>NC_088696.1:36259786-36571003 GCF_028017835.1 Emys orbicularis
GCATAAAAACAGACTGGTAATCAAAAATACTAAACAAAGTTATTTTACACATAGGAACATAAGAACGGCCATACTGGGTCAGACCAAAGGTCCATCAAGCCCAGTATCCTGTCCTCTGACAGTGGCCAATGGCAGGTGCTCCAAAGGGAATGAACAGAGAGGTTATCGTCAAGTGATCCATGCCCTGTCACCCAATCCCAGCTTCTGGCAAACAGAGGCTAGGGACACCATTTCTGCCCATCCTGGCTAATAGCCATTGATGGACCTATCTTCCATGAATCTATCTAGCTCCCTTTTGAACCCCATTATAGTATTGGCCTTCACATCACCCTCTGGCAAGGAGTTCCAGAGGTTGACAGTGTGTTGCATGAAAAAATACTTTCTTGTTTGTTTTAAACCTGCTACCTATTAATTTCATTTGGTGGCCCCTTGTTCTTGTATTATGAGAAGGAGTAAATAACACTTCCTTATTTACTTTCTTTATACCACTCATGATTTTAGCTTGCAGCATTCAGGTTCTAGGTTGTTTGTATGTAGAAATATTAATACAAGAAATTCTGATAGATGTTGAAAATCTGGGCTTATTTTTTTACCCTCCTTCCCGCCAACCGACTTGAAGTATTTACCAGGCACTTCCTATCCAGAGGCTAGCATAGACGATAAAGAGGGTAGAGTGGGAAGTTCCGGCTGTGAGGAGAAGGTGTTAGAATTCCTGCCAAAGTGCTGTCCTGAATCCAGTTCAGAAGGTCCTTTCTACCCCCTCACTTATACTTTCAGAGTCCCGGCTGCTGCAAGGGAAAGGGGACTCTGCAACTCTGCCCCAGTCTCATCCTTGTGTTTTGTTTTGTTTTATATCTTCTTTCCCCACATGATTATCTCTAGTTCCTAACTCTGCTGTTGCTGCTGATAGCTTTCTTAGGAACAGCAGTGTGAAATTGACCTGATTTTTGTCTCTTTCCCCACTGCTTGGATTCTGAGTGGAAGCCCTGAAATTGACCCAGACATGTCGATTTCACATTGCTGAGCTCTCTGAGCCAGCAGTAGCTGGAACTATCTTGTGGGAATGAGAGCAGCATTGGATTTATTCATATTCACATCATATTTGAAAGAATATCTTTGCTAGATTTTTATTTTTTTAAATAGAACAATGAACTTTAATCAGAGTTTAATGGCTTATAGTCCTCTGTTCTCCAGTGAAAGTTTCTTGCAGGTCAGCCATGTGGGTGACTCTTTTTCAAACTCTGAGTTTTAATGTCCAACTGAAGAGTCAGGTACTTGTGCTTTATCTGTTACATTTATCTGCTTAAGAACCTTTTCCAGTAATAAAGGAATTTAAATTTTTGGCCCATATTACTCTAAGCTAATTAATTAGATGACATAAGCCTTTCAGTATTTGAAAGATAACAGACACTGTTCACACATTTGAATATTTAAACTTTGAATCTTTTAAAAGCCAGTTCAATAAAATATTCAGCATGGCTATATTTGGAATACAGTAATTACAACATTCTTCATAAGACAGTGTATCCGTCTTCTTGAGGAGACTTCATTTTTTAATAGCAAACCATCATTGAAAATACTCTGTGTGGAGTTAGCAAACCAATCATTGTCTCTTATGGGCTCCTTTTGGCTTAAATTCAGTCAACTAGTACAATCTTTGGAGTTTATTCTTGGTTTCAGAATGTTAGAGAAATGTTAAAATTTGAGTTTTATTGAACATGGAATAGTAGTTTAATGCCACATCATCTATTGATAAGTTATTAATGTTGTTTTCCAGAAGAGCTGTGCCTGTCCTGGCTTTTAGCCCAGGGTCGATCTGGCTTCACAGAAGTTAGTTTAATTTCTTCAGTCTGCATTTTCTTTCCCTTAGGTGTTAGTTGTTGCTCTTTCCCCAGACAGACATGAAAATCTGCCATCATTCTGCTTCTTACTGTAGTAGCAGTTCCCATCTTGAACAGCAGCATTAAGAGTCAGACTGCAGTCTCTTGAATGCAGTAAATTCTGTCAGTGTAAAGACTGTCTTCTTTGTGCTGCTGTTCTGTCTAACCATTTTATTGTTGCTGTTTGGAAAAAAGCCATTTGCTGATCATTCTCTAGATGAGTAGTGAGTTGTCATTACCACAGATTTGTTATAACCAGTTAGTTTAGTGTGTGTGGTTAAAATAACTCCTGTTTATTCCAGATTTACCTAAACCGATCTCTGTTTTCACAGAGTTTGTTGAAATGGTCCCATATCTGAAAATTTATGGAACAAATCCTGCATGGTGTTGATACTGAGTCTATGGCTAAAAGTGCAGGTTTGGGAGCTGTTTTACACTGCACTGACTCTTCATGCTTTTGGTTTCAGTGCTCTCTGAGAAGTTAGCTCCTGCTTATGCTGCTGGCTTTTTATCTAGGCAGTTAATGAAAAAGGGAAGTGGACCGGATCAAATCAGATCAAACGAAATTCTTTGCTATTCTTGCAGTCAGCGCCACACACGCTGCTCCCTCAGAAACTGACATTAGCAGTCTTAACTGTATGGGAGTGTGGTTATTCTGGTCACTGTCTGCCAACAGAGGCTGCTTCTGGCAGCCGAGTGCAGGAGATCTCTGCCAGGGGGAAGCAGTTCACAAGTAAACACTGAAAAGATGTCCTATACTGCATTGCAGGGCATGAAATTGCCTTTCTTCCACTGGCCTGCTAATCTTACTGAACAAATCCAGTACAAACTATCCAGTATGGTTTGTTGGCCAGCATAAACCTGATTGCCACCTGTACCCCCACACAGTTTGGTAGCTAGCCAGCAGTGGGTGGAGAATGTTTACATGGTCCCTAATGTCTGGAAGCAGTTTGTGTCGTGGTGTCTGTGCAAAATAATAGTATGAAATGTTCTTGGATTTTTTTTTTTTAATTAACTGCATGTATCTGAATCACTAAACATAATACTTTTAAGCAAACTCCTACCCAGATAGTGCTAAATAGTTCTCTTAGCACTGGTAACAGTGATGCTTAGCCACAGTGATGAAACTGGATGCCTAGTGAATATAAAATCCATTCCATTCGAATTCTTGGATTTCTTTTCTACTGCACTGTATGTCTTAAGCAGAGGATTTTTAAAATATATTTTTCAGAGTTAAAATATGTTACCTTTTACTTGTGAACTCCCACACTCTCTTCTTACCCTCCTTGTCAGTTCATGATGATTTCACCTTAGGCTGATGATCGATGGAAATCATGTGATTGCCAGGATGTACTGGATATATTCAACATCACAGAAAGTGGTTGGCTATTTGGATGTACTGGACGATAGGGCAGGAGGTAGATTTTGGCCCTTCCCTCCTACCTTGTTGGAAGGCTCATATGCTCCCTCTTTGTTTTGATGCTTTGATCATTCCTCCCTCCTTCACAGGTATAAACTACTTAATTGTGATCTGACTGTGCTAATCAAATATCTCTTGAACAACTGAAACTACAGTAAAAGAAATACAAATGCATCTGCTCAAGGGAGCATTTTGTAAGAAGTTCAGTCTCTTTGGGGGATGCTGAGATGTTTAAACTGTAGGCATTTTCCTTCTATAAAATAGTCCTGTTTTCACATTGGACTCATTTGCCTGTTTGTTGTTCAAATAAGCAAGTAAAATTACTTCTCATTACTCTCTTGCAACGTATCAGTGTTAAAGGATCACAGTTAATGCCATAGACTGTAGTTTGTCTCCTCTGATCACTTAGAAAGAAAGAAGGCATGCTAATTTCTCTTCTGTGTAGGGACATTTTAAAATTCTGGATAAAGGAGATGATTTGGAGAGGGGGACATTCTAAGGGGTTACACCAAAGTTCAGATTTGGTTTAGGGAGGATCCCAGTTTGTGGATCTGTGCATTGAGGGTGATGAGAGTATAGGGCGTTTCTCCCCTATCTTCTCCTCTGTTTGAGTTCAGGAGTCAGCTGGATTTGTGGCTTCCATGTAAGGAGAATAATTCTTGGAAGTTTGTGACCTCTATTTAGAGGTCTTTTTTTTAAGATGGCAAAAAGAAAGTTGGTCTCTGCAAAGGACAATATCCATGCTTTGAGAATTGGGTCATGGTGAAAGACAGATGTGGTACCATTTTATTTGCCAGTGTCCTCTCTAGGGACATGCCTTTGTCTCACTTGTATGTCTACACTGCAAAAAAACAGCCACCCTTGTGTTCCTAATTCAGGTTAGCTAACCCACATTAGTATTTTAACCTAAGTTTGCTAGTGATGACATGGCAGCTCTGCTTTTAACTCAGTTTAGCAGATCAAATTTAGCTCCAGCGTAGGCTTATAATCAAGCTGCTAACCAGGTTAAGAACAGACCTTGTTTGTTTGTTTTTCTTTTACAGTGTAGACATACCCTTACTGAGAATAATTTCAGAAATATCGGTTATTTTTGTTTTTGCTATACTTGGAATGCTGCAAAAGTATTTTCAAGTAAGGGTAATGATGGGATTGGGGCAGGGTGGTGGTGGTGGTGGGGAATGGACTGGCGGTTCCATTATTGTTGTTTATAGGATCCTGTCAAGATATATGAAACGTCTGGATGCTGTAATTTTTTGGGGGGGATTGATTAATTTAAAAAAAAAAAAAAAAAAAAAAAAACGAAGCAGATGGGAACTAATTAGTGAGTTCCCAGAAGATTATTATGATGCTGATTCTGCATTAGAGTGACACCTTTTGTGTGTTGTACTACTTTGTCTAATGCTGAATGTTTAGCGTTGATTCACATCAGCATTTGTACTGGTCCAGTTTCACTTTCAGTATCCTCTGCAGGTAGCATGGTCATCTTTGCACTTTGCATCAGCACTCTGCACATTGGAAAATCTTGTTTACTGAATGCTGATCATTACAAATAGTTTAAAAATAATACATCCTTCCTGTTCTGGGTCATCAGGCCTTCATGTAAGCGTGGCCACATATTCTCTACTGGGAGAAACAAGTCCATTAATTAGCTTCTGCCTTTCTTCTTTTTTTTCAGACTTCTAACTTTATTGGTTGCATGGGAGGGTTAGGTGGATATTATTTATTGTTGCTAATGAGTTAGACACTTAAATCCCTTGCATTAAATGGAAAATAAATCCCATTTACAGGTGATATCTGCAGAGCTACATCGTGACACCTTTATTGTGCCTGTCCCAACTTCATCTTGGGTTGAAAACAGCTGTTCCGATTATTTAATTCTTGTCAAACACATTAAAGTTCAGGAACTATGAGCTGCTGCAATGTTTAGAAGTCTGAGTACTTCTCTAGAGCAACCTTTATCTTACATTCGGCCTTGGGTACTCCCTGAACAATCTGTGAATCAGAAAAATATTCTGCTGCTTCAGTCTTGGTATCTTGCCTCATCCTGAACATGGCTATCTTTCCAGGTTTGCCAGGAGCGGAGGTCAAATTTTCCAGACTTAAGTGCCTAAAAGTTAAGAACTGAAATAAGTGGCCTGAATTTACAGAGATGCTGTACGTGTGCAGCTCCCATTATCTTGACTGAATTTAATGGATGTATGAGCCTAATTTTAGGCACCCAAGTTTGGACGTTTGAACCCTTGTCTTTCATTAACATGAGTTTCCTTGCTGAAACTAGAAGAGGCCTTTCACACATCGATCCCTACATTCCCAGCCCTTTTTAGAAATCCGTTCTGAATTCAGATTTATGTGATGCTTTAGTGACCCCATCAGTTACAGCAGGTTTGTTATAGACACACTTTATACTGTCCACTTCCTCCAAATGATCCATTCTACCTTCAATCAATGTATGTATGTAATTCTTATTAACACTAATGGAAGTTTCCCATGTGCACTGAGGGAAGACTATATACCCTTCACGATGGAACAGTCGGTTTATATTTCTTCCATCTATGGAATTAGTGATGCATGGCTTTATATGTTTTCCTGAAAGATTAAAATAAAAAAGAAAATATATGCAGGTTGAAACATAAGTAGTTTAAACTCAAGACCGAATTAATACCAAATCCTTCACTTGGGCAGTTGCACCTTCTGTTCACTTCCACCTCCATATATTTGAGTTAACGATGGTACTCCATTAGACTTATTTTAAGTACGTAAACCTGCATGAATAACCTCATCTCTACTAGGCAATTGCCTGTCTTAAGAGACCACTTTAAAGTATCCTCAAGCTTTACAGCAGTTTGGGGTGATCTATAGTGTGATTATTCTGTACTCAACAACCAATTATTGCACCCCGAGAACAGGTATTACTGGAATCAATGAGGGATCTTTTACTTGTTTTGTCAAGCGAGTCTCTCTCTCTTTCCTTAGGGGTTTCTGCGTGTGTCTTGTATAGAACCGGCATTACACATGGACACTGAAGGGTTTGGAGAACTTCTCCAGCAAGCGGAACAGCTCGCAGCTGAGACAGAGGGCATCTCTGAACTTCCTCATGTAGAACGCAACCTCCAGGAGATCCAGCAGGCCGGAGAGCGTCTGCGGTCTCGGACTCTGACCCGCACGTCGCAGGAGACTGCTGATGTCAAGGCGTAAGTACTTGGGTTTTTGAGACTCTGTTTTGAGCTAGGAATGCCGAAGAAACAGTCTGTTAGCTCATTTAATTCCTCCTGAAAACCTAACTTATTTAAAGAGCTTGCAATGGAGCTGTGAACTACTTTGGGTAGGAGCTAGGGAGACTCCCGTGTCTGTAAAGATCTACACGTACCTCCTACTTGTGCTGTACAAATACTGCTTTCGATGGTGGTAATTTGATAGGTATGACTGAGTCTCACCAATGGTCTCTTACCTTTTATGTGCATCCATTTATAACATGTCACTTGATATCCCTCAGTCCTCCCCAAATCTCTTGTGTCTCTGCCTACCAGGAATCAGGACACACACACAAAAAAAGACTGTCAGTAATTGTGACTTTGTAAAGACCTACTTCATGTTTAGTTTACCTTAGGATTTCCCAGACTTAAATCCAGACCAGGCCTTCTGCAAAGGTACATGCTGCATCTTAAATTTGGCTGTCTGATAAAAGAATACAGTTTGTTCTAAAAGTTTTGTACAAAGTCGAAATGAGTTACTAAAACCCAATCCCACGCCACCCTGGGTGCTGGACTACCTGTGATCGCTCAAGGACAAGCTGCCAACCTGCTCTGAACTGCACATTTAAAAATAGGGAGGGAATATGGCCTTGTGGATCAAGTGTTGGATTGGGACTCTGGAGATCTGGATTCTATTCCTGGTTCTGCAACCAACTCCCTGTGTGACCATCGGCAAGTCGCTTGATCTCTCTGAGCCTCTGTAAAATTAGGATAATGACACTGCCCTGCATCACAAGGGAATTTTGAGGATAAACAGGTTCATGTTTTTGTGAAGTGCTTAGGTATGACCATGTCGGTCCCTGTCAGAAGACAAATAGGTTGGCTGACTGGCACCTCTGGCTTCAGGTTGAAAATGAAACCTGTTCCCTTACGGACAGCACAGACAGCAGCTGTGCCTTCAAATGCAGTCTGGTGAGAGTGCACGTGCAGTTAGCCATTTGCACTCTTCCTAACGTGGAGTCTGGGGGTAAACAGCTGAGTGGAGCTGGAGGAGAAATTTAACACCGTCAACTGGATGGGCAAATAATTTAATTTCTTCTGCCAGTAAGGCAGCAACTCAGAAGCAGTAAAACTCGGGTGGGAGGCTGGGGGTATTGTCCACCTCAGGTTAGATGTCGAGATCTGTGAGTGGACCCCAGATTTTTAAGTGTAAGTCAGATCAGCAACTTGTGCACTGGGAAGTAAGGAATTACTTTGGGTTTTGGCTGTCCTTAGTTGCCAGCTAATAGGATTTTTCCTAGTCTACTTAAGAGAACGCTCCATTCACGTTAAGACCTCTCTGTCCTTGCATTCCATATCTCTACACTGATGTTCTCCGGCAGAAATGCATTCTGGAAAGTGTGTGTGTGTGTGTGGAGGGGGGTTCTGAATTTTTATTTAGAAAGAACAAAGGGTTTCCATTAGGCTAAAGCTCTGTTTTTTCACGACTCGCAGACAGTCTGTTTTAAGTCGTACTTTTTCTGATGGTCAAGAGACTCTGTTAAAGAGCCAGGCCCCCAAGCCAAACGGTTACCTGGTTAGGTCAATGGTTAGAGTGAAAGGTGAATGTCTGCATCTTGGGTGGAGTGGGCTGAAGCCTTGGTTGAGGAGAAATGTGGAGCAGCCACGTGGCTGACTCCAACACTTCCATCCTGCTCTGCCAGTGAGATTTCCTTTCCTTGCCTATGGCTTTGTTTGGCGTAAGTATCGTTGAACCTTCAGTGGGGGAATGAGGTCACTTCCTTTATACCACTTGGCATGTCATTGTGGCATAATAGGCTCACCAAGGGTTGAGGAAGAGGTGTGACATACAGCGGGATAAAACAACTTTTAATTTCGTTCATAGAATAATAGGGCTGGAAGGGACCTCGAGAGGTTGTCTAGTCCAGTCCCCTGCACTCATGGCAGGACTACGTATTATCTAGACCAAGGGTTTTCAAACTCCATAGCACTGCGACCCCCTTCTGACAACAAAAATTACTTCATGACCCCAGGAGAGGGGACTGAAGCTTGAGCCCACCCAAGCCCCACTGCCCTGAGTGGGGGGGGGAGGGGGCAAAGCCCGAGCCCCACTGCTTCGGGCAGGAGGCCAAAGCTGAAGCTCAAGGGCTTCAGCCCCAGGCAGGGGCCTGCAACCTGTGTCCTGCCACCCAGGACTGAAGCCCTCAGACTTTGGTTTTGGCCCTGGGCAGTGGGGCTCAGGCTTCAGCCCTGGGCCCCAGCAAATCTAAGCCAGCCCTGGCAACCCCATTCAAAGGGGGTTGGGACCCACTTTGCGGTCCCGACCCACAGTTTGAGAACTGCTGATCTAGACCATCCCTGACGAGTATTTGTGTAACCTGCTCTTATAAATCTCCAATGATGGAGATTCCACAGCCTGCCTAGGCAATTTATTCCAGTGCTTAACCACCCTGACAGGAAGATTTTCCTAATGTTCAATCTAAACTTCCCTTGCTGCAATTGAAGCCCATTGCTTCTTGTCCTACCCTCAGAGGTTAAGGAGAACAATTTTTCTCCCTCCTCCTTGTAACAACCTTTTATGTACTTGAAAACTGTTATCCTGTCCCCTCTGTCTTCTCTTCTCCTGACTAAACAAACCCAATATTTTTCAATCTTCCCTCATAGGTAAGGCCCTACCAATTTCAGGGCCTTAAAAAATGTGTCACAGAGCATGAAATAAGCCCTTCCCTGTGAAATCTGATCTCCCCCGTGCTGCTGGGAGTGTCCCAGCCGCTGGCTTCTAACTGCGAGTCCCAGCCAGGCTGGGGAGGGACAGGACTTCTGTGCTGCCTTCAGAGTCCAGCAGGGGGAGCATCCGGAGGTGGATCAGATTGCCACCCACCCCCACTCACCTCCCGCCCCTGAGAGCAGCCATGCAGGGGAAGAGCAAGTCATGTCTCTCCCCAGCCTGGCTGGGACTAGCAGCTAGGAGCTTCAGAGCCCAGCTCTGAAGGCAGCACAGAAGTGAAGGTGGCAATCCCGTGACTCCCCTACAACAGGTTTGTGACCCCCCCTCTTCCCCCACAACTCTCTTTTGGGTTGGGACCCCCATAGTTACAACACTGAAATTTCAGATTTAAACATCTGAAAGCATGACATTTACCAATTTTTCAAATCCTAGGGCTGTGAAATTGACCAGAATGGCTCCTGAATGTGGTAGGGCTCTACTCATAGGTCGTGTTTTCTAGACCTTTAATGATTTTTGTTGCTTTTCTCTGGACTTTCTCCAATTTGTCCACATCTTTCTTGAAATGTGGCACCCAGAACTGGACACAATGCTCCAGTTGAGGCCTAATCAGCTCGGAGTAGAGCAGAAGAATTATTTCTCCTGTCATGCTTACAACACTCCTGCTAATACATCCAGGAATATGTTTGCTTTTTTGCAACAGCGTTACACTGTTGACTCATAATTAGCTGGTGATCCACTATGATCCCCAGATTTCTTTCCACAGTGCTTATTCCTAGGCAGTCATTTCCCATTTTGTTTGTGTGCAACTGATTGTTTCTTTCTAAGTGGAGTACTTTGCATTTGTCCTTATTGAATTTCATCCTATTTACTTCAGACCGTTTGTCCAGATCATTTTGAATTTTAATCCTATCCTCCAAAGCACTTGCAACTCCTCCCCACTTGGCGTTGTCCGCAAAGTTTATCGGTGTACTCTCTATGCCATTATCTAAATCATTGATGAAGATATTGAACAGAACCGGACCCAGAACCAATCCCTGCGAGACCCCACTCGTTATGCCCTTCCAGCTTGACTGTGAATAACTGATAACTACTCTCTGGGAACATTTTTCCAAACAGTTATGCACCCACCTTATAGTAGCTCCATCTAGGTTGTATTTCCCCAGTTTGTTTATGAGAAGGTGATGCGAGCCAATATCAAAATCCTTACTAAAGTCAAGATATACCACATCTATCACCCACCCCCCCCTTTCCACAAGGCCTGTTACCCTGACAAAGAAAGCTATTAGGTTGGTTTGACGACTATTCCACCATTTTTTCTGTTATCCCTATAATATCTGATTTCACTTCCCGCACCAGTAGTTCTAGTTCCTCTGTTTTGTTACCCAGACTCCTTGCATTGATATACAAACATCTTAGTTGTTTCTGCTTGGCTTTGCCCAGATTCCTCACCTGAGGTACAGTCATTCTACTGCCAGTATCGCCTACCTGACTCTTAGCTTCATTGGTACTGGCACTATTATTTCCTCTTAATGCCCATTCTCGTACCCACTACTGTTCCTTTCTCCATTGCTGTACTCTCTCTTTCTTCAGAGTAGCAGCCGTGTTAGTCTGTATCCGCAAAAAGAACAGGAGTACTTGTGGCACCTTAGAGACTAACAAATTTATTAGAGCATAAGCTTTCGTGGGCTACAGCCCACTTCTTCGGATGCATATAGAGTGTGTATATATATCTCCTCAATATATGTTCCACTCTATATGCATCCGAAGAAGTGGGCTGTAGCCCACGAAAGCTTATGCTCTAATAAATTTGTTAGTCTCTAAGGTGCCACAAGTACTCCTGTTCTCTCTTTCTTGACTTTCCTCCCGGTCAATATTAGAATCAGGCATGGAGATTACATGAGCATGTCTCAACCATTTCCCCCAAGTTCCTGGTTTAAAGCTCTTTGTCTTCATCTCCTCCTCTTTTCCACATTCCACATCCTTCCTGTCCTGCCCAATGTATGAATCCATTGCTCATGTTATTTTAGAGGCAAATTGCATAGGTAGCTCTAGAATGAAGGGGAAGGGAAAGGGGCGGATCAGGTTGTGGTTTGCTGGGGTGGTTGATTCTCTTTGCCCTTCGCTTCCTACTAAGAAGGAGGCATGCAGTATAGCGTCAGGGAATTTGGAAAGATGTGGGCGGGCGAAGAGGGAAAGAGATGATCAGGGCAGACAGAATTACTTATTTTCCACTCAGAGGCTGGATAGAAGAAAATGCTGGAACTTTGAGTTTTTGGTAAGTGACCAATGTATTCATCTGCGGAGCCACCATTTAAATCAGAGTGCAGTATTCTGTTCTGGAAATGGCACTAAGTTACCAAGGTGCTTTAGAATTTTTATGAATGGAAGGATTTGACAGCGGTCCGCTCCTGCAATGGGCAATGAGAACAGCATTAATTTAACAAGGGAGATCTGATTTTCTCTTCACATCTTTTCAGGGCTGATAATACTGGATGTTATAGCTTTACACGTATGTGTGTCCAGGGTTTGATGTAAAAAGAGAGAACTACCTTTCTCTCTACATCCACCTATCTAAATATTTGAACTGCAGATGTTTTTTCCAGAGATATTAAAAGTAGCCTTATCTGTTTAATATCAATTTTCTCCTTCTTCCCCCATATAGATCTGTTCTTCTTGGGTCCAGAGGACTTGACATATCCCATATCTCTCAGCGGCTGGAGAGTCTTAGTGCAGTCACTACATTTGAACCTCTTGAGCCCGTGAAGGACACTGACATACAGGTAAGGGCAGTCTGTGACGTACAGGTTATTTACACTTTCCCGACAAATAACCAGTATTTGTGGGGGTTTTTTTTTAGTCCAAGTCTTCTAAGATGGGCAGTTGCAGAAGCATTCTTGCCTTGTGTTTTGCCTCCTGGCAAGGTGAAGCACAAAGCAAAGAATACCATGCAGTCAAAAACCTAGCCTGAAAGATTTAGAGGTTAGGTTTTGGATGAGGTGGTAGGTCTCTGTCTGTTTTGCAAACCTGGATTGTAGCGAGCTATCCCTCCCTTCTAGCTTTTAGACCTTTCTTGTGTTTGTGTGGATGAACTCGTGTTGATTCACTCAATAATTTTAAGTGACTGGTTTTGGGGGCAGCTTTTTTCTCAGTCAAGCCAGCTATATGGGGAGCGTGTAGCCTTTATTCTTATAAATGTAGGCTCTGTATTGTGGATCTTGTAATTGTGAGACATTGTCCTATTGGTAAGCTTACATGCCATGTTTCCTGCTTTTGATCGCAGTTTGATTTAGTTTATTATCTATTTTTGCTGTAAATCACCTTTACCGCATATAGCTAGTCACCAGCATCTTAGGGGTTACTAGTTCGATAGTTTTAAATGTGACTTGTTTTGTCATGGTCTTCTTTTCATCTTGTATTAGTTGCCTGCATTATTAGACTAACTTTAATAGTACTGCTGTTTCCAGCACTGAGAAGAAAGCTGCTGGGTTAATGACTCAGTTAAGAGCTTGTTCGCTGTGGATCTGTAAGTTTTGAGAAGATTTGAATGGAGCTCGTCTTATTGTTTAATGATTTAGAGGGTTATCCTCATCTTCTACTGGTGTATACAGGGCCGGCGCAACCCATTAGGTGATCTAGGCGGTCGCCTAGGGCACTACAATTTGGGGGGGCGGCGACCGCGGTGGTATTTCGGCGGCGGGACCTTCCGCCGCCTTTGTGGGGGGCGGCATTTCGGGGCGGGACCTTCCGCCACCTAGGGCGGCAGAAAAGCTGGCGGCGCTCCTGGGTGTATAGATAATAAAGGATATCCAGAAGGGTTATGAGCCCTCATGGTTCAGGATATTGGCCAATCTCTACTGGAGCTGTAGGCTGCTGACCTGTTTTCCAGCCCACAGAAGACTAAAGCTACCCCCACAAGTCTGTCCAGGCTTTCAGGGCACAGTTTTCTTTTTCAAATGCAGTAGAACCCCGTTTATCAAGCGTCCATTATCCGGCTCCCCGTATTAACTGAACCAGGTGGTGGGGCTCGGGCTGGCCATTCTCCTGATTAGCCAGATTTTTGATGATCCGATCTGGCCCCGGTCCCAATTAGATTGGATAGTCGGGGTTCCACTGTATAAAGCTCGTAAAGTAACAAAAGGTTATTCCCGTGACCAAAGCAGGCTACAGGGTCCCAGAAGCTTTTCCTTTTGTGCGTTTCTCTCCTGCTTCAGGGTCAGCCACACAGGATCTAGGCTGCTTCCCACAGCTCTCCTTAGCTGAACTCTTTCAGCCTCTTATATGAATCACCTGACCCCTTCTCAGCTGGATCTGAGTATTGAAGAGGACTGGCTGGCTCCAACCCCATATAAGGGCAGACCACCCTGTTATTACAGGGGGTTAGAAGGAAACTTTCCCCGGGGACAGGTTAGCTCCTCTGCCTGCTGCAGGGGTTCTTGCACATTATCTGAAGTAGCTGGTATTGGCCATTGTCCGAGGCAGGGTACTGGGCTAGATGGACCACTGGTCAGATCCAGTCTGGTGATTCATATGTCCTCAAATTAACATCTGCAAAGCAGTATTTGTGTGTGTGAACAGCTCTAGACAAATTTATATATAATCTGATTCCTTGTTACTTCCTTGTTACGATACTTTGTTCCTCCTCACCCTCTAGCTGTTCCTACTGTTCTCCCCTCCTCCCCCCCGAAGATTTTGCCACTCTTTTTCAGCAAAAATTAGCAGGCCTAGGAGATCTATTGCATGATCATAGGGTGATAGCTTTTACTGCTGCTGGTATTATTCACTTTCTTTCTTTTATTTAAATTTTATTTTATTCCTTTGTTCCAGTTTCTGTTACCTTTGATTAGGATTTATTAAACTTACTAGATGTCTTTCTTGACCCCAGTCCATCTAGCTTTTTGCAAGAGCTCTTCTTCCTTTCTACATCTAGACTTACTGTAACTATTTATTCTTTTTTGATTTTGGGCCGGGTGGATTTGATTTAAATCAAATTGATTTTAAATCATGATTTAAGTCACTAGTAGGAAGACTTGATTTTAATCATGGATTTCTACATAAAAGTGCATTCTTGTTGGTTGTTATAACCTTAATACATATTCTTCACAACTCAGAGATGTAGGTTTCATTTTTAGAAGGTACACACTATACATTTTTTAAGTGATTTATTTTGAAAACTTTTCAGTTTAGTTTTACAGCTGTATCAGAAAATGAATGATTGGTTATTTCATTTACCAAAGGTAATGGAAGCAGATATGTATGAAGTCATTGGGAGGTGAACTATCTCCAATTCAACAGGTTAATCATTAATATTTGGAGGATTTTCTTACCATGCTGAATTAGGAGGAGAACATCACCAGACAGACATATAAATTGTTTTATTTAACTAAAACAACAACGTTATGTATTCTGGATTTTTTTCTTCAACATCAAACATATAATATTTTAACAAAACAAGCATATGAATTTTTGAATTTAGTTAAACATTCAAGTTTTTTTAAATCAGGTTTGTTTTTGTTAAAATTGTTTTGAACTAAAATAGTTAAATGAAATATTTTAAAAAAAATTAAATTGACTATGTCAGCCAGGTGAACATGAGGATCTTAAAATATTGGCTTCTGCATCTAACTCGGTCGTCTTCACCTTCATTTTCCTGTTGGTTCATAATCTGGAAAAGAAAAACAAGCTTTCCTGCTTTTTCAGGTCCCAAACCATTTCTCAATTTGGAATGAATTAGTCCAAAGGAAGAAAATATTCTTTCTACACCAGCAGAAGAAGCTACTGCTGTTAAAAGTGATATTATCACTTCAACAGTCTCTGAATCCAAGTGCTTAAGTGACTTCCACCAGTTCACTGGTGTGACTTTCTTTAAAATATCATCAGCAAACATATATTTCTTGAATGGTTCTTATTTCCAAACTGGGTCTCTTTTACGGCCTGCTGCCATTATAGGTTTTCCCTTCTAGTGAGAGAATGGTATGGTAGATCTCAAATCAATGAAGGCTACACTCAGAAAGACCTCAAGACTTCTGGAATATGCTGCTCAAACAGTTTCACTTTTGTTTCTACTGCCTGTCCCCTCCTTCTCACATTTATCTCCAGACTTCTTCTCCTTGTCCAGATCTAGTCCGCCCCCAACAATCTTCTATTCATTGAACTTTTTGAAACTTCGCACTTTTAGAGAGAGGTAAGGGATAGACTCTGTGTACACAAATTTGCAGAGGGACAATAGGGTTGAGGTCTGTTATTGCTCACCTCTATATATTATTTATTTAAAAATATTTTTTCTGTTAACAAGCATGTTACCTCTGGAGACACAAATCCACAGTTTGAGAACTGCAAAACTAAGCATCTCTGATGGTATCTTTTAGACTGAGCACTGAGTCCCATTGTGGGTAGATAAAAAGATTAACCTAAATAATTTATACAGAAGCCCCTGGAACCCCATAAAATTGGTTCCCTAATCCATGAACTATTGGAACACATTAACAAAACTTTTCTTATTCATTACATGAATATATTGTCTCATACTATAGAATTAGAATTTATAATCCGTATTCCATGATGAAATATTTTGCGCTATAATGTATCTTAATTAAAACTATCTTTAGATAGGTTTTTTCCCCCTCAAAAAGCATTTTATCAAAAATCTGATTTAAATAATTTTTTTTTTTTTTTAAATCATTGATTTTTATCCACCCTGATTTTGGGTGTCTGTCCTTTCTTGTTTAAGAGTACAATACACAATCTTGCTGTAGGTTCTCAACCCCCTAGCAATAGCGCTAAAAAGACTTTTTTGTTTCCAAGCTGTTTGGGTACATGGGCCAAATGTTGCCATTTATTTTTCATCCTCTGATATATTATGCATGTCAATCTTGATTTTTTCTTTCTATTTTACCAAAACAACTTTAAGGTTTTCAACAATCTGGTTTCTACCAAATCTCAAGGTCTCCTCAATAGGAGGGTTATTTGATACCGTTAATCAAATGCTCCTTCTATTTTAAATATTTTTTTGGTGTCTGAGGCCTAACACCCAAGCTTTGAGTCTTGAATCTTTCTTCACAGATGACTGCCAGCAAAAATATATAAATTAAATAAAACGATGATCTAAAACAGGAAGCATGATGATATTCCTGGTTTTATGTGATTTTAGAGACACAAGGGAGCTTCAGGGCTCTGCCCTTAGTCCCCTTATTGTTCAACTTCAATTTAATACAGGCACAAGGCTTTTCAGTATTTTGTGCAGGTTTGCAGCACATCATCCTCTGCTTTGTCTGAGGACATTTGCAGTCACATCTCAAGTTGTCTGGCTGATGTTGACAACTGTCTGTGTTTGAAAATACCTACTCAGAATATGGACAAGGCTTTGCTCTTGTCTGTAGGTCCCGGTACTCAGATATCAGCAATAGCATCTGGTTCTCTGAGAGAAATTTTTATCAAGGTTTTACCCATGGCAAGAGATCTTGGGTCTGTATGCCTCTGGTTATCCTTTGCCTGTCATGTTAGTTCTGTTAAATCATGTAGGTTTTAATTGCTTGTTTGTTATTTTAGACCAAAGCTCCTGGTATTAGACCAAAGCTTTAGTGGTATTTTGGCCTGATGGTTGTTGCAGTCTTTTTGCTGGTTTGGCTGCTTCTTTAGAAGCCTAGTGGTCATTTAGAATCTTTTTGCTCCTTTAGGGTCACATTACGCCACTTTACTTAGCCCTGGTCTACGCTGGGGGGGGAGGGGGGGGAGGATCGATCTAAGTTACGCAACTTCAGCTACGTGAATAACGTAGCTGAAGTCGACGTACTTAGATCTACTCACCGCGGTGTCTTCACTGCAGTAAGTCGACGGCTGACGCTCTCCCGTCGACTCTGCCTGCGCTTCTCGCCGAGCTGGAGTACAGGAGTCGACGGGAGAGTGCTCGGGAGTTGATTTATCGCGTCTAGACTAGACGCGATAAATCGATCCCTGCTGGATTGATCGCTGCCCGCCAATCCGGCGGGTAGTGTAGACATACCCTTTGGTAGTATTCTATTCTGTGAGTTGCTCCATTTTGCTCAGTGAGTGGAGTAATATGCAAGTCAAGGGAGCAAGAGCAGCAGAATCTGGCTCACTTTGTCATTGCTCTAATTACTCCATTATTTTACAGTTACACTGGTTACTCTGGAAACAGATAGATAAGTAGATTTTAATTTGGGGGAGGAACTGTTTGTCTTGTACAGCACTGAGCATGTGGCTAAGACTCAATGACCACTATTCATAGTGTATTTTAACAATAAAAACTCCTACTCCAAATAATTTGTACGACTTTAGTTCAGATTTATCTTTACCGACTTCCTTTGACCTAAGGCTACATCCTCGCTGGAGGTGTAAATTCCAGCTCAGGAAAGCATATACACGGGCGCTTTGATTGAGCTGTCATGCTAAACATAGCTGTGGCTTAAGTACGTACCTAGGATCTCAGACAGGATTGTGCAGATCGCCCGTACCGTTGCCTATGCTGCTGTTCAGTCAAACCTAGCATGTCTACGTCTACCCGAACTGGAAGTTACACCTCCAGCTGTAGTGTAGACGTACCCTAATTGTCCTTTCTCGGTTCCTTTTTGTTTGCATTCTCTAGACCCTGAGGCCTTGTGTACGCTACATAGGCTCTGCCAATGCAGCTGTACTGGTATAGCTATACTGCAGAGCCCTCTAGTGTGGATGCAGTGTATGTCCACAGGAGGAGGAGTTGTTCTGCCCGCATAGTAACACCACCTTCCCCATGGATGTTAGCTCTGCCAACGGAAGCCCTCTTTTGTCCGCATAGCTGGGTCTACACTGGGGGTTTTGCTGGCATAGGTATGCCGGTTAGGGGTGTAGTTTCTTCACATCCCTCACTCACGTGGCTATGCCAACAAAACTTCATAGGGTAGACCCTGCCTGAGCTTTTGCACTCTTTACCATATTTAGAGCAAGCGTTTGCCAGGTGCTTACAATTCTAGTCACTGTTTCTTCAGGGGCAGCAAAACGTGACTGGAACGCTGCATTGGTACTGCTGTCTGCCGATGCACCTCACCTTGCAGGAGTGGGGGTGATCTTCGGGGAGGGACACCAGATCTGGTCTCTACCCTTTCTTCATTGTTGCTGCTTAGGCCAGGGTTTTAAAGAACATTTAAAAAAAATTATCTGTTATATGAATTTTAGGCCAGTGCTAGATTTAAACCCAGTCAAAGCTTCCTGCACAGGAAATTACTGGATTTTGTACTTTGACTTCCTGATATGCACTCTTACATCTTTTCCATGCGTAGCACCACAGAGACATTTTTCTGGGCCCTATAAGAGAAAAATAACCTTTGTCTCCTGCCAATTTATTTAAGCCTCTCAGGTTTTTAAGCTCTTTTGCCTAAAGTATTGACTTATTTTCTTCCTGTCTTCTTGTGTTGCAGTGCTAGTGTTCTGTAAGTGGGCAGCACGGAGAGATTAGTCTAGCAGATTTCTCTAATGAAGGCAGTCAGCATTGCAGAGAGCGGATTGTAGCAAATTTCTGTTTCCTGTAGACCGGATGGAACACAAAAGGGAAAGACAACAGAAGGAGAGTCTTGGGGGGGGACAGACCTATAAACCTAATGTCTTGAGTGGCTCAAAAAGTGTGAGAACCCAGGATTTCAACTTATTGGCAACCTCGCCCTAATTGGATAATTAGCAGAGTGTCTTTCTATGCTGAGCCCATTTTATACTGTACTCTTTAGTGCTGACTACAGAGAGGTGCACCAAATTGGGTCTCAATCAATTACCTGAATTATTTATCAGTAATAAAACGTAGATGACTTGTTCCTAAAAGGGGTTAGTCCGGGAAAGTCTCCCACTAGAGTAGTTGGCTGGAAAACTTCTGATAAAGATTCTAGATTCCTGGCACATAGGTGCAAGAATTTTTTTCCACATATTTTAGGAATAACTGTGTTTAAATTTTATAGAGGCAAGATAGTTTGCACATTCATTCACAGCTTACAACATACAAGCTAAGATCCTGATCTTACAGCTGCCTGTGTCCAGACCGCTCTATGGGTGTCACTTAAGTCAATGTGCAGGTGAAGTAGCATGCGTGCTTGGAGCCAGCTGCAGAAATGGGGCTTGAGTTGTATCTCTTCAGTGATTACAAACATTGTGACAGATAAAAGCAAGGGGCTTTGTGTCTTCTGTATTGTAACATGTGGTGCAATATGCATAGGCTTAGCAGAATTCAATTTTGATTTTTTTGATCATTTCACGGCTAGTATTGATGTTTATTTTTAAGCATTTGTTTATCAATTTAAATTTTCACAGTTACACAAAATTATTGGTTTTAAGCATTCCCTCCCCACCGCCCACATTTATCAGTATAAATTTTCACACTTGTGGGAAATTATGTATGGGGGGAGGAGGAGAGGGGTTAGACAACAATTCTTTAATGACAGCAGACATTGAGATTCAAAAAGTCAAAGCTTTATAACCATTAAAACACAAATTTTCAACATTTCATGTCAAATTAGACAGTGTAAATCATCTTAAAACAAACTCTCAAGTTCTTAATAAGCATTTTTTTTAAGCTTTGCTTATCTGTAAACGTCATTAATCGTCAATGGAAATATTTTTTTGTCGGTTTGTGTGTGTATGATGAAATTGACGTTTACTGACATTAACCTATAAAAATCTAATCCTTCCATTCCTAAATATGCAGTGTCATACCCTGGTATTAAATCACTACGGTTTCTAGACCAGTGGTTTAAAAAGTCTTCTGGATTGACCCACAAGTCTACTTGTTTTCATATGTGTGAGCACAAGAGCTGTGATATAACCATTGGAAATGTGCAACTCCCACGTTTAGAGCCTGATCTAACTCCCAGTGAAGTCAATGAAAAGACTCCTATGGACGTTGAATTCAGGCCTCTATAAATACAACTATTCTAACTGCTTAGAAAATGTTGGGTGGAATCCTAGCTCCATGAAAGTCAATGGGAGTTTTGCCTTTGCCTTCACTGGGGCCAGGATTTCATCATTTTATCGGAAGGCCTGGTCCTGCGTTCCTGATTCTGGCAAAACTACCAATGAAAGTTATTTGTTTTATTTATTGTTTCTTATGTGTATGTACCCAGAGTATTGACTGAGGTACGTCTTTAAAAATCCGAATACATCAAGTCAATGGGAGTTTTGCCTGAATGAAGACTGCAGGATTAGGCCTTAAATTTGTCCGAATAGCAACTGAATATGATCAAAATTAAAGATCTTGGATATTTTGAGGGTTTTTTTTTTTTTTTTTTTTTTAATGCTGTAGGTTTCCTACCCATGATAATTCTGACATTTTAAAAAAAACCCAGTAACTTTGAGGTAGCATTGTCTCCCAAAACCCTTAAACCAGGAAAATAAAATATGCTTCCTGTGGCTTCAGTGGCTGAAATCTTGATAACATTCAGGCAGTGAGTTTTTTTTATTTTTTTTATGATGATGAACATTTTATAATTCGATAGAGTAACTAAAATCAAGCTTTATAAATGGAAACACTGCCACAGACTTAAAGGGGCGATCTCAAGTGCTGTTTACCCTCCATTGTTTGCATCACCTTAGCCTGAAAATGCATTTTTCCTCCTACAGATTTTGTCCTTCCCCATTTGCCAAACATTGATTTTCCCCTCCCCCCCCCTTCAATTCTAATGGAGCTTGAAATTAATGTAGCTTTATTTTTTTGTAGTTTCCTTGTTCGCCCCAATCGATGTTGCCTGTACAGCTGTGGGGACCTTTTACCTATTGCAGAGCCAGTGTAAGGAGAACAAGGGCAAACTCCCCCGCTTTGGTTATGTAGGGTCAGTTGGTTGATTTCTCCCTGATCCCCATTATCTTCAGGAGAAATAGGTTACAAGAAAGTATAATGGTGGCTGCTGAATTTTTAAAATGTTGCAGAAATGCCAGACTTTGAAAATGATGTCCCTCGATGGTAGTCTTATTCAGTTACGATCAATGCATGAAGTTCACCCCAAGGGCCAAACCCTACTTGCTTAAGTAGTCCCATTGATTTCAAGCAGGATTGCATATGGACAAATAAAGGAGAAGATAATAAAATGTGGCCAAAGGCAGTTTAACACGATAAAGGGAAAGGTGAAGAAGTGGAATTAATTTCTGACATGCAGCAGTCGGTTTTTGGAGTACAATCTGGAAGCATATTCATAGTGAGGCGATTGGGGCACCCTTCGAAATATAAATAACATAAAACAATGGAGAAATCTGTTTCACCTCAGAACTGGAGTAGGGAGTTTCCCCGATGTATCTTAGTAAAACCAAATTAAATAAAAATCTTTGTGGATACACACAGATCCCATGGCCAGCTGCAGAATGGAAATATCTCAGTGAGTACAACAAGAATCCAATGGTTATCGGTGAGTGGCGTAGCTTTATGGCTTGCAGTCTTCACCAGGCAGTTGGGGGAGAGTTAGCTAGCTCTGTTAATATCCTGCCAGTACTTGGTCTTGCAGTTTGTGTCTCTGAATCACCAGATTGGCTGTTTGTCAAGTGTTTATTTACTCAAGCCTTCCAAAGACCCTTGGCAATAGAAAATCAGTTGGCCTGTGATAATCAAAGATGGTACTGAAGAGTGCAGGGAATGCTCATCCATTGTCCTGTGAAGGATATATAATCGGCTGCTCCTTGCTTCCTTTGGCTGTGATGGGAGTGCTGAATAGCATCACGTAGCAGGAAACAGAGTAAATTGTTAATACAATTTTCCCACTTGGTACTATGCCCACTCCATAGTTTACACACAACCAGCAGTTTCTCCCACTTCTTATTAGTGATTTAATAACACAGGACTGTAGTGAGGTCTTAAATTACTAAGACTTTATTACTTTTACAAAATAGACTACAGTAGATTTAGTAGTAGACTGTAATATGAAGCATTATCAGTAGTTTAAACTACACTCCTCACATACATTAGCAAAGTGCATTATTTCTGTTCTTTTGATGTTTTACATGCTAAGTCACAAAACAGAATAATTGGCAATTGGTCTCCCAGTTCCACGTGTGAAGTAATGTGGTTCTAGAGCATGGCTAGATTGGAAGACCCAAACAGAAGAGGTGTTCTGAAACTTTATCTGTGCTAATATGATGTCATAGTATGGGGGAAAAGTAGAGAAGCGTTGTTATAGTGTATATACCTGTCTGATGCATTTAAATTCTATTGCCTACTAGTGTATTCTTTTGGCTCCTGCATGCTCAACCCAGATGGTTTCTGTTTGTCTCAGACAGATAGTACGGTAGGCTTAAAAAACATTTTAAAATTGGGGTTGAATATTGGGTCTTAATGCTTGGTTTTGCCCCTCTTTTACTTTGGCTGAGGGTACTGCACAACTGCAATGCTCTCATTGAAGATTTTGCTTATCGCTGCCCATGTTGCAGCACTCTTCATCTGAAGATCGAACACCTCTAGGAGGTAGGTGAGGGAAATAGAGAGATCACTTCTCCCATTGTTTAAATGCAGCCACCTCTAGAGTAGTGTATGGAAGCTGTTTAACTCCTCACAGCAACGCTAATCAACCATTTAAAACACCACATGCAGAGGGAATCTAGGATGGCAGAATACAATTATCTGAGTTATAATGACCCAGGTGACAGACTTCTCCTCTTGCAAAAAGTGCTAGGGGATCATTAGCGATCCCCAAGACCTTGGCATAACATCTTACCAGAAATACAGCACTTCTAGCAGCTTAGTTCCTCCTAATACTGTGCTGGAGCATTAATTCAGTATTGACTGGGCCCTGAGCAAGTCTTGTTCGCAAAGTATTGTACTAATTACTGACCTGGCTAACATCAACTTCACATGCAAATAAACTATTAGAATCTATGCTTGTGCAGTGCAGGAAAAGCGTAGCTGCCCTATTTCATCTATAAGATTATAGAACTTGAACATCTGTAAGAAGATGCAATATTTTAGACAGGTTCCTGCAATCTGGCAGCTTTAGCTTCTTCCATGTATAGCCTGTAACAGCAATTACTCTGGTTCAAGGGACCTATTGATTTTTAGGCTCAGAATGTAGTTTTGTGAAACATTAATCAGTTTTGTTTTGTAAAACATTGATGCTTCCATGAATTTTGAAAAGAAAACCTTGAAGACAATGACTTTATCAGGATGGATTTTAGGGTTCCTCAGCAGCTGTTTGCAGCCGGGATGCAGAAGCTTTGTGCTAGTGAGCAGGAACTTGACAGGGGAAATGGAGTATAAACAAAAGTGAAAGGGACTGCTCTCTTTGCCTTGTCTGAGCTTAGAGAAATGGAAAAAGTGGAGAACATTAATGACAAAAAAAAAAATTAGATTTCTAAAATATCATCTAAACTCTTGTTAATAACTTTGTTTACAGAACTATAGAATTTTTAACCTGATAGGGTCCCCAAAAGCACAAATATCATTCTTTCATAGAAACAAAAATGGTAAATAAACATGGATGCTTTGGGCTCTGATCCAGGAGCTAAACTTGGTTCATGGTCATGCAGAAGTACAGTACTGCTGCTTCTCTTAGGTGGTAGCAGCTTCTCAGCCCCAGTGCATTGTAATGACCAGAGTAGAGCAATGGATTAATAGATTTTACGGAGACACACTCTCAAGATTGTTGGGTCTAAACTTGAACATTTACCTGCTTTGATCAGGCATGATCCTTCAGTCCTTACTCTTCAAATGGAAGAACTAAATGAAACTTTAGGGAAATTTTCCACACACCATGAAAAGCTTATGCTGACTTTTAATAAACTTTCCTGAGATAAGCCTGTGAAATTTCATGGGGAGCAGAGGACGGGAGTGGTTTGAACATATGGCTTACATGTATAATGGGAAGCCAGTTACAATCTTAACTATGTTGTTTTAGTTCAATTCTTGTTGGTTTGCCGCAGTGCTTAGAGGTCCCAACTAAGGTCAGGCCCCATAGCGCTAGGTGCTGTATCAAAACGAGTTTGTAAACTGAATAGACCAGATAAAGAAAGACCAGGCGACAGGAAGTATTAAGTCCATTTTAGAGTTGAGGAACTGAGGCACAGAGAGATTTAGGTCTGGATTTTTAAAGGTATTTAGTCATTGCTGTGCTCAGCCTTTCAATGCCTAAATCTCATTTTCAAAAGGGATTTTGGCACTGAAGAGCCCAAATCCCATTGATAGTCACTTTTGAAAATGGCACGTAACCATGTAACTCACTCAGACTTGGCAACGCTGAGTTAAGCAATGCCCAAATACTCTTAGAAATCTGGGTATAAGTCCCTTGCACAGTGAGTCTGTTGCCGAGATGGAAATTGAACTCAAATCTCTTGTGCTCTAATCACAAGTCCGTCCTTCAGCTCCAGCTTTCCCCTGGCATAGAGTGGTAGCGTGGTTTAAATGTGAGGCTGGGTGTGAAGAACTTTGGAGTTGCACTCTCCGCTCAGCCACTCTTTCATGGAAAATCACTGAGCCGCTCTGCATTTTAGTTCCCCTCCATTGGAAGGGGGATAAATACTGTCACGCTGTCTGGAGTGGTGCCAGTCTCAGGTCAGACTGTCAGAGAACAGGGCAGACATCCCAAACTGGTGGCATATTCTATAATTAGATTTCACCAAGCCAGTAATAAATGTGAGCTCCTAGATCAGGGGTTCTCAAACTGGGGGTTGCGAGGTTATTACATGGGGGGTCGCGAGCTGTCAACCTCCACCCCAAAGCCCGCTTTGCTTCCAGCATTTATAATGGTGTTAAATATATAAAAAAGTGTTTTTAATTTATAAGGGGGGGGGGGTGTCGCACTCAGAGGCTTGCTACGTGAAAGGGGTCACCAGTAAAAAAAAATTTGAGAGCCACTGTCCTAGATCACTACACCAGTCTTGCCACTGATTCACAGTCCCCATTAAGCTCTCCAGCCAATCTTACTGCTCAAACTGGCCTTTGTGATAAAAGGTTATTGAAACCAAAAAGCACATTACATTAGGTTTCTCCCAATTCCAAAGGAGCAGCCACTTTACCCCATGTCAATGGATACTAGAGATATCTCACCAAAGACAACCTGAAAGCCAGTTTCTTTAGTAAACTAACTAAAGGGTTATTAGCTACGAAAAAAATGAGTTCGTGAGAGGTTAAAGCAGGTAAAATACATTAACAAGTGAGTCAAAGTTTGTCAATCCAAATGATAGCAGAGATGTAATAATCTGCCAGTCTCCAGAAGCCTTTCAGGGTTGCCCAAGTTGACTTTGGAGATCACTGTCCACTCATTTAGTAACTCCCCCCCCCCCCCCCCCCCGTTAGAATCAAAATCCAGAGATACAGGATCGCTTCCAGGGTTCATTTTTACAGCTGTTTCCCCAGAAAGCAGACTGTCAAGTGTTCCCATCACAGCCGGGGTCTGTAAATTTCCCATTGTTGAATGCAACATCCATGCTTTGACGTTAGCATGCTTCTCATTTGCAGTTCTAAGGCTACAGTCCTGATAGGCCTCTATCATATCCCCCCTTAGTCGTCTCTTTTCCAAGATGAAAAGTCCCAGTTTTATTAATCTCTCCTCATATGGAAGCTGTTCCATACCCCTAATAATTTTTGTTGCCCTTTTCTGAATCTTTTCCATTTCTAATATACCGTTTCTGAGATGGGACGACCAGAACGACATGCGGTATTCAAGATGTGGGGATACCATGGCTTTACATAATGGCATTATGATATTTACTGTTTTATAATCTGTCCCTTTCCTAATGATTCCCAGTATTGTTAGCTTTTTTTTGATTGCTGCTGCATATTGAGCAGATGTTTTCAGAGAACTATCCACAGTGACTCCGAAGTTTTTTCTTGAGTGGTAACCGCTAATTTAGACCCCATCATTTCGTTTGTATAACTGGGATTATATTTTCCAATATGCATTACTTTGCATTTATCAGCATTGAATTTCATCTGCCATTTTGCTGCCCAGTCACACAGTTTTCCAAGATTCCTTTGTAAATTTTTGCAGTCTGCTTTGGACTTTAACTATCTTGACTAATTTTGTATCATCCGCAAACTTTGCAACCTCACTGTTTACTCCTTTTTCCGGATCATTTGTGAATGTTGAACAGTACTGGTCCCAGTGCAGATCTTTGGGGGACACCACTATTTACTTCTCTCCATTGTGAAAACTGATAATTTATTCCTACCTTTTGTTTTCTGTCTTTTAACCAGTTACTGATCCATGAGAGGACTTTCTCTCTTATCCCATGACTGCTTACTTTGCTTAAGAGCTTTCGATGAGGGATCTTGCCAAAGGCTTTCTGAAAGTCCAAGTACTCTATATCCACTGGATCACCCGTGTCCACGTGTTTATTGACTCCCTCAAACAATTCTGATAGATTGGTGAGGCATGATTTCCCTTTACAGAAGCTGTGTTAATTCTTCCCCACAAATCATGTTCATCTGTGTGTCTGATAATTGTGCTGTTTACTATAGTTCCAATCAATTTGCCTGGTACTTCAATTAGGTTTACTGGCCGGTGAGTGCCAGGATCACTTCTGAAGCCTTTAAAAAAAATTGGTGTCATGTCAGCTTCTATAGCAGATGGTTGGAGGATAGCTAATTTGTGTGTTGGGTTAGACACCACAGTTAGTATCACAGAAATGTAGAACTGGAAGGGACCTTGAAAGGTCATAGAGTCCAATCTCCTGCCTTCACAGCAGGACCAAGTACTGTCCCCGACAGATTATTTTGCCCCAGGTCCCTAAATGGCACCCTCAAGGATTGAACTCACAACCCTGGGTTTAGCAGGCCAATGCTCAAACCACTGAGCTATCCCTCCCCCCAGTTGCATAGTTGAGTTCCTTCAGAACTCTTGGGTGAATACCATCTGGTCCTGGTGACTTTTTACTGTTTACTTTATTTATTTGTTCCAAAACCTCCTCTATTAACACCTCAGTCTGGGACAGTTCCTCAGGCTTGTCACCTAAAAAGAATGACACAGGTGTGGCAATATCCCTAAAATCCTCTGCAGTGAAGACCGATGGAAAGAATTAATTTAGCTTCTCCGCAATGGCCTGGTCTTCTTTGAGTGCTCCTTTAGCACCTCGATTTTCCAGTAGCCCCGCTGATTGTTTGGTAGGCTTCCTGCTTCTGATGTACTTAAACATTTTTTGCTGTTCTTGCGTCTTTTGCTAGTTGCTCTTCAAATTCTTTTTTGGCCTGCGAGAAGATTTGACTTCCAATTTTTAAACAATTTCCTTTTGCCTCTAACTGCCTCTTTTACTCTGTTTAGCCATGGTGACCTTTTTTTGGTCCTCTTACTATTTTTTTTTTTTTTTTAATTTGGGGTATACGTTTAATTTGAGCCTCTATTATGGTGTTTTTAAAAAGTTTCTGTGCAGCTTGCAGGCATTTCACTCTTGTGACTGTTCCTTTTAACTAGCTTTGTCATTTTTGTGTAGTTCCCCTTTCTGAAGCTAAATGTTCCTGTGGTGGGCTTCTTTGGTATTATCCCCCAAAGGATGTTAAATTTTTAATTATATTATGGTTGCTATTACTGAGCGGTTCGATTATATTCTCCTCTTTGACCAGATCCTTTGCTCCACTTAAGGTAAATAAGAATTGCTTCTCCCCTTGTGAGTTCTAGGACTAGCTGCTCCAAGAACCAGTCATGGTACAGTTAGGCTTGGTCTACACTAACCCCCCAAATCGAACTAAGGTACGCAACTTCAGCTACGTGAATAACGTAGCTGAAGTTCGAAGTACCTTAGTTCGATCTTACCTCGGTCCACACGCGGCAGGCAGGCTCCCCCGTTGACTCCGCGGTACTCCTCTCGTCTAGCTGGAGTACCGCAGTCGACGGCGAGCACTTCCGGGTTCGACTTATCGCGTCCAGACAAGACGCGATAAGTCGAACCCAGAACTTCGATTGCCAGCCGCCGAACTAGCGGCTGGGTATAGACGTACCCTTAGAGTCATTTGAGATTTTTACTCTATTTGACTCTTTCTTTCACATATAGTGCCACTCCCCCACCAGCACGATCTACTCTGTCATTCCTGTATATTTTGTACTCTGGTATTACCATGTCCCATTTATTGTCATCATTCTACCAAGTTTTTGTGATGCCTATCATATCAATATCCTCATGGGAGCCTCATTAGATCTCAAAAGCACTATCCAAAGGATAAGTGTCATTATCCCCATTTTACAGGTGGGAGAACTGAGTCCGTGCCTTTTTACCTTTTTAAATTTTATTTTCTTGGTACCGAGTCTGTGTGGCTCACAAACAGCATTGAACTCAGGGCCGTTTCTCTCCAACAAAGCTGCTCACCAGAGCTGTTACAGAAACCTGCAGCAGCTTCAGCTCTCAAACTATGATTAATATTAAACCTTTTTGAACCCAGCTCATTTACTCTGAAGTTACGCAACTCATTAATTCCACTGATTTATTTGATTTACCTGTTTGGGAAAGGCCATAGGTACAATGCTATATGTGTCTGCTTCTCCATCCAGTCTGTAGTAATTAGCCATATTTGACTGCTTTTCAAAGTCTTACTTCTAGGCATCACTAGCCTCTAATTTAAAATCACTGACTAACAAGGGTAAAGGCTTTCAGAGGTCTCCACAACCATTTGAGTTCAAACTGGTAAAACAATTCAGTTTCCCAAGCATAATGGCACCTGAAATCTCTGGAGTATACAGACAAATCCCAGGGTGCTTGGATGTGGACATACATTTTCCAACCTTCTGTTGGAGAACAGAGTGAATCGAGTCGAACCGTAGTCAGGGGGTGGGGCTATCAGGAAGGCCAGGGCTTTATAAAGCAGTGAGCAAGCAAACAGGGAGCTTTGCGAACAGGGGCTGCTAACAGGGAGTTTCGAGAGGGAGTTTGGAAGGGGAGTGGGAAGGGGGCGAGGTATACTTGCCATTCTGTAAAACGTTTAAACTAAACTATAATCAAATCTCTTTGATATAAACAAATACCCTACCATTAACCTAGGTAGCTGTAGGAGAGAATGCAGGCAGAAGCCCAGCAGCAGAGTGGGGCTATCCTGTTTATTGTGCTCAGTGTAGCATGTATGATTACCTGCCCTGTGAGCGGGTGGCATATGTGTGCAGTCGGTGCAAGGAGCTCCTGGCCCTCAGAGACCACGTACGGGCTTTGGAGGCCAAGGTGGCGGAACTGGAGGAGCTAAGGGAGGCAGAGAGGTATGTGGATGAGGCTTTCCGGGACACTGTAGAATTGTCCCACCTCCGATCAGACAGCCCCTGCGCTGCTGAGGAGGATGAAAGGCCCAGGGAAGCAGAGCAGTCAACGGGAGCAGAGGGAAACCTTCCCATAGTTGGGACCCTCCTTCCAGATGGTGCTGGGGTTATCTCTCGCACTGAGGTTACCTCTCCGGGGGAGGGAACTCCAGTTGCTAGGAAAAGGCCGGTGTTAGTAATGGGAGATTCGATCATTAGAAACGTAGATAGTTGGGTTTGTGATGACCGGGAGAACTGTATGGTGACTTGCCTGCCTGGTGCGAAGGTTACGGATCTCTCGAGGCATCTAGACAGACTTATGTGTAGTGCTGGGGAGGAGCTGGTGGTCGTGGTACATGTAGGTACCAATGACCTAGAGAAGGGTAGGAGAGACGTCCTGGAGGCCAAATTTAGGTTGCTAGGGAAGATACTGAAATCCAGGATCTCTATGGTGGCATTCTCAGAAATGCTTCCGGTTCCACGCGCAGGGCCAGGTAGGCAGGCAGAGCTTCAGAGTCTCAATGCGTGGATGAGACGATGGTGTAGAGAGGAGGGGTTTAGATTTATTAGGAACTGGGGAAACTTTTGGGATGGGGGGAGCCTATACAGGAGAGATGGGCTCCACCTAAACCAAAGTGGAACCAGACGGCTGGCACTAAACATTAAAAAGGTTGCAGAGCAGTTTTTAAACTAGGAGATGGGGGAAAGCCGACTGCTGCAGAGGAGCACGTGGATCGGACAGAGACTTCTCTTAGGGGAGAGTCTAATGAAAGAGAATCTCCAGGTTCTAGTCAGGAGCAGAGGATGGAAGAGGATAAAGTAGGGGCCTGATCAGATGAGAAACATTCACATAAAAAAGAATCTAACACATCAGAAAAGGGCAGACAAATAAACAGTGACAAGTTTTTAAAGTGCTTGTACACAAATGCTAGAAGTCTAAATAATAAGATGGGTGAACTAGAGTGCCTCCTGTTAAAGGGGGATATTGATATAATAGGCATCACAGAAACCTGGTGGAGTGAGGACAATCAATGGAACACAGTTGTTCTGGGGTACAAAATATATTGGAACGACAGAACAGGTCGTGCGGGGGTGGGGTGGGTGTGTGGCACTATATGTGAAAGAAAATGTAGACTCAAATGAAGTATAAATCTTAAATGAATCCACATGTTCCATAGAATCTCTATGGATAGTAATTCCATACTCTAAAAAGAATATAACAGTAGGGATCTATTATCGACCACCTGACCAGGACAGTGATAGTGATGATGAAATGCTAAGAGAGATTAGAGAGGCTATCAAAATAAAGAACTCAATAATAGTGGGGGATTTCAATTATCCCCATATTGACTGGGTGCATGTCACCTCAAGATGAAATGCAGAGACAAAATTTCTCGATATTTTAAATGACTGCTTCTTGGAGCAGCTGGTACAGGAACTCACAAGGGGAGAGGCAATTCTTGATTTAGTCCTGAGTGGAGCGCAGGATCTGGTCCACGAGGTAACTCTAACAGGACCGCTTGGAAATAGTGACCATAATATAATAACATTTAACATTCCTGTGGTGGGAAGAACACCTCAACAGCCCAACACTGGCATTTAATTTCAGAAAGGGGAACTATGCAAAAATGAGGAGGTTAAACAGAAATTAAAAGGTACAGTGACAGAGTGAAATCCCTGCAAGCTGCATGGACACTTTTCAAAGACACCATAATAGAGGCCCAAATTAAAAAACACAGTAAAAGAACTAAAAAAGAGCCACCGTGGCTTAACAACCATGTAAGGGAATCAGTGAGAGATAAAAAGACATCTTTTAAAAAGTGGAAGTCAAATCCTAGTGAGGTAAATAGAAAGGAGCATAAACACTGCCTGTGACGTTATTGATATAATCTGGGACCATATAGAACATGGTTGCAACCAGAGTCCTGTAGTGGCACCAAATCTTGTATAAAGGGGGTCAAATGAGGTGTCTAAGACAAGGTTATGGTTTGCTGGTTATGGTTATGCTGTCTATATGTGTGTATCAATTTTGTAGTTGAAGTTATGAATATTGGCTCTATACTGTCTGTATTTCAAACTTATGCTATGCTTCTGGGAAACTTCCCAGACAAGTTGGTGTTACCTCTGCCTAGCCTGCTTGATGGCCCATTAAGGACCATCAGCTATACAATTGACCCATTGAGAGAAGGCAAATACGCCTTGCAACTCAGCAAAGTATGCAGGGACTGGCCCATGTGACTCCAGACTCCATTTTGCTGTAATTTTCCACAGTAAGGACAAAGAGGTGTTCTTACACCTGGAAAAGACTATAAAAGGCTGATGCCTCTCCTCCATCTTGTCTTTAATCCTGCTTCTTACCTCTGGAGGGACTTTGCTACAAACTGAAGCTCTGAACAAAGGACTGAGGACCCATCCCAGCTGGGGATGTACTCCAGAGACTTGATTTTGAACCTGCAGTTTATTTCATCACTGCTACAAGCCTGAACCAAGAACTTTGCCATTACTGTATGTAATTGATTCCATTTAACCAATTCTAGCTCTCATCTATATCTTTTTCCTTTTATGAATATACCTTTAGATTTTAGATTCTAAAGGATTGGCAACAGCGTGATTTGTGGGTAAGATCTGATTTGAGTATTGACCTGGGTCTGGGGCTTGATCCTTTGGGATCAGGAGAACCTTTTTTCTTTTAATGGGGTATTGGTTTTCATAACCATTTGTCCCCATAACGAGTGGCACTGGTGGTGATACTGGGAAACTGGAGTGTCTAAGGGAATTGCTTGTGTGACTTGTGGTTAGCCAGTGGGGTGAGACCAAAGTCCTCTTTGTCTGGCTGGGTTGGTTTGCCTTAGAGGTGGAAAAAGGTGACAGGTGTTTTAAGCGATTTGTCCTGAATTGGCACTCTCAGTTGGGTCCTGCCAGAACCGCATCGTTACACTGCCAAATAAAGTGTAAAAATGTAATAAGAAAAGCCAAAAAGGAGTTTGAAGAACAGCTAGCCAAAAACTCAAAAGGTAATACCAAAATGTTTTTTGAGTACATCAGAAGCAGGAAGCCTGCTAAACAACCAGTGGGGCCCCTGGATGATCTAGATACAAAAGGAGCACTTAAAAACGATGAAGTCATTGCGGAGAAACTAAATGAATTCTTTGCTTCAGTCTTCATGGCTGAGGATGTTAGGGAGATTCCCAAACCTGAGCCGTCCTTTGTAGGTGACAAATCTGAGGAATTGTCACAGATTGAAGTGTCACTAGAGGAGGTTTTGGAATTAATTGATAAACTTAACAGTAACAAGTCACTGGGATCAGATGGCATTCACCCAAGATTTCTGAAAGAACTCAAATGTGAAATTGCGGAACTATTAACTATGGTTTGTAACCTGTCCTTTAAATCATCTTCTGTACCCAGTGACTGGAAGATAGCTAATGTAACGCCAATATTTAAAAAGGGCTGTAGAGGTGATCCCGGCAATTACAGACCGGTAAGTCTAACGTCAGTACCGGGCAAATTAGTTGAAACAGTAGTAAAGAATAAAATTGTCAGGACACATAGAAGAACATAAATTGTTGGGCAAAAGTCAACATGGTTTCTGTAAAGGGAAATCATGTCTTACTAATCTATTAGAGTTCTTTGAAGGGGTCCAGTGGACATAGTGTATTTAGATTTCCAGAAAGCCCTTGACAAGGTCCCTCACCAAAGGCTCTTACGTAAATTAAGTTGTCATGGGATAAGAGGGAAGATCCTTTCATGGATTGAGACCTGGTTAAAAGACCGGGAACAAAGGGTAGGAATTAATGGTAAATTCTCAGAATGGAGAGAGGTAACTAGTGGTGTTCCCCAAGGGTCAGTCCTAAGACCAATCCTATTCAACTTATTCATAAATGATCTGGAGAAAGGCGCAAACAGTGTGGTGGCAAAGTTTGCAGATGATACTAAACTGCTCAAGATAGTTAAGACCAAAGCAGACTGTGAAGAACTTCAAAAAGATCTCACAAAACTAAGTGATTGGGCAACAAAATGGCAAATGAAATTTAATGTGGATAAATGTAAAGTAATGCACATGGGAAAAAATAACCCCAACAATACATACAATATGATGGGGGCTAATTTAGCTACAGCTAATCAGGAAAGAGATCTTGGAGTCATCATGGATAGTTCTCTGAAGACATCCATGCAATGTGCAGTGGCAGTCAAAAAAGCAAACAGGATGTTAGGAATCATTAAAAAAAGGATAGAGAGTAAGATGGAGAATATCTTATTGCCCTTATATAAATTCATGGTATGCCCACATCTTGAATACTGCGTACAGATGTGGTCTCCTCATCTCAAAAAAGATATACTGGCACTAGAAAAGGTTCAGAAAAGGGCAACTAAAATGATTAGGGGTTTGGAAAGGATCCCATATGAGGAGAGATTAAAGAGGCTAGGACTTTTCAGCTTGGAAAAGAGGAGACTAAGGGGGCGTATGATAGAGGTATTATAAAGTCATGAGTGGTGTGGAGAAAGTGAATAAGGAAAAGTTATTTACTTGTTCCCATAATATAAGAACTAGGAGCCATCAAATGAAATTAATGGGCAGTAGGCTTAAAACAAACAAAAGGAAGTTCTTCACTCAGCGCACAGTCAACCTGTGGAACTCCTTGCCTGAGGAGGTTGTGAAGGCTAGGACTATAACAGGGTTTAAAAGAGAACTAGATAAATCCATGGAGGTTAAGACCATTAATGGCTATTAGCCAGGATGGGTAAGGAATGGTGTCCCTAGCCTCTGTTTGTCAGAGGGTGGAGATGGATGGCAGGAGAGAGAGCACTTGATCATTACCTGTTAGGTTCAGTCCCTCTGGGGCACCTGGCATTGGCCACTGTCGGTAGGCAGGATACTGGGCTGGATGGACCTTTGGTCTGACCCAGTACGGCCGTTTTTATGTTCTTATGAGCCCACCTTTATCACTCCCCCCAAGCCCAGACCCCTTAAGGCAAATCACACCCTTCGTAAGGTGGATCTATTTAGCTCATTCAGTTGGGTCCTGGCGGGCTGTGTTCTCACCCCGTACCCCATTTCCCTCCTCTTTTCCAGCCTCTCCTTGTTTTGCTGTCCCCTCTTCTTTTCTCATCCCTTCTCTCTCTTCCATTTTGTAGTTCTTGGACTCCACCCGCACCCATTCCCATCGCTTTCCGTGTTCAGTTCCATGATTCCTCCCTTCTCCCCATTCTTCATGCTATATGATGTAGCGACATTGTGGCCATCTGTAGGTTATTTATTTATATGGAGCTAGATCATGAAAATCCTGTGAAAACAGATGCTGCTGTTGTAAACTTCCTCTTCTGTTTGTTTTCCTTACTAACCTTTCATGTCTGTCATGGTCTACAGAAATTTAGGGGAGCCCTAGCGAGGAATTCATGTATATCTATCAACACATTGTTTCTCAGCAAGCAGGTATTCTGTGCTTGAAACAAAAAGCCTATGCTTGAATTTGAATCGCCTTTCAAAAGAGTTTGAACTTAACTGGAACAATGTTTAAATCAAGCCTATTGGCCAACCATAATGGCGTGGGAAACTTAGAAAAGTGAGAGTTTTAAAATCAATTTAGCAGCCTTGCTAAATCTTAGAGGTGATTATGTGAGACTCTCAGCTTTCATTTTAAAAAGAAAAAGGGACGTTTCTAGCTGTTGTGGTTGTGAAGAAAAGTTTGAAAACATGACCAGAGAGCCTCTGAAACTAGAAGGTACATGAAAAGAACCCTGAATTAATTTTTGTAATTTTTTTTTTTTTTTTTTTTAAATCAGACTCAGATTCTGGGGGGCCTGACTCATGATTTATGAATATTTGGGATTGGCAGTACTGAGTTTGAGTCAAGGTAGGGACCGGGATTAGCTGGAACCATGTTTAACATAGGAATTGCCATATTGGAACAGACCTGCGGTTTATTTAGAACAGTCTCCTGTCTCTGACAGTGGCCGGTTGCAAGAGCCTCAGAGGAAGGGGTAAGAACCCTGCAGTGCGCAGATGCGTAGTCATCTGCTCCCTTTGTCAGCTCTAATAGTTAGAGTTTGGTTTAAGCCCTGAAGTATGAGGTTTGATGTCCCTTCCACAATTTTTTGTCATCATTAATTCTGGATATGCTCGATATCTATAGAAATGTTCAGTTCCTTTTTGATCCTGCTAAATTTTTGGCCTCAGCGACTTCCTGTGGCAGTGAGTTCTACGTTTACATATTGTGCAAAAAAAAAAATCAAATCCCTTTATCCATTTTGAATTTTTGCCACCTTTTAATTTAATTGAATGTCTCCTAGTTCTTCTGTTACAAGACAGGGAGAACAGATGTTCCTGATCTACTTTCTAATTATTTTATAGGCCTTTATGCTCTCCCCAATAAACCCAGTCTTTTCAATCTCTCTTCATATGAGGGGTTTTTTTGGTAGGCCTTTGATCATTCTTGTCATCTTTCTTTCGTTCTGCTATATCCGTTTTGAGATGGGGTAACCAGTACTACACATTGTATTCCAGTTGAGGCCCCACCACTTACTTTTTGATAGACTGAAATCCAGTAAAACAAAAACCTAGTCTAAAACTGAAAATGGTAATAGTTGGCTGAAGATTTGATTCTTATCTTAGGTGAGTGGGTGTGTGCAGGTGGGAATGTCATACTGTATCTTGAAAAATTGTCTGCTCTGAATGCGTTTGGAATCCATCAAGATTCTGTAGGCTCGATTCTAATATATAGAAAGAGAAGCAGAAAAGAGATTTCCAAACAGAAAAGGGGGGGAAAACAGCATTGCACTGAGATGTTTGAGACATATCTACAAATCCTCTTGACAGTAATTGATTTTGCCTGCTATGGGTTACCATATAATAAGTCTGATGAAACATTCGTTATTTCTTTCCTCTTCTGCCCTGAAGCTTGTAACTGAAAATGGCATGTTTGAACCCTTTTACACTGTCTATTAAATAGTTACAAGAAGCTGAAAGGCTTTGGTAAATCTGGAACCAGCACTAATTCGGCAATGCAAGGGACCCTCTGTCACCCTGACTAACAGACAGCCCTCCCACCCACACCTCTGCTAATGCCAAGCTGTGGAAGTGTGATGCAAAGAAGACTTAACTCTGGAATGATACTGTGAGACTCCGTAATATATATATTTTTTGCATACAAATAGCACTGTCATATTTTTCTTATTAGTCCATGCCCAGCCCGCCTCCTAATTTAGTCTGTTCAGAATTAAAGATGGCATATCCAGTAGATTTTAAATGCGTTTATAATGATAAGGAGAGAGATGATTACTGAGGCCCGGCTGCTTTAGTAATGCCGTATATCAACATTATATCTTCTCTTCTATTTTCATTTCACTGTTTGACTTGAGGTTTAAGTGTTTTGGCTTCACATTTGCTGGTAGGATGAAGTGCTTAATGGTATTGCGCATAATTTGTTAGCGATATACCATACTGTATTTTTGTTGCTTCTCTGTGGTTAAATCCACATGGGAGACATCCTACCCTCTATGCTTTTTAAAGGCATCTTCCCCCACCCCATTAGTCAGGACAAGTTCTTCTCTTCTCAGAGTCTCTTCTTACAAGTTTGTTTATAAGATGTATCCAAGCTTGCAGATTAGCTCTCATAACTGATTGAAGGACTCTGGCTGCTTACCATTTCTAGAACTGCAAAGAACTGAGAAAATAAGTAAACATCTATGTCAAGATTGTTTCCCCTTGTCCTAGAAAGATGACAATTCAACCTTTGAGTTGTCCATTTAAAATTTCTGGCTAAGGATCTATTCTGTACTTCCTCTGCTCAATAGGACTTTCCTCTTACTAGTAGCAGCAAGTAGGAAAGGCAACCAGTCAGGTGGTTAGGTGCTGTGATTTTGTGCGCTATAGAAAGATGAATCTGATTCACCTTCTCTAACCCGTGTCCCTTGTGCATGGAAAAGCCTTGATGGATATGAGGCTGGTCTTCACACAGTGATCCGCAGCAATGCCTTTGCCAGGAGTTACCTGCTTTTGGCTCTCCTCTGTCAAATGAGGTAGGCCGCCGCAGTCGAGTTGTCAGTCCTTATGAGAACATGCTTTCCTCTTGCACTGTGACTAGAAAGCTAGCAAAGCCAAGCTGACGGCCTCAAGCTTGTGTATAACTATCTTGCTCACAGACCACACTCCTTGCAGCAGTAATGATTCCATGTGGGTTCCCCAGTCCTTAAGACTTGCATTGGTTATGTATCTTCAAAGCCAATTGTCCAGGTATGGTGTGAAGCATATCCTCCTTTCAACAAAGCTCAGCTGCCCCTGCTAGCCTGACTTCGGTAAATATTCTTGGCAAAAGCTACAGCTCCAAAAAGCTGAGTGTGGTACTGAAAATGCCAGCTCAGCATAAAGCAGCAATACCCATGAAGGGAAGGAGCCATTAGGGCATGGAGATGTATGTCCTTCAGAGCCACAGACACCGTGATACCTCCCAAGTCCATTGCTGTCATTGTGAAATGTGGGTGCTTGAAGTGCAAACTCTGGTGCCATCTCTTCTTCAATGACAATTCTTGGAATAAATTCCCTGAAATCTCTGGCATCTCGGCACTTGCTGCCTGGATGTATAGCAAGTGGGCAATGGATTGTTTGAACAACATGCTCCTGACCTGGGATGCGGGAAGGTAAGAGAACTCTGGATTACTGGAGGAATTTGAGGACGAAACATTGGGGAGATAATAGCACTGAAGATAACATTGATTTGTTGGGACACAAAGAATGAGTCTAATTTTACTGAAGGGGGGAGAGATTTGTCCAGCCTTTCAGGTTTGCAAAAAGACAGATTCCTTTCTCCGTAAAGCTTAGCTTCATGTCTGTCCTTTATCAGCAATGTACCCAGTGAAAAGTGAGGCTTAGGCCTGGTCTACACACACAAGTTTTGCTGGCATAGCTATGTCCATTAGGAGCGTGGAGGAAAAAAAATCCACACCTCTAACCAACATAAGCTATGTTGGAAAAAGTCTTAACATAGACACAGCTATGTCAGCTCGAAAGTCCTTATGCCCGTATAATTCTTTTCATTCGGGGAACTCCACGAGTAGGGTTTGCCAGTATAGCTATTCTAGTATAGCTGTATCAGCAAAGCCTTTCTAGTGCAGACAAAGCCGTCGATCCCTTAGTCTGAGAGGCCAAATGAAAAAGGGACACTGCACCTAGTAATCAGAGACGTCCGAAGTCTTCTCCCAAAGCTTAGAGGCACTGAATGGAAAGAGGACATTCTAAACTGCTCTAGAGAACTGCATAGCCTCGAAAGCAAGGATCTGATTCTCCGCTCACCTACACCCCTATTATTCCATTGACTCCTAGGGAGTTACTCCCAGTTTACTGACTGTAAGTGAAAGGGGCACCAGGTCTGACAAATTCGCCTGACAACCCCCTGAGCAGATTTAGAGGAGGTCAATTTGGCCATGGGCGTGACACAGACTGTTGCCATTATTTTCAACACTGAAATATTGATAGAAAGGGCCCTCTCTTGCTTCCTTTCTGCTAGGGACAGAGAGAGACCTTTAGAGTCCCATATTTTACTGAGGGCTTTCAAATTGCATAGCAGGAAAAAAACACTGCTAGGCAGATTCCCCCACGACACCCATCTGGGATTGAAGCTCAGACTTGGAGAACACATCTCCTTCTTCTGAAAGGACATGCACAGAGGCTGACCATGGAAAGAAAGACCATGGAGAACCGCTGCCTTACCACATTGTCTGTTTCTTCCTGATCCAAGCTCCCAAATTCTCTTGACCTGGCAAGGCACCTCTTAAAAGCAAGGAAGCCCCCTTTTCATATGCTTTCCTAAAGTATATGCACTTTGCATATTGCAAAGTCCAGAAGATGTTCACTGCCTTGTGCAGGGCCATGGGTATGTCAGCTTGAAGAGCCAAAGTGAAACTCTAAAAGATCTTATAAAAGTTTCTGCTCTTAGCACTCACAAGGTTCGTAGGATCTTCTTTTCTGGACTGCTGGCATCTAAAAACAGATCTTTCCTTTAATCCTCTTGTTAGATCTCCCTGTGGCTCCCTGGAGCCTGGATCACGTTCTCCAGAGTTCATATGAACTTCTCCTTGAAGTCTTTAGAATCAGAAAAGGAGCTCAGGTTGATGAGGAATGAGGAGAAAGAACCATCACAGGGAATGTAAATACTTTGCCTGGGTTGCATTTTCTGCTTGTTGCCATTTGGAACTCTGAAAACTCTGTATGTGTTGATCGTGCAAGGCAGAGAAAATAAATTAAAAGGGAAAAGGATAATTTGTTCTCAGAACATATTTGATGCAAAAGTTCTAATCTATGGAGCTGAAAACTGCAGATGTCTACATAGGCTATGTCCATATAGTTAAGATTTTCTCTTAGTCTCTTTCATTGGCATAGGAGGCAATTGTTTGCTTGGTTGCACCCATTTTCTGTCTGTCGTTCCATGCTGATAAAAAGCAAACGATCAGGGACGGCATCCTGTGCCTATTTGCCTTATATAAAATGCATGCAATAGACAGTGAAATTGAATCGCTGTCACGTGTTTAAATAACAGAAGGTTTTCTGGGGGGACTCTTTTGTTTCATTTTTCCCCCCCACCTAGCATTGCAGCTCTTCTTTCTATGTGAGTTGACATATGTGCAGTTAATGCAATTCCATGTGGAGTATGGAATTCTATTAAAGACCCAGGAGAGAGAGATCCAATAAGCTATTTGCTTTTGGGCACTGGTGGGTAGGACATCAGAATGCAGACAAAGCAATTATTCTCGAGGTTGCTGAATTAACCAGCTCCATTTTGTATGTCTCCAAATAACCCCATTTCCCCATCTGTTTCCACCGTTGCAGTACCAGACCCACCCTGGTCCAGCAATGTAGGATAAACTGTTCACAAGGCTTCACAGAGTGGGTTAACAGCTTTACCAACTAATCAAATAGTACACCATATCTTATGGTAGCCCCGATGGCTATGCTGATCCAGAGGCTCCCTCCTGGCCATACAGAGTAATGCTGATGGGCCCCTGGCCAGGTGTAGGCTTCTGGCTTGTCTCCCAGCCTGTGCCCACTGCCATGGCCAGTATCTTTTAGACCCTTCCTCCAGAGCACTGATCTATTAATTCAACCAGATGTTCATAAAGTAACACACAACTCCCAACCAAAGCAGGCTGCCGAGACCCAGGAGCCTTAGTCACAGGAGCCAACCTTTCTCCTGCAGCCCCATCTTCATCTCTGCCTCTCAGCCCAGGGAGCACCTGCCCCTTTCCCAGCAGGGTCGATAATCAAACAGGGCTGGCGGGCCCCAGGCTCCTTGGCCGACAAAGGGGCAGACACCAGGATGCACCAGGCGTGTGACACTGACTGTTTTGGATCCCTGAAGACGATATAATACTAACACTTGTATTAATGGTACGGGGCACTGTGTTTGTGTGAGACTTTCCCTTACGGAGACCGATTCAAATTCTAGATTTGGTCACCCACATCACTGAGCTTGGTCTCATCTAGATCCCACTGGGCGGTTTTCTGTGTTGCAAGACCACCGTGACATTCAGTGGAAATTATTTAAGGTGCAGTTCAACTCTGAACCGTGATTGTGAAACTGGCATTTTCTGCCTTCTGTATATATTAAGTCCTATGCGCTCACTTTCATGACTAAAATTATATTGCTTGTTACTCTTGTTAACCCTGAAGAGCTAACACAGCCAAGAAGAATTAAGCTGGATTCTGTTCCTTATTATACATCATCATTAAACCATTGAATGGTTTGCATAGGTGTTACCAAGAACCTTTATCATCTAGAACCTTTATTACTGTTGGCATTAGAAGGAAAACACCAGCTGGACTGTAAGATCTCATGTCAAGTTTTCAGGGCTGGAAGTTGGGGGAAAAAATGTCTTTTTACTTATAAACTGAGCCCATTTGATAGGGAATCATTGACAGAAAGCATAGAACACTCCATGGTGTCATTTTTACAGAGTCAGTTGTTAGTGTAAGTTTGTTTAAGTCTCTGATCAGGAGAAGGCCAGAACTGAAATAAGACGTGTTCCAGTTTTGGGCATAACTGCATTGGCAAAGCTGTGATTTTTTGGGGGTGGGGATGAGGTGGGAAGTAGGGTGGCTAGGGCTGGAATAGCAACGAGTGATGGAAGTCCAGATGGAGGGGCACTGAGATGGCTGTATTGGGGTTCCAAGACTGTAGCAATTCAGCATTAAGTTGAATTGTTAGAACTTGGGAGTGAAGGGTGGTGCTGGGGGAGGGGCAAAGCTTGTTGCATTGTTCCTCATTCTAGCTGAGGCGTTTAAGTTCCATTAAATATTAAATTAACAATTTAAAAAAAAAACAGAAAAGAAATAAGGTAAATCCTGATATTTTACAAAGGTTTTAGGGGAACATCCTCAACCTTCATAAAGTCAATGGTTGACGTTAAAAAAACAAACACTTTTTCTATACTAATTTCAGATAACCTACAGATTCAGATATATTTGGCATTTGGAAAATCGAGGTGCATCTCTTTCGATCTGTCTTTTAAAAAAAATGCCATTTTCCGATCTGACAAAATATCCCATTCTCTGTTCTTTGGAATGGTCTAATAGCAGATAGTCTTACCATTATTTTATAGCACACGGTCCATTGTGAGAATGGATAAAATGGAACACACAGTATTGGGCTTCTCATGCCAAAGGTTATAAATTAGAAATAAAAATTGGTGATGTATTAGAGGTACTCCTCTCATGTCAGGAATTTGGAACAAAGCCTCCGTGAATAGACAAGGATATAAGATTTCAGCACTTTAGATTTATCCATTAGTATTTGCTGACTGAAAGCAGCACATTCAGAACAAATGAGTAAACTATTGTCAGATATGTTCTGGACAAGCAGGTAATGGCAGGTTCTTTGTTTTCACAGAGGCTCCACAGGGTATAAGACAATAGAGGATGTCAGTTATAGACTTTGAAAGTAACAGGTTGAAATAGGTTCCAAGAGTGTTCTGGAACAAGAAAGCCAATCCAAATATTTATGTAGTGTTTTAGTGTGCTGATTCAAATATGAATTCAGTAGCTGTCCAATATCACTGAACGATATAGCTGACTAGAACCCCACAGTGTTTTTATTTATAAAGAGAGGAGGCAGCGTTCTGTAGTGGTTAAATCTCAGGACTGGACGTCATAAAGTTTAAGGCCAGAAGGGACCACCATATTGTCAGAATTGGGTTCTAATCCTGTTTTCAACATCCACTTCATTTGTGACCTTAAGCTAGGCAATTACTTTTCCATGCCTCAATTTTTCTAACTGTAAAAGGGGATAATGCTTACCATATGGATCTCTGACTTTTGTGCTGCTTATAAAGTGTTTTGGGGTCCTCTGATGGAAGGTAGTATGAAAGTATTAAATATCTTCTCTTTATTGTCATTCAGAACCTATTTAGTTACCACAAATGTGTTTTTAATATTCAGCAGTATTCTTCTTATAAGCCCTAATATACTTAGAATACTGGATAAAAATGAACTTGCTTCTCCTCATAAGTGGACTATCTGGCTTACTGCTCATAAGTGCTTTTACGCTTGCCAGCCCCATGTATTTTTGGAGTGTGACGTTTACAGCAGTGGGAGAGCTTCTTCACTGACCTGAAAAAACAAATAAAATAAAATGGCAGTTTCAGTCTAGTTCCTAGAGAATAATGTGTCTACATCATGGCAGAATGTTTCAAGTTGCAACCAACCTGGGCTGCCTCTGAGTCAGCGACCTATGGCTTGTCTTCACTGCGGAGTTACTCAAATTATGACTGTTACCTGTAACTTGAGTCTTGTCCACACACACACCCTTAACTTCAGTGTTGTGGTGCTTTTTACTTGAGTTGACTGGATGTCAAAGGGTATAAGCTACAGCTTGAGTTAGCACAGCCTGTTACCAGCTAACACAGTCACTTTGTGCTGCTAATACAATAACTCTGTGCGGGTTGGGTGTTGTTTTGCAGTGTGGTTGAACTTACTCGAGTGAGGCTAACTTGAGAGGAGTTATCTTGAGCAGCAAAGCCCTTTGTGGCAAAACCCTTTGTATCCCATTACCAAGCTGTTGAGGAATTCTATCCCAACATGCAACTTTTGTAATGAAACCCGTGGAATAAAAGTACCACTGTGAACTGCTTCACAAAACCCACAACTGACCCCTCTGAAAAGACAAGGACACTGCACATGTCCATAGAAACCTGGTTTCAACAACATTACAATGTCTTGCCTCCTAACTTCCTGAACTCTAGAAGTTCCACTGTCAGAGATTGGGCATTAATTTTTTCCGTTGATGAGAATGTAACGTGTCAGCAGAAGAGAGTGAATGTATAGATGCCGGTACCTTTTGAGCACAAGGAAGAAAATGGAAAATTCAGCCAGGGATATTTGCAGGAGCTATAAGGTATACTTGACAAGGCATGGTGAAGTTCTCTTGCAGTGGATTGAATGAGGCTGTGGGGATGAGAATGATCATTTGGAGTATGCTGCTGCTTTCTCATGGTTTCACCATATTGGCTTAAGAACTGCAATGCTTTCTTCTGAAAAACATGGTTTAACCCAACATGTCTCCAAAGAAAAACAGCTCTCTAAGCTTAGTAAACAGTTATTTTACGCTGTGCAGTTGTACAATGGAATCACTTAAAAAGAGAGGAGGATTCTCCCAGTGGTTCAGCAGCATGTGGATAGGAGATCTAAGATAGAAGCTAGATTTGAGGCATTCGTTCTGTTACAAGCAGGGAATGAGTGGTGTGTTATACTCCTGCTGGAAGTTCAACATCCTGCCACTGATTTGGGTGCTAGTTTTTCCAGATTGGTCCAGTATATTGAGTTGCCTGGATACCATTGTGATGAGGCCATATAGGCAATACCAAAATAAGCCTGGATTCAACTCTAAATCATAGCAGACTTCATGTATGTGGATGCAAAACTTTTTTTGCTTGCCTTTTAGTTGAGATTTTTTTTTAGAGAGACAGAGTCTGAACCAAGCACTTAATTCACAGTAGCTTGCTTTTTTTTTTTTTTTTTTAGTGTTGCTGCTCTACCTGCTGAACTGCCAGATTAATTTACTGTCTGAAATTCTATCCTTTTATTTCTTTGGCGTATGCTGTCCTGCAGTTACTGCACAGAACTTTTTTATTCTGTATTAGAGCACTATTTGGGTTAGAACTTAAGATAAATCTATTTGGTAGCTGTGAAAATAGTTGTATTTCAGTCCTCTCTCGATATTCTGTTGTTGTTGGGAGCTGTGCATGACAAAGAGAAGGATGAAGCCAGCAGCAATTTTAAAGAGTACGTCACATTTTTACTGTAATACTGAAGTATTGATTGTTGACTTATTTGTAGGCTTAATGCAGAACCATTTCCTTACTTAGTGTCTGAATATCCATTATGCTGTTGGCTCAGTGCCAGAATGTTGAAATCCTGCATTTTATAATATAATTTGGTCATCCAAGAGTTCTAATGTGGTTTTGATTTTAAAAAGTGGACATGCCTTGAGTTTCCATGTTTTAGTATTTAACTTCTGCATACTGGAAAGAATCTCTAAAATAAGAGCTTCATGTTGGTCCATGAAAACTAGTTATCAAGTGGTAGAAAGCATGAAACCATTCAAATTGGACTCTTCAATATGCACGAGCTTTTTGATAGACATTGGGGGAAGTGTAGGAATGTTGTCTCATTGTTTGCTTGTGCTCCTCCCTCAGTCTGTCTATATCTAGTGTCTGATACTTAGATTACTTGCTTTGGGGCAGGGACTGTCATTTTGTACAGTGTCTAGCACTGCGGGGTCCTGGTTCGTGACTGGGGCTCTTACGCACGATAGTACAAATAATAAATAATAATTACTTTGCCATTATTTTTCTCTTTTATAGAAAACTCTTTTTTTATATTGGTCTTTCCTTTTTGTTCACAGTTTTAAAAGATCCGTTTGAATTAAAGGTTAATAGCCTTGCACACAAAAACAAATGTCTATCTTCTTCTCATACCTCATCTCGGCTGCGATGTACAGCGCTCCTTTCTCATCTGGAATTTAAAACCACCGATTCCTTGCTCAGTCTCTTGAGGGTCTGATCCCTTCGTATTGTATTAAGCTACTTAAGAGTATTTCTTGTTCTGCATGGTCCATTCAGAAGCTCAAGGAGTCAGGCTGCTTAGATAGTCTTCTGGGTTACAGAAACAAGAATTTCAAGCTCTTTAAAAATATATGTAACCTAGGACCTGATCTTGCTATCCTTACTCAAATGGGTAGTTTCATCCCTAATGATTATTCATATCCACAAGGGCGGCAGGCTTGAGCCTATAGTTCAGGGGCGGGCAAACTTTTTGGCCTGAGGGCCGCATCGGGTTTCGGAAATTGTATGGAGAGCCAGTTAGGGGAGGGGGTTGTGGCCCGACCCCCACCTTCTATATGCGCCCCCCCCCCCCAGGACCCCTGCCCCATCCACACCCCCCACTCCCTGTCCCCTGACCACTCCCAGGCTCCCGCCCCTGACTGTCCCCCGCTGCCCCATCCAACCCCTCCTCTCATTCCTGCCGGCCCCCCCGGGTCCCCTGCCCCATCCAACACCCCGTCTCCTTGTCCCCTGACTGCCCCTGGAACCCCTGCCGCCCCATCCAACCCCCCCTCCTTCCTGACTGCCTCCCTGGGATCCCTGCCCCCATTCAACCCCCCTGTTCCCTGCCCTCTGACTGCCCCAACCCCTGACCACCACCCCGAACTCCCCTGACCACCACCCCGAACTCCCCTGCCCTCTATCCAACCCCCCCTGCTCCCTGCCCCCTTACTGCGCTGCCTGGTGCACAGGTGGCTGGCGGTGCTACAGCCACGCTGCCCGACTGGAGCTGGGCCACACCGCCACCATGCAGCACAGAGACCGGGTCAGGCTGGGCTCTGCAGCTGCGCTGCCCCAGGAGCTCGCAGCCCTGCTGCCCAGAGCATTGCACCAGTGGCGGAGCGAGCAAGCTGAAGCTGCGGGGGAGGGGGGGACAGCAGGGGAGGGGCCAGGGGCTAGGGGGCCGGGCAGGATGGTCCCGTGGGCCGTAGTTTGCCCACCTCTGCTATAGTTCATATGTTAGGATTAGAAGCAAATACAGGAAGTTAAAGGAGATTGCAGTTGAACCTTCAGCAGCTCAGACCACAGCTTTGTACAGTACCAAGCGTGGGATAACAGTGTGGGGGTTTCTGTGTGTTGAAAGATCAGGAACCAAGAATTTTCCCTCCGGCAACTATCCTGTGTTTTATTGAATCTTTTTCACTCAGACTTCTAGCCAAGACTTACTGCAGTCCATTTCCTGCCATTTCAGCTTTCCATTAAATTATAGGATTTTAGAAGGTAAAGTTATCACCTGTTAGACCGTACCTTTTAAAAAGGAAATGAGCAGCTTATGCTTGCCAAAAAGCTTATGATTTTCTCCCAGTGGGACCTAATAGTAATCGTTCAAACTTTAAAGTGAAAGTCAATTTGAGCCAGCAATGCTATCAACTGAAACTTATGCTGACAACATCTATGTTGAAATTGACTTTTCCTAATTCTAAGGACGATCTGGGAGAAATTTGTATTGCAAATCCTTATGCCCTCTTTCCTCCTTCCCTATCTCTCTAGCCATGAAGATGTAGTATTTTTATTTTTAAATGGTCAGCCCCTCTGATTGTCCTGTGCAAACGTAGCCTTTCATGTTGGCCAACTTTCCTGCCAAGGAATATAAGGATATCTAAGAAAAACAGGCCATCTACTGTTTAAATGTTCTTTTCCTTTTGTTGTTTGATGCCTAGCTACTCCAGGCTCCTGTTGTTATTAGGGTTTGATTGTAGACCTCTTTCCATTGGCTTCCTGGTATATGAGGGGTAGAGAAAGACAGCAATTATGAAACAATTTGGAGATGATGAATCCTCTTGTCATTTCCATATTTAATGGAAAGGAGAGACTCTATCAAGTTGTTCTTCAGATATTAAGTCCATCTTTATTAGTATGGCATAGGGTACATAATTTTTAAGTACTCTGTCACACTCTCTCCATTGACTCTGCTATGGCCATAGTTAAGGTTAAGTTTTTGTCACAGATAGTTTTAGTGAAAGTCACCGACAGGTCACAGGCAATAAAGAAAAAAATCACGGAAGCCCGTGACCTGTTCCTGACTTTTACTAAAAATATCTGACAAAATGGGAAGCCGCTGGGCAGCTGCGGGGGCTGGCTTGGAGCTCCAGGGTCTTACTCCACCCGCGGCTCGGAGCTGCGGGGGTCCCCCTGCCCCTAGCGGGGGCCGGGGAGCTGCAGGGGTCCTCCTGTCACCTGTGGCGGCTTGGAGCTCGGGGGCCACGCCACCTCAGGTGGCGGGCATACCCCGCAGCTCCCTGCCCCCACGGGCAGAAGTCACGGAGGTCTTTGGAAGTCACAGAATCCGTGACTTCCGTGACAAAATCGTAGCCTTAGCCATAGTCCCTGTATACCTGACTTTAATCAGAGCTTAGTTTTAGAAGCTAGACAAGAGAGAGGGCATTACCATATAACATTTTAATTTATAGAGTGGCAACTACTATTAATAGACTTTAAATAATTGCAATGCCAATGCCAATTTAAGTTGACCCGTTCCACTTTTTTAGATTCTTGCAATTGCAAGAGATGATAAACTGTCTCTCTACAGGAGGGTAAATTAATAGGTGTCCCGTAAGGCCTGGAAGTGACAGGATTTGATTGCATTCCTCGAACGCTTAATACCTAAGGCTCTCAAATTAGATAGCAAAGAGGATCTATTGAAAGAATCCATGGACTTGCAAGAAAGGCCTTTGCTGATAATGAAGGATGCAGGGTGACAGTTATTTGGGGAGTGTTAGACTATTTCAGCAGCTGGAGGATCCTGGTTGCGGCAAATAATATTAAAGATATTTTAAAAAGAAATAAAATATTTCCCTTCGCTACAGCTCACCCATGCCCCAAGTGAACATGGACAAAAATTAATATTGCCAACAGGGAACTGGTCCCAAATCAATGTCTAGTTAGTTATTGCATTATGTCTCAACTGGCTACTTATGTATTTTTCATGAAGAGGTGGCAATGCACTTTGTAATGGCCATATTACTGAAGCTTGGTCTATGTAGTGGTCCAAAAGAAATGTATTCTTCCAGAAAAGATGTTGATTGACCCAGACCCAATGCAAAAATATCCACAGGCCTCTGTTATTGATCAAATGATGATTTAGAAAGGAATATATTTCAGGGAAGTCTCTCTGAATTATACAGCATGTTGCTGCACGGCTACCAGTTCAATGGGATACATGTAAGGTAGATTCAAGTTCATGACTGAAGCTAAATTGACTACAATATTAGATGTATCTCTGAGTAATAAACATTATATGATGAAATTGTAGTTTTTACTTTCCAAGCCTGATATACTTCACTATTCAAGATAAGATCCAGATGTTCAAATTGTAGATGTGTGGTCAGCATTTAAGAAGTCTGGGTGGCTTGGGTAGAGGGCCAGTGGCTGGCCAATATCCTTATTAGGTTACCTGCCATTAGTTGATCTATCTGGGCCTTAAGCATAACTTTAATCAGTAAAGGGATATTTGCATGGGATCCTTTCTGTTGGATTCCTTTTTGATGGACTTGTTGCAACATACTCCCCATTTGCACTGTGCTCTGAGCCTGCAATGTAGCAAGGCCCTGAATGGTAGCTGGAGTCTCTTCTAGTCTTTGGGGGGAAAATAAGTAATATTTAGGGGGATTATTTTGCATGACATGTAAATTATATAAAGTTAATGGATTATCAAAATAAGTCAGTTTTGCCTGAAAATATATTGAGATGTGAGCAGTGCAGTTGTGATTGGATCTTTATGCTGCCCCCTTGTAGATGTTAAATGGATATCTTTCTAAGTGCAACACTTTGGTAGTGTAACACTCTGGTTGTTATAGACATTAAGCAATAAGCCATTGTGTATGCCTTGCTCTTTGTGGCAATAGTTGCAATTGATGAAGATACTGGCTTGACAGCCGTGAAGAATGAAGTCCTCAATTTATCCACAGACCAAGTACCGCGCAAATGGAGCTATGCAGCCTTTCCCTCTCTGCCATTGCTCCCCAATCCTGACCACTCATCATGCCCATTCAGTCCTTGGTCCTTCTTCTTGGAGCCAACAGAAATGCCAGTTAGTGTCAATTTCTCTGGTGGTTTTAGCATAGACACTTGTCCACCAGGAGCTGAAGCAAGATCAGTAACGCTTTTTGCAGAAACCACTGACGGGCCTTTAGATATTAATAGCTTTTGGTCACTACTGATCTAGTTTGTGTTTGAGTTGGTGACTTCCAATTGAAAGATGCTCTATCCTTTTTCTACAAAAACAACAAGGAGTCTGGTGGCACCTTAAAGACTAGCAGATTTATTTGGGCATAAGCTTTCGTGGGTAAAAACCTCACTTCTTCTGAAGTGAGGTTTTTACCCACGAAAGCTTATGCCCAAATAAATCTGCTAGTCTTTAAGGTGCCACCAGACTCCTTGTTGTTTTTGTAGATACAGACTAACACGGCTACCCCCTGATACTATCCTTTTTCTATTCCTCTGAGGCAGCCCATGTTCCTTCTTGAGAGAGCTTGTCCTTGTCTTTTATCTGTGCACTTGACAAGGTTGTCTCTTTGTGAAAGACTAATCCCTGTTTCGTATGGCTATGCACATTGCCTAAAATGAAAGCATCTGTGTACTCTCCTCATCTGCCTGGAACGAGTTCTTGCTCCTCTTCTAAACTGACAGCTTGCAGCTCAGTTTTCTGTGAGCTTCTCTTATCAAGGGGTGAGTGAGGGGGATGAAATATCAAATTTTCCATATTTGCTTCCTTACCTGTGTGCTTGGGGGTGTGTGTATCTTCTCGGGTTCGACCTTTCCCTTGGCATTTGTTGCTTCTAGAAGAGTGCCTGCACCAGCAGAGCCGCTGGTCTTAAAAGACGTGCAGCTTTGCCACCCTGCACCATGCCTGATGGCAGGACTGCACCCTAAGATTTGTCCCCTCCCAAATCTACTCTGTCCTACTCCTTGCCTTTGCCGTTCAGAGAGAGCAGAAGAGTGTAGAAGCCATGGTGCACTGGCACTGGTTAACTTGCGCACCCTACAGGCAAAGATACAAACTAGAAGGGAGGAGATGCAGAAAAGAGGGTGGAGTGGGAAAGATTGAGGCACGTGCATGCAAGAGAAGTGATACCGCCAATTAAAGCACTAGTTTTAAAACCTCTTCACCTTAAAATTTGATATCCTAACCGCCACAGATTCACAGGGTTTGGTCTGTGCCCCAGTCTGTAACCAGTCTGTTGGGAGTGACCCCTGTATTATGTCGGGCCCTAAGGATCCATATTGTTGCACAGGGCAGGCCCGTGGCCTCCATGACTCTGAAACTGGGCCTTTGGGTACCAGCTATCCTCGAATCAAGTAACAGTTTATTAGTCACCTGGCCTACAGAATCGGGAAGTCTTTTTATATATATATATATATATATATATATATGGAGATGGACCCATCTCCTAGAACTGGAAGGGACCCTGAAAGGTCATCGAATCCAGCCTTCACTAGCAGGACCAAGTACTGATTTTTGCCCCAGATTCCTAAGTGGCCCCCTCAAGGATTGAACTTACAACCCTGGGTTTAGCAGGCTAATGCTCAAACCACTGAGCTATTCCTCCTGTAGCATAGAGAAGCAAAGGTTAAGACACAGTCCATACTGGCCAGTGTCAGGGCTCCACTCAGCCATGCTGCTGTGAAAACCATTTTGGTCCGGTCTATCCGCCTCTCAGTTCCAGGTAAGAGCACTCCTGTGTCTCTCCCAGCCCCACTTCTTAGCCCCCCATAGCTCACACGTTCAGCCTGCCAGAGTTTCTCATTGTTAGGTGTCAGTTGTTGGGTTCCCATTTTCTTTGCGGATCCCCCATTGATATGGGTTGCCTCAGGACGGACCTAGAGGACCCATTCGTATCACCCCAGGCGATTAGGTGACACACACACCTTGTGCCTCCTGCTTTGCCCAGGAGCAGCACTGTAATCCTTCTGCACCCACTGGGTTGCAATGCCAGGGTGATAGATATAGAGTCATACAGATAGTTCATAAAAAATATTACAATACAATTTCCACATTCGTCAGACGCACCACTTTTGGAAAGGATTCAAGGACAGGGAGCGCCATCCATCAATTAAAATGTAAAGACCTTTTTTTGTTGTTTTTTTTCTATTCAAACCCAAGAGACAAATATTTTTACTTCCCCTCTGGAAGGTGACATCCTATCCCTGCTCAAAGGAGACAGTACTGGATTGGGCCTAGGAGAGGAAAGGAAGATCTCCTCCACACTGTTTAGTATCTCTAAGTTAATTTGTAGTGGCAATCCATAGATTTTTTTTTTTTTTTTCATGTTGGTCTTCTGATTCTGGGACAACACCCGCATAAAAATGGTGTTTGAAGGAGAAGTGATAGGTTGTTTTCAGACTCTGTTGCTAGCAATTTCATGATGTTCTCTCATCAGAAATTGCAACGTTGTGGTGTGTGAGGAGGAATCAGGTGTCTCTGCCAAAATCTGCAGGAATTCCCTGCTTAGTTGTTGCAGGTATTTGGTATGTATGGTTACCGTCTCTAACTCTCCCTGTAGAGAGGATGCGAGAACAAACCGTACATGATAGTCATGGCGGTTGAATGCACTACTGGAGGGTGCTCAGGTACTGCGGTAATGACTGCAGCGTAAGAACCTATATAGATAAGAATTGACTTAAATTGAACCCACCTGCACACCAGCATGGATTTCAAGTGAGCTTTCACATGTAAAATTCAAGTTGGTTCTACAAGGCAAGTGTGTGTGTTTTGAAGTGCCTGAACCCCATGAGCGGTTTAAGCACCTTCTTTCTGATGTCAGGATTTCAATCCTAGTACATGCAGATGGATCAAACGCACGTTTCTTTAATGCTAGTGACAGTAAATTATTATTTTTATTTGAGTCCCCTTCAGAAGAAATATTTTTTCCAAAAGGCTCGCAAACCTTGGTCGTCTCCGCTATAAAGTGTTAAACTATACAATGGATTCTCTCTCCCCACCTCAAAAATTAAAAACTCCAAACAAATCTGGGAACTAATGAAACACGCTAAACTCCACCATTCAGTCACTCTACTTTTTATTGCAGCTCATCGCCTTCCATTTAGATTATAAACTCTTCAAATTGGAGATGTTGTCTTCACACCTGCCTGTAAAATGTGCATCTGTGGTGAATCAAGCCCTATGTTCTTCATTTTCAATCTTCAGCTGGTACTGATCATGCAGAAGAAGCTGGTAGAAGCATAACCTTTATCTGTTTTTATTCGTGTGTGTGTGTGTGTGTGTATGTATGTATGTATGTGTATATGTATGTGTGTGTATGTGTATATATATATATGTATGTATGTGTATATATATTGTGTGTGTGTGTGTGTGTGTGTGTGTTGCCTTTTGGGCCCTGTGCTATGAAAATTCAGGGACTGTGTGTGAAGTGACAGAAACAGGGGTATTAATAATTACGTTCTGGCTAATCATAGTAGAAAGATTATGATTGCTGGTAGCTGATGCTTTGCTACTTCCACTGAAGTTAATAATTCATTGTTGGACTGTGTCAAAGGGTGCTCTTAAATCAGGTCCCTTAGTGGATTAGGGACATCAGAGAGCCATCACTAGGAGCTAAAGTTGAAAGATGGACTTGTTTTTTGACCGTCATTAACTTGATTTGGGTCTCTAGAAGATACTTGGTTAACTGCATTGGTTCTGTGCTCGTTTGAATGTACGGCAGTGAAGGGTGCTGGATTTTAACTTCTCATGGAATTCTATTAACCGTTGTAGTGGCTAAAATAAAAATACTGAAATTAGGGAAAGTGTGTGTGGCCACCCAGCTGTATTTGAACATTATAATTATATCTCTGGGTTAGGAGGACTTTGCATACGATGATGCTGAGGTGACAATTTTATAAAAGAGCTCTTTGAGCATGGACTTCATTGGATTTCCAAAGTGAACCTCCCAGTGAGAGTGCACTGCTAGGAGAGAGATTCCAGTTTGGTCATGTCAACACGTGCAGCCCTCTGCAAGCGGGATTGATGTTCAGGGCTTGTATGTAAAAAAAGGGGGTAGTGTTCTGAATTAAAAATTAAAATGTTCCTCTGCATAATTATAGACTCACACCATGCACTAGTGCTGCATGAGGGGGGGATTTCCAGACAGCGTTTAATGGTCCAAACACTGGACTTCTTTCTTTTAAATGAGCATAGGCATGTTTTAAACATGCCTAGAATTCTGCAGCAAACTAGCTGTTTGGCTTAGGGTTAATTGTTTTTTAAGGTGATTATTCTTTTTAATGCTGGGGGTGGAAAGTGGTTTGAATATGCATGGCACATTATAATGTTGATAATAATATCCTAGTAGACATTTAACAATCGCTTTGGGTAAATGGACACTTGTTACTCTTTGTTTAAACGATTATGACTGCATTGTCAATGGATGCTGAAAGCATGGGTAATATCCTCGGTTCTTTGTTAAAAAGGCTCTAATTAAAACCAGTTCCTGCTCTCGTCTCTTGTATAAATATGGACGTGCAGTAGTTCAGCAACACTTTGTCAAATTGCTGACCTGGGTGCAAGTTCTCTCTTCAGTCTGACAAACTGTACTGCTAATTGGCGTGTGGGGCAAGGATGGCAGGAACAGCACGGCTAGTGTTAGTGCTAATCCTTTTTACTAGTCTAGAAAGGGGAGATTTCCCCCCTCCTGTCTGCCTCTTGGGGCTGTCACTATCTGCAGACTCAAAGGAGAATTCTTACCCCATCTGCCTAATCATAAAAGCAGCACATACTGACTGCTGTTGGGAGGTGTGTGGGGGGGTCTCCTAATGCCATGTGCACTATCCCCTGGACTCTTGTCTGGAACAGACTTCAGGAAAGAGTTTGTACCTAAATGCAGAACTCCTTTGTGCCACGTTATCAGACGGCAGTTTGATTCTTGGGTTTGCTGTTTTTCATGGGAGAGGTGTAGGGGCTCAAGCGTTGGTCTGGGAACCAGTAAATTGAGCTGCAATCTTAGCTCTGGCACTGACTCTTTCTATGGCTTTAGGCAAGCCACTTTCTGTCTGCGTTAGTCCAAAAACTTTATCAAGCACCGCCAAGCCCTCGCTTCCCTCCAGTGAATGAGGTTCAACAGTAATACACATTTATCCTAGTTCAAATTTAGTTCTGCTCCGTTCTCATGTGAACGTATGTGTAGGATGCAAAACAGGGTATTAACGTGGTGTTGACATTCCTTTCTCCTAGGTGCCCTTTTATTCTAATCTGCTCAATGTGACTCCTGCACTCACAGCCCCACTTATTAATCCCCGCACACCAAGAGGATGACAAGTGTTTCTCTGCAGATCTGCTAACGTGGGCAGTCCATTGGGTGGGTACTGCTGCCCTCTTTCTAAAGAGACCTAGAATGTCATTAATACTAGATAATCAGTCTCCACCAGCCTGGCAGAGGGAGGAAGAGAGAGAATTCCGTAAGTCACTCACCAAAACCAGTGCGACAGTGAAGTTGGATTAGCATTGGATTAGCCGTGAAAAAGATTTTTCAGGAAGGAAGCTACCTACCACTGTTTTAACGGACTGCCAACAATGCCCATGATTGTCGCTGGCTAATGCTCATTGATAATAGCAGACACAGTAGATGTAGACGCTCAAACGTGAGCTAATCTAAGAAAAGATCCAGGAGAGCTTTTCATGTTCATTTCCCCACACAAGACTCTCTCAAGTGAAAGATCTGAAGCACAGATTACTATGAAGCCCCAGTGATTGTATTGTAGGTTGCTTTAAGGGAGTTACTTGAATTTAAGGCAGGAAGTGGCAACGGCTTCTGTTTTTCTGTTTGTATTGAAAGAAACTATCCCTTTGTCCACAGAGATGTAGCTGTGCCTTTGAGAGTTAGGAAGTCATTTGTGGGGTCTGATGAAGAGAGAACGCGCGCACACAAGAGAAAAGAAGATGGGAAGTGAAAGTAACACAAAGAGTGGGCTGTTCATATAGTGTCCATAATTTAAAAGTCTGCTTGACCTGCATGGGATTTCCTGCCTCACAGGGTGAAGTCAGTTGAATTCCTTAGAGACACACCCCTTCCCTCACTCCATCTCTCTGATAGGCAGGTTAACATTTAGTTGTCCTATTGGAATATAGTTGTGGACACCGATTGTCCAAATGACTGTGATGTGCACTTCACAAATTCTTAGAATAGATCATTAAAAATTGTTCATAACCTTTTCTGTACTATTTTTGCTTCTCTCTCTGTTCGGGACATGGTGCATTATCCTAGGATTTGCATAACTCCCCTTGCCACTGGCCCCACAACCCTTGACAGTCATTTCCTACCTGTCCCTACAGTAGTGGCCCCTATGTCCAGTAAGGATTGAGAGGCATGCTGACTGAATGTTTCTACTAAAGTGATCACAAGTGAAGCGATCACCAGGCTTCAGATTTTACCACTTCTTTGGGATGAAGTTCGTATCCCTCAGAGCTATTGCTTTCAGATATCTGCAAACTTGGGAAAGCAACACTGCATTGAGTTACATTGCATTACATTACAGTCCTAGATTCCAAGGCCAGAAGGGACCACTGTGACCCTCAAGTCTGATCTCCTGTATCGCACAGGCCAGAGAATTTCCTCCAAATAATTCCTAGAGCAGGTCGTTGAGAAAAACATCCAGTCCTTATTTAAAAATTGTCAATGATGGAGAATCCACCATGATCCTTGGTAAACTGTTGCAGTGGTCAAGTACCCACACTGTCAAAAATGTACACCTTATTAGGTAGGCTTTCGTTGCAACCATAAGAGCTAGAAATGAAACATTTTTAAAATAAAAGCTTAGATGTAACGCATAGCTCTGCAGCATTTACGTGGCCAAGAAGTAACAGAAAACCTCTGCAGCCAAGATCATGGCTCTGTTGTGTTAGACGCTGCACAGATTCATAATAATAGGCAGCCCCTACCCCAAAGAGCTTCCAATCTAAATAATACCTTTTCTTCCTTCATGCATGTGGCTAGACAGTGAAAGCAATCCGTGTGCCCAACACATGTGCTACTATACCATCTCATTGTGAAGAGTAGGCTAGGCAGGTGGCAAGCCTTTCAAAAATATTACATATCTGGGTCGGGAGCTGCAGTACTCTAGACTACATTTCTTTGCTACTCCTGAGAAAGGATGAGCTGCTGAAGTGTGCAGAACTAGCAGGAGTCCCTCAGTTCCTGAGTCACTTGGAATAAAGAGGAGAAATAATTGAATTAGATTATCTCTATGAAAATATTCTAAAAGTTACCTTCTCCTTTCCCTTCCTCTCCCAAAATGGATTCTGCCCAACCTCCGGGGCAGTTTTTCAGTAGCTTTTCCTTAAATGGTACTGACTGGGGGATTTCCCTTTAAGAACATCAGCGTGTTGAACCCTGTTTTCATCCATGCAACTTCTGGTTTAAGGCTCCAGCTTCTCAGTACAGTAGTTATTTGATCAGAAACGAGGAGGGTTTACTTTTTGCATTGCTAAAGGAAAAACTCCCCCCTGGCTTACTCCTCCCTTGTCGCAGTAATCTGAGCCAAAGCTCAAGTTTGCTCATTTCAAAGCACAAATACAGTGCATGGAAGAGACAGCTCAGCCCCTTGTGAAGTTCCCTGTACTGTGAAGCCTCCGAGTTGGCCTTAGAGGTGCCCACTGTTGCCTCTCAAATTGATAAGTCTGAGTCACAAAGCACATTCTGCAAATATAGCGGCTATTAAGTGACAGAGCCACCAAAACAGGTAGTGCAGTGTTAATTCAGAGATCCAGTTTTCTTCACTGCCTAGAAATAAACTGTACATCTCTCTGGTGCTGCTTTTTTGCTAACACTGTGTTGCTCGACGAGGGTTGTTTTTAATTAATAAAACAATGGAAATAGTGAATTGATTTGATGTTGATGTCGGTGCTGCGTATGAACTTGGCGTTAACGTGCATTAAAATGGTGCTTTGATAGTTCTTCATACTTCAAAAAAAATAAAGCTCAGATGCCCGAGACGCTCGGATTTTTTGTGAGCAAATATTAAGTTTGCATTTGGTTGGCAAAATTTCTGCATGGGGAAGTGTGATTAGAGTAGGGTTATGTTGAAAAGCTTTAAAATTCAAAGAGTTCTGTGCACCCACAAATTGTTAATGATGGAGGGAGCTGAATCATTACAGGTTGTATGTGTTAAATGTGCAGTTTGAGTGTGTGCATTTAGCTGTCTGATAACGGTACGCTCACAAATTGTAAAGCACTTCATCATGGTGGTGTGTTTTGGAGATCAACAAATACATTCCTTAGTTCTTTGGTGCTTCTAATTTTTTTTCTTTAAGATGGGGGTGGTTCGTTTCTCGATTTTTCTCTGGCTTTCTGCACTGTAATGATGGCACCATCACCTGACTGCTGGAATATACTGGCCTGACTTTAATCATCGGGTGACTGGCTCTTAACATGGTTTCATCTCTGCTGTTTTACATCCCTTCCTGTAATTGCATGATTGCTTGCAGCATTGAATTTCTATTGGTGACAATGAAAGACACATTGATATTTTACATAACCTTTTACTTTTCATTGGATGTTTAAGGTGTATGTGAAAAAGTAATACTTAAAAAAAATCACCTCCTGTAAGCAGCATGTTTTATCCTTCAGATTCATCATAACAATATTATATATTGTTTAAATATCATGTGGAAAAATGGTAGTTAAGCTAAACGTATGTTAATAAAGGGTCTGCATTTTCATGTCGCTGACCGTTTTGTTGGGCTGTATATGCCTGCAATGCAATAACCTCTGCTCAAAGCTACAATTAAGTCCAAAGGTTAATTTAAATAGTATCTAAATCTTTAACCACCAAATAACCCAAACAGATAAAAACAATAGAGACTCAAGACTCTTTTTAATAAAAAAATGACACCAGTTAGTACACTGTTAAATTAAATGAACAAAATATGTTGTTTCAACATATTCTGCAAGTCTAAAATGGCAGAAGCTCTCTGTATAAAATCTAACTACCACTTTTTTCAGCCTCATGGTATGTGCAAATTCATGCTGCTCAGTTAAGGGAATAGCTTCACAACTGGTGTTACAATCTGTGGCCACAGCACTGCATCACAATGCAGCAAATGCATTTTCCACATTAACTAAACATGACAGCTGAAACGATTATTAACCATGCAAGATGTCGGAAGTCATCAAAAATTCACATCAGAGTAATTGCAGTGGCTTGGGGGAAAAAAAACACTAGAATCTTTCCCCTTGCCTGGATATTGTCCCTCCCCCTTCTTAAATCTTACATGGTACAGTCCATTAACAATAAAATATCCTTCTGTAACCTATAAACTGCTACTCCCATCAGTTACTGGTTTCAGACTGATGCTTTCCTTAGAATTTTAAATAAAGCACCACTGAAAAATTATATAGATGCTTTATGGGCAGTGGTGTACAGCTGCTTTCTCATTGTCTTGCTGGACTCTTCACTGTCTCAGCCATTTCAGGACTTGCAGGGTTTTTTTTTTTTTTTTTTTTTAAGATGAAAAAACTTGAGCATTAATACAGAAAGAGACAGCTGTATAAGCCCAAATTTTAGGCATTTGAAGTCTTGCAGCCACAGCCAGTGTTAACAGGTTTGTAACTCCTCGGTTCTGTGATCTACAGGTAGGATTGTCTATATTTAAAATATATATAAAAATTAAGGTAAAAGCTTACTGTTAAATAGGCTGACCGTTGTTTTTTAAGGTTTCGTATCATAATTTTTCTTGTGGATATTGCCATAGTTTGTTTAAATGTTGTAGGTGAGGAATTGTGAACAGGTGGATCATTTCAGAGGAATAGCCTTCTAATCAAAGAGAAACCTTAAGATTTATGCCTTTCTCGTCTTATAGTATCCTCTAGAACAGCTCTAGGGTGGGGCAATGTGGTGTCGGCTTTTGGATCTTGATTGTCGCCTGTTTAAAGATTCTCTTTGACATTGTAGCTTTTGTTTGAATTTAATCAGAAACATAGTAGTATAACTTCTTGCGTGTGTTTTATTCCTGTTTTTCTCACCTACAATATGAAACATCTGCCAAAGTATTTAAAAAAAGATGAGACACTGTTTATAATATGGCTTTCTAAGTTATCACTGTGGTAGAAAAATACATATATACACATCAGTTATGGAAAACTTGCTAAGTCGCCTCTGTTTCTACAAATGCACTAGTGATTTATTTAGAAGACACATTAAACCTTATTTTGGGGAAGGGTTTCAAATCTGGCATAGAAATTACAATAATGTAAAGAGGCTCGAATGCAAAATATTTCCCATTTTCAGTAGCCAAGTAATAGACTTGGCAATATTGTCTTTTTGCTAGTTATTTAACTAAGAACATAAAGAAACTAACATAGATTCTCTCAATTTTAGATTCACCCCTCCCCTTCAGGTAATAGGGTGTGTGAGAACAGGGCTAAACTTCCAAAATCATTGGAATATAAACCACTCAGGGAACAAAAATTTATATATTATATGTGTATACATATCTTAGGGGCCTGGATTAGTTGGGTGAGTATCAGCTGATTGTTACTCTAGAATCCACAGACTCTCAAACTGCATGCTAATTAGCAACTCTGTCTGTCTGCCTGTCTTTGGAATGGGAAACGAAAGTATAGCTTTTCCTTGCTTAGGCTGTATTCATCCTTCACAGTGAAAAGTGGATTAATCAAATGTGCCATGTTGGGACCATAACTGTGCTTATGAAGTAAAGGCAATAGAGAATTATTAGCCCACTTCGCAGATTCATCTCCGAGTATCAAGGTGTATAACATGACATGTCCTGCACCCTTTCTATTGTTAAGTGTGAAATGTGTGAACCTTTCTGCAAAGAGAAATGTTGAAGGACTGACCTTGCTTGACCAAAAAGTTCTATGGCTAAGCAAGATGACCTGTTTTAAGGAAGTCTCACCCCAGAAACAGTAGAGCAAGAAATTGACTCCTTAGATAAAAGACAATGAAATGTGTGGTTTGCATGTGTGAAAAGATGGAGGAAGCCATCACCACTGACCCTGTGTGGGAGATGGTTCAATTATCCTTGCAGTTGGTACAGTGTTGCAAATTATTTTCCTTTGTCTGAAGTGGGTGGGAGCCAGAGTTCAACTGAGCTTTGTAAATTAATGTATGGAAAATATCGAAGGCACCGTTTTTAACAATTAGCACTAGCTCTGTTATAATAGAACTCTGTCTGAAATCTAGTGGCATCAGCCGGAGTTGGCATATTGTTTGCATTAAAGTCCTAAAGCTCATGTGCCTTGTTAATGTAACACACAAATAATGCTTGTACATCAGGGGAGTTCCTTAGCAAGGGTGGAGTACAATCAGGAGAAAAATGGAAGCCTTTTGTCTACAGTGTGTACTTACCAGATTGGTGTAATGGTCTAAGTATAAAAAGTTTAAATCACAGGCGTATACCATACATAGGTAAAGTAGATTTGAAAATAAATAACATTTTCATTAAAATGTATCCTTGATTGCAGTAGGAAATGATTAAAGATATGCTTTTATCACCATGCATTGTAATATATAACCATTCAAATAATAATTGTATAATTATAACAGGCATATTCTTACTGACTTCTGTATTTTTTTATTGTAATCATCAGCACTTTAATCATTCATAAATAATTTAAATGATTAGCTTATGGAATGTATCGGTAACGTGGTATGAAAACATCATTTTTAAAGGCTATGAGATGTTTAAATTTAGTATTTAAAGATATTGTGGTATATTTTAATTTCCTTCCTCAAAATAGCTTTGTCTCCACTATGGAGAAAGGATTTCTGTATTTTCCAAGGGAAATGCTGCCATGTTGGAATTACTTAGAGTGTTAACCAAGTATCTCTGATTATTTAAAATATTTTGGAATAATGGACGAACTGGCCCCGGTTTATTTTGTGACTTGTTTGGATGATTTTGCTAATGTTTCCTAAATGCTTATTTAAGAGTGCATAACTTCAGAACTGTTGATTGTTTCAAAACACAGTTTTGTATAAATTGTGCTATAGAACGCCTGTAGTTCTTGAAACTGAAATAAATATAACCTCGCCTCTTTTTTTTTGTAGCTTTATCCAGCTTATCGATGTACGAGCAAAATAAAGTGGATTTTACTTTTGTAAGGTTTTCTTTTGCATGTGGGGTTGTTTTGTTTCAAATTACTGTAAAAATGTTGCAGTAAATAGCATTGTGAAAGTGCTGCAATAACTAAACCCGTCTGTGCTCTGATTCTGTATTGGCATCCTGCTTTAACTTGGTTATCATATTTACAATGCTGGCAGTATTTCAAGGGCTCTCTGAACCAGGCGTTGTCCCTCTGTCAATGGGCGTTGCTGCGCGCAAGCAATGGGCGCTTAAAATATGGATAGATGGTGGAAGGCTCTCACTTCTACCTTTTTATTCAAGAAGAAAGGTTACTAGTACTCACAAGGATTGTGCAGGAAACAGGTACATGTGGATTGCTGTAACACGTTGAGAGCATGGTGTTTAGAATCCTTGCATATGATTTGGTTTGAGAATGGGAAGTGTGTCAAACTCAAAGCATTAAGCTAGCTAGATAAAGGGGCAAGAGGGGGAGAGAATACAGATCTTTCCATTAGATTTTACATAAAATATTTAGTTGAATTTTAAGATGTAACTTTTTTTTATATCCCTAAAACTGTGGAAGAATATGTATGCAAATACCGATCAGTAATGTGATCAGTTTCTAAAAAGCTGCAGACATACATGTATTGCACAGAAGCGGTAGGGTTCGTATGCTAAAATAAAACAGGCAGCTCATCATAGAAGAATACAGCCTCTACAGCAGAGGTAGCGAGTGGCAGGGGCTAAGAACGAAAGAAGGATTACATTAAAATGTGGGAAATGGCGTGGAGGGGATTGGTTAAGTGTTAATTACCGGACTGTTTGTCTAATACACCGTTTCTCTTGACAGTGTTCCAGGAGAGACATGTAATAATCTAAGAGTGGTCAATCTTTTATTAATCAAATTGGCAGGTTAGCACTCGGATTCGAACTATATTTTCGGAAGAAACTAGTTTTCTATCTGCAGTTCCAGTGAGTTCTTGTGTCTGGCGACCCTTTAATGATAATGCTGAGTAAGACCGTCACAGATATTGTTAATAGACCGAGTGCTTATCTCCTCTGTGCCTTGTTTCCTGTTCCTTCTACGCCCATTTTGTCTAAGGATTCTTAATGGAACCTGGAGAGAAATCTGCCTGCATGGCGGCTGCACACTCCCTCTGTTCCCCTACATTTATAAGTCTGTCCTTTGGTGCTGACAGATTTCCAGTGACTGGTTTCTCAGTTCAAACAATCTCTCAAGGCTCCTGGCCCAGCCCATCCGTGCAGAGAATTGAGGTGTGGTCCTCTGGGGTAACTGTGAGTTGAGCTTTCCTGCCCTTTTAGATGCAAGAACATGGCCCTACCGGCAATTAAAAAGGAAAAAGTACAAATGGTGCTTGTCACTAGATTATTTGAGCATAGTTTCATGCTAGAGGAGAGAGCACACAGCTTCGTTTTCTGAAAAATTGTGTGGTAACTACGGTACTAAAATGGCAGCAGATGTAGTAATAAAATGGCGTCATCAGTAAAATTAGTTTTGGTGGCCTGATTCAGGGTGTTCCTCGGCTTGGTTTGAGGAAGAGATGCCTTCAGTGACAAGTGTTACCCTGTGGTGCTAGTTATGACTGTCACTTTTTAAGACCAGGCAAGAACACCTGAATCATTTTGATCTTCATTTAACCCCAGTATTCCATTTAAAGGAATGATATTGGAAGAAGCTGGAATAGTAGTTTACCAGAGTAGATGATCTGAAATGATCTTTGTGTTACATTACATTGCTTCCTTATTGCCGTTTATAGAAGATAGCACTTTGGATCCCAAAGCCTTTAGAGAGAAATACATGATAATTTTGTTTATTTCAAGCAAAACCGCTGGTTCCTAAGAACAGCCAAAGTGCAGTGTTTTATTTTGATTCTAGGTACTATGGTGCATACACACTTTTGTAGATTTGCAATAATGTTTCATTGTTTCTGCCATTTTTTTATCAGGATGCTAACGCGGGTGCATTTATAAGACTGGAGAGATACAATAGCTCCTATTGATGGTTCTGAACAAAATCCCAGAGCAGACTCATTCTCTGCATTTAAAAATCTTGTTGAAAACAGAATAAAAGACATTCACTAGTAGATTAGAAAATGGGAGAATTATCTAGGATTGCAGTTTGATAAGATTAGTCACCACCTCAACTTCTGGTGTATATGGTTCATTCACTTCTGTGTAGAGCGGATGCCATTGCTCATGGTGAAACACCTTGTGCCAAATTGCTTTGGGTGAATCAGTCTCTTATGCTGAACCAATCTATCGGGGTGGGTCTATCCCCCATTTCAAATAATTGTATTGTGAGCAATGCTATAAATACAATGTTGCCCTTTAACCAAAATGTCAAATTTTAATTGTTTGCTTTCACGAATACTAATGGGAGCTGTGGATGCAATTATTATTATTTTTGTTTTCGGGTATATTGTACCAGTGTTGTTAGCAAGCTGAGCTAGCACATTTGGGATGAACAGTGTAATAGTTGGCCATTCTATCTTAAACAATGTACAAGAGATCAATCACCTGGGTTCTCTTGTTTAGCTTTTGACTTTTCCATCTGGAAAGGTGGCTGCCTTCTTTCTCTGCCCTTTTCTCCCTTCTCAGATATGGTGCGTCTATTCTTTGCCATGATATCTAAATAGATCAGGGTTCTTAGTAACGTTACATCTTGTTCATTATTTATACAGTGAACAGAGTCTGTCGGGTGCTTTATAGCACAAATAAGACTTAGTCCCCAATGCCAAAGTGCTTATGGTTTAATTGTAGACCTGACACAGAAAGTGAGAGTATGAGGATATCTAACAGTGGAGAGGGGAGGAATAGGATAAGGGAGGATAATGCTTATAATACTTGTGTGTATCATGTCAGTGACTATCGTAAAAGCTGATGCATACAGAGGGATTCTGCAGCATTTCCTACAATCTATCATTTAAAGAGGCACAGTCTCAGGCAATTTGCCCCACATGTAGGTTTTATAAAAATAACATCATACGAAATCTAACACCAAAAGAAATGTTTGTGACTTAAAAAAAAAAATTCCTATAGAAACAGTCTTTTAACTACACATTCCCCTATGCTGTCTGAATTTCAACCACGGCAACGTTGGGAAGGTGTCTTAGAACCCGAAAGCAAAATTGGCTGGTACACAAAAGTGAAACTGGCTATTCAGATTTCATTGTCATGAAGTGGGGGGAAAAACCGCAGAAATATTTTAAAAAATTGATTTTAAAAATTTCCGTTTGAGTGTGTTACAAGTAATACAGGTAAGGGTATGTTTTTGTTAACAATATGATTTTTTTTAACCTGATAGAATCCCTTTTAAGATTAAAAATATGTCCAATTTTCTAATTAGGTTTGGGATTATTAAACCTCACAAACTCCTGTGATGTCGGTAAAACAAGACTACAAAACCACGTGAATTGAAACATTTCTGTGGATTTCCATGTGCTGTTTGGAAATGAAGCAAATTGTAACTATCATTTAATGTAATAGAGTAGGAGGTTGCAATAGAGCAAAAGAGGACACCAAACAAAATGATATTGAATTAGAAGAAACCAAAATCAAGCTGAGACTTATTTTCCTATGCCAATAGTGATGATCTCCGCTCAGAAACAATCCGCATGAACAACGCTGCATAGCAGGAATATAGTTATATTTTGTGACTCCAGTGTAAGTGACTGACACTATGTACCAGCAGGGAATAAATGGCAAATGCTATTTATATTCACCGTATACACCTTTCACTCTCCTAGATGGCTGTGTGCAGCCAATACATTTTGGAGAACTAACATTTGTCGCATATGGCACAGTGGAGCTATTTAATGTCAGCAGAGAATATTAAGTGTGTATCTGTGCTGAAAGATCGTCTGGTGGCTAAAGCACAGGACTGGGCGTTAGGAGCTATGCGTTCTAATCCTGGCTCTGCCAATACACCCGTATCTCCTTCACAAAGGTAATGCAAAGATTAACGATGGTCTGTCACTTTGAGATCCTTCTGGAGAGAGAAGGTGGTAGAAGAGTGTGAAATATAGTTAGTCTGTTAGCTAACAGACAATTGACATTATTCAACCCAGTGAGTTCAGTTGTCGTGTGCCTTGCGGCCGTTGTAAACCTTCTTGTGCTGCCCTCTTAGTCACTCAACCCTGTCTACTTAGTCCACATGTCAAATAGACATACGTTTCTTTTCCCATCCTGCTTCCTTTGAAAGTTACCAAGAATGAGAAGCATGATTGAATTGGTCCATCCTCCCTGAAAATGTGGTCATTGCCTGCCTCTTCTAAATCCAGTGTACTGTAGTTCGCCATTGTCATATCTGTGTGAAACAGTTAGTCCAAGTGTAATCCCTTTTTCCTTGGTCTTTCATTTCTTTATAGTCTTTGAGTGACTATTTGTTCAGTGACCCTGTCGCTAGCAGTGAACACGCCTGCATGTGTGTACAATGCCTAGAGCCGTCCTATGTGCAAAGTTGTGAGTTGTGGAGCTTTACTCTGACTCTCAGGATGATGGAACTTGAGAGCGTTTGCAGCAATCCTGCCTCACTGTATCAATCCCCATATGGTGATCTCCTAGCCTATCTTATGCCCGCTGTAGACTTTGTGTGCCAAATTTTCAAAAACTAGTCTCTGGTGTTGCAGGTGCAACTGCAGGAACAGTGATAGGCTGCAGATGTCTGGTCTACCTGATTTGTGGGCGCACATGTTGCGTGTGTTTAAAAAGCCAGTAGACGCATTGTGTCATTTGTACCTGTAATTGATAGAGGGCACAAAGTTAGTAATCATTATTAGCAGAATAGACCATAAAGGGAGCCTTTTCTTGTAGCTCCTCCACTCCTATCAAGATGATGCCAATTCATATCTCTTATCCTTACCTTAGAGGCATTATGTCTGTCAGGGGAGAACATTTCACATCTCCATTTGCCAGATCCAAATGGTTTCATCAAGAGCCAAAGATCATGCACCATCTGCCCCACGAATCTGCGAACTTCAAGAGAAACTGTTCTTTCAGCAGTTTCGAGAGCTTTCCCTGCTGTAGCTAAAAGCAGTACTGACATTACTGCAACAGAACCCAGCATAGCTGCATCCGAAAACTCTGTTTCTAGCACAGATCAGATTGTCTAAAGTGGTTAAAACAGTCCTAGCAAAGATGTCTCACTGCAGGCACTAATCTGCAGCATGGAGCAATTTGCTTGTAAATATTTGCCCTAGGCTCACTGTGTAACACAGAGATTAAAGGCTGCATTTGAAATTGAGCACTACATCAATGATACCCTGACAGAAGGGCGGAGAGGTCCTGCTCCACCTGATGCCACCTTTTAAAGCAAAAGTTGCAACCTGCGGCTTCAAAACAGCATGCAGCATCCTTGAACAGCCTTCCTGGCAAATGACAGATACCCCTTTTTTAGTTTTGCAACATATGATGCCCCCTGCTGAGTTTGAACAGTTAGTTCTATGCATAACTACCCAGCCAGAAATTGTGCCGCTATACTAAAAATATGTTACTGTGGCTGTATGTCAGCTCTCTGTACAGCATTTTGTTGCTGTAGGAGTAATTTCTGTGGTCCTCTTCGTCTGTAGTGAATTAACACATATTAAAATAATATATTAAAAAAGCCTTGCTTGAAGCAGTGTGTTGCGTAATTTTGCTTTGCTTTAAAAAAAGGCAAGTAAAGTATCTTTAGGACCATCCCTGTGACCAGAATGATTGAGTTGTGTTTGGGCCTGAGTTGGTACATTTTCATGACTTAATATGTTGGAAATACTAACCACTGCAAAACGTATGTTACTCTCTGACCTTCAATTTAAAATGAATTCAATACGACCCACCATCCCATGGTGCTCTTAGGCATGGTGGCAGTGGGGAACTGGTTGCCAACCTCTAAGCATGCAGCCAAAAGAGCAATAAATCTCCCTTGAGCAAACTATTTGAATGTATCAGTGCAGCGTTCTGTGTAACGATTATTGACACTTCCATTTTACCCCCTTAAACTTCAACATGTTTACTCCCTCTGATGCCGAGTTGCTGATTCCTGACCATGGGGAAATATGAATATTTCCAGTGTGCTCTGCTGCCTTTTTTCAGCTCAATCAATCATGGAAATCTCTTCCCATTTCAGAAATTCCTGTAGGATTTCCTAGCATAAACATAATGACAGGGAACTAATGCTTATTTGCAGTTTGACAAGCTCAGCTGCCTTTCTCAAACTCTGCCAACTTTCCATTCTGCTAAGCCCTGAAGTGCTAACTTTATCCGTCACCTCTCATGGAGTGTTAGCTTTTATCTTGTCTAATTTCAGGGTAGAAGAGGTAGCTCTCATTGCGGTTCTCCATTGAGAACATCTGTTCTTCTTCGAGTGCTTGTTCACGTCCGTTCCACATTAGTTGTTCACGTCCATTCCACATTAGGTGTACGCGCGCCGCGTGCACGAACGTCGGAAACTTTTTCCCTCAGCGGCTCCCGTCGGGCCCGCAGGGTCTCCCTTCCCGCCAGAGCGGCGCCCCGCCCTAGCGTATATATATCCCTGCCGGCCCGACCCTCCCTCAGTTCCTTCTTGCCGGTGACTCTGACAGAGGGGAAGGAGGGTGGGAAGTGTAATGGACGTGAACAACACATCTCGAAGAACAACAGTTACAGACGGTAAGTAATCGTCTTTTCTGCCATTGAGCCAAGGACATGTTCCCTCCACAAAGACCAACTCATTTGCAAGGTGTGTGTTTATTGAACAATTTATACACAAGACATTGCTCTATACAGTGCGGCTACCCCTGTTCTACCTTCCTTCTTCACTTATCCATGCATTCTAACTTAGGACTTGACCAGCCACTCCTTGCTTGCACACAACTTCCATTGGACTTCTAGTGCCCACTAACGCTAATTTCAGACTTAAGTGGGAGCTTGTTGTGAGTAAGGACTTCTGGATTGGGTCCTTGGCAGTGGTATCTACTTTTGCCCCATCTAAAATTCCCTAAGAGGAAAATCAGTTGTATAAAGCTTGCTGGGTCTTTCAGTCTCAGGCAGCAGATCCTAGGATAGCTGCCATGATACTTTAGAAGAAACCGTATACCTCGTATGCATGCCAAAATCTGTACCTGCGTCCAAAATCTATGCACAAGCTGAATCTACAGTAGAACCTCAGAGTTATGAATACCAGAGTTACAAACTGACCGGTCTAACACACTCCTCATTTGGAACTGGAAGTATGCAATCCAGCAGAAGTAGAGACGACAAAAAGAAAAAGCAAATATTGTACAGTACTGTGTTAAATGTAAACCACTAAAAAAGGGAAAGTTTAAAAAAAAGATTTGACGAGGTAAGGAAACGTTCTGTGCTTGTTTCATTTAAATTAAGATAGTGAAAAGCAGCATTTTTCTTCCGCATATTAAAGTTTCAAAGCTGTATTAAGTCAATGTTCAGTTGTAAACTTTTGAAAGAAAAACTAAAATGTTTTGTTTAGAGTTACAAAGATTTCGGAGTTACGACCTGCATTCCCGAGATGTTTGTAACTCTCTGAGTGTCTACTGTATTTGTTTTGCTGTTATATCAGCCACAACGCAAAAAACCTCAAAAGATCTGCAAAAACTCCCAAAGGATGTGTGATCTCAGAAATGTGAAAGGAGCCTGAGCAAAGCCAAGTACACATGTGCTACTCTGGAAAGTCCTCATCTTCCGCAGAGGCACGGAATTACTTATGGGGCATGGCCACACCATATCATGTTACTTCGAGCCCAGCTGTCATAAAAACAGCAAAGGTGTAACCAATAATGATAGACAATCTGTTATATACAGTAGGGCCTCTTATTGTTTCAGTAACCTCCAGGCAGTTTTGCTGTATATTGCATGTTTCCAGACTGAGCTATCCTTGAAAGTAAAGCATGTCAAGGCATACCAATGCTAGGAGTATATTCAAATAGTTATCCGACTCTTTCTTAACTAAAGTATCAGAGGAGGAGCCGTGTTAGTCTGGATCTGTAAAAAGCAACAGAGAGTCCTGTGGCACCTTTAAGACTAACAGATGTATTGGAGCATAATCGTTCGTGGGTGAATACCCACTTTGTCAGACGCATGCTAAAGTAAACCTCAAGATGCTTCATCTGGAGCTTCCATCGCCAATGTATAGAGGCCACCACTGAAGAGTGGCTCTGTTGCCCACTATATAACTTTCTCTCCCACTTTTTACCCGAAGAAATTTCAATGTACTCAAAATCCAGTTATTTTAAGAATCTATAACTGGCCAAAAGCTACTGGTTTAACCCAGTTGGGAGGGAAAAAAAGGTCTCAAACTGTTCAGTTTATTTTCTCCTTTCTTCCCATGCCAGTGAAAAAGGAAACTTTGCCATCCCATAAAAGGCCCCAGTTCACTGAGTTGGCAACATTTGCTTCCTCGGAGGGCTGGAATACTGAGAGCAAGTATTAAAAGTATGGCCTGTTTGGTGGAAGTAATTAAGATCGTTCCATCAGCTAGGTGAGAATCTACTAACCTTATTTATTGCAGTAAATGAAAGAGACTTTCAGTCCTTTATCCAAAGGAGACCACCGAGACACACATTCCCTTTCTCAGCAATAATTAATTTTTTACGGAAACACTTTCTTTCTGGGATTCAAACGTGAGCAGGAAGGTGCTGACTCCAGTCATTTCAGCCTTCTTGTCAGACAATGAAGGCAATAAAACTAACAGACATCAAATGATTTCAACCTTTGAGAGAGTAATCAAATGGCACAGATGGTCAAGCTTTATGCCTTCTTGGAGTTCTAGGTGTAGCTGTAAAAATAACCTCTTACGCCGCCTCCTTAGAAGATAATGCCTTACAAACCAACGTTTGGGGTTTTTTGTTTGGTTTTGTTTTTTGTAAATGCTAGAAAAACCTTATTTTACTGTCAGTTATTATGGTAGAAGAGCTTACTTTACCTAGGAAAGTGGTCAACGTGCCTTAGAATAGATCATGTCGTCTCTACCCTGAAGTCTTATCCACCTCTCACGTTTAATTTTACATGTTAACTTTTAGCACAGGCTTAGAGATTCTTTTTGATCAGAGACTGTAGCTACATTACTCTGTAAAGTGGACAAAAGTGAGGCTGGATTATTATAGGTAGGGCTGAGAGAACTGCATACTATTAAGGTAGTCCAGCACTTCCCATTATAAGACCCTGTTTTCAGAAACGTATAAACATGCCAAACTTTAATAATTTGGGCTGAATTTTTCCATGCCATATGTCTGCCTTAGGCTCATTGTTTTTTTTTGAAAATGTCAGCCAAAATGGTCCAGACATTTCTGAGAACGAGAGTAGAGAAAATACATTGGTTTGCCCACATTAAAAAATGTCTGGCAACCTTTTCTTTGAATAGATCTAGTGCCCTCAACTCAGGGACCTGAAATTTGGCAGGGTGGTGGCCTTGGTGTCATGGATGTGCCTTCTGCCATCTCCATGAAAATTTGCCCAGAGCTGGCCAAGTTATGAGCCTTAGAAAAATTGCAGTTCGTACATGCTCAGTAGAGACTTGTTAGAGCTTCACAGCTAAATTCCCTGAAGAATTCATCCATCCTGCACTGGGTATTCTGCAGCCTGGTGCTGCAGGGGACTGAGCAGAGCTTTCCCTGCAAATGCAGCTCTGGGCTGCTGAGGGCTGGGCATTAGAACTGAGATCAGGGAGACTGTATTTCTTGTGCTGTCATGATCCCCATGCTCACACCCAGGCAGTGAGGAGAAGGAGGAAGCTACCTGATACAGATGCAGAAGGGACAAAAGCTGGACCCGGGGAGGGGCTGGTATTGGAGGGTGGGGGGAGACTAGGACTGGCTGGGGAAAAGGCTGAGATTGGAATGACAAATATGAGTATTGGAGACTGGGACTGGTAGGTGAGGGGAATGGGGAAATGGTATGAGGAGCTGGGGTGGGGAAGAGAGAGAGGAAGGGGATAGGACAGAAAGGGTCTGTACCCACTAAAGGGCACCCTTCTCCAGAGTCTGGAATGGAACCCAAGATTCCAGTGTCTTACTATTTCCTCTGCTGTCCGCAAATACCTGTGAAACCTCTATTGGCAGAGCATGTCATCCCCCTTAATTGCTGGCTCTCATAGAAGATAACCTACTGCTGGTATCAGTTATGCTATTAGCTCAAGTGGCAGAGACCTCTGCAGTAGATCTAAAGGTTCCAACCCTGCTGACGACCCATGTGGGTGTCAAATTTGCCACATTATGGAATTTCTGTTCTCCATTTTGCTTGTTTTAAAATTGTACGAAACTGTTCACACACAAACTATGTTAAAAGAATATTATTAAGGTTGCAAAGTCAAGCACTCAAAAACAATCTTAATTCATCCCCTTTGTGTGTATGCACTGTGATATAATCTTGAATTACATGATCACATGGTATTTTTTCCAGAGGACCGCTGTCTGATTCAGCCCACAGGATGGACATGCCCTGGAGGATGAATCAAGGTTGTGTAGTGAAGGCGTCCGTTGTCCTTAGGGTCTCTGCTTCTTTTTGTTGCAGAAGTTGGAAGGTGTGTAGTGAATGAGGCAGAGGATTGCAGGAAGTCAAAGCATGGTCTCATAGTTAAGGCAGCTGAATGCTGCCCATGAGAACTGGATTCTATCCCTGCCTCTGCCACAACATTCCTGTGTGATGCTAGTCAAGTCACTTAAACCTAACTTTTCACAGGTTGTCACTAGTGTGTTCCTCTTTTTCTATGGTGCTGACTTGATACGCTGGGGTCTGATTTGCAGAAGGCTGAGCACTCACAGCTGTGACTGACATCAATGGGAGCTGTGCTTTGCACATATAAAGTGTTATGTAATGCTATGTAATCTGAATTATCCTAGGTGTCTCAAATTGGCACACAAAATTAATGAAAACTTGATCTTAAAATCTGTGTGCCTCAGTTCCCCAGCTGTAAAATTGGTATAATGCCACCCCTTCATCTCACAGGAGTGTTGTGAAAATAAATGAATTCATATTTATGGAGTGCATCTCTCTCCCCCAGCCCCACTCGCGTCCCAATCCTACCACCCTCCCTGGTTCGAGAGAGGATTTTCCTCAAAGCAGATATATGCAAATATTAATCTGTGCTTAAAACAAAAAATCTTATGCCACTAGGTGGCAATGTAATCAACATGTAAGGAATAAGTAGTAGTAGTAGCTGGTCATCCTTTACATTTTTAATGTATGCCAGTTCTGGTTACAGACCCATATGTAACAAGTGCCAGAACTTATTTTTGTTAAAACAAAGCATGAATTAAGTGGCTGGGATTAATTCCAACAGCAGCTGCTGGAAGCTCCCCCTTCAGAAGTTGAATGATTAGCTTCCGTTTAACTTAAAAAGTGGTTGTCATGTTCCAGACCTAAAGATTAACATGAGGTACAACTTCATTTTAAAACCAATCTGTTTTCTTAAGATAGACACTGCGAGGTTTATTCCAGGTTTTTAAATCAATAGAACCATATATTCCAAGGGCAGAAAGGATCATTATGGCCATCTAGTCTGCATAACGCAGGCCATAGAATTTCACCCAATAAACTCTTCATCAGGCCCACAACCTCTGGTTGAGCTAGAGCATATCTTTTAGAAGACTTCCAGTCTTGGTTTTAAAACTTCATGGCAGAGAATCCACTGCATCCTCAGGTAAACTGTTCCATTGGTTAATTACCCTCACTGTTAAAAAATTGCACCTTATTTCTTAGCCAGGTGCATGAGCAGTCATCACATCTCTCACCTCACCTCCCTTGGGGACAATATTCTGGGCTCTGCTCCTATCACAGTAACCGCTTTCCCCCGTGAAATCCCTTCTGCGCTGATGGCTATTCTCAGGGGAGTCACAGACTCTAGTACAGGCCCTGGACATCTGAGTTCACGGAACTCACAGTGAAAGGAGGAGAGTTGAGCTTCACTCAGTGAGGTGAGAAGTGCATAATTCTTCTCCATGACATCATGATACAGCTCCGTCTGCCACTCGTCATAGGAGAAATAGACAGCAACCTCATCAAGAGTCACAGGGACCTGGGATCTCCAGGGTTACACTCAGCACCTTCAGCTTCCATCCCATCCAGACACCTGCAGCTCTGGGTCTCGGAGGAAGGGTTTTCTCTGTGAAAAATGAACAGCAATGACGTATGGTCCAGGAGGCATGTGACATTCTCTGTAACCTCAGCGTCCTCCTGGCAGGAGAGGAAACTTGTCCTCTGCTTGGTATGCTGGACAAAGAGCCTTGATATCCTAGAGGCCCTGCTTGTTAGAAACGAGCATTATTGCTCAGAAGACACTTAAATTTGAGAGAAGTGCTCAAGGAATGACTCCCTGAAGATACCAGCAAACCTTCTTGATTAGTGATATTGGAAGGGGGGGGGGGGTTAGCAGAGGAGCCAATCAAAGATTCAGTCCTGCCCCAGTCAGTAGGTGACTAGGGCAGTCACTGACAGCTGTAGTGATAGTCCCCAACCCTACCGTTCAAAGGCAGCACACAAGGATCATCTGTCTTGATTTATCTTTAGAATTTTAAATTCATCTTTCCTGGGTGCTCAATTTTATTTTTAAAAAAATCATTCAATAAAGGCAAAACATACGTCACCTGCATGGGCTGTCTGTGTAATGTTGCCGTCAAGTGGCTGGGGCACAGAGAACAGGGACCCTGTTATTGTTATCAGCTAACGAGTTGTCTAGTTGCTAAACTGGTTCAGGCCTGGATTTTGGGGGGAACTGAAAAACAAGGCTTCACGTTCTGGTTACCTGTGTATGTATGACTTATATAGCAATTGTCTGACTGTAATACATACACTTGTGCACACACGTGTGCACACATGCACAAAGCTCTGGATCTGTAGTGCCAGTGTGTGACTAATCACCCAGAGTCGGTGCCATGTTTGTATTAAAAAAAATGCCCCCCCCCTCCCCCCAAATTAAAAATGTAACACTCGAGATTGTATAAAACTGTCCTCCACTCTGTCACATTGCACAGCTTCACTTGTGTAGGACCTATGGCAGATACCCTCCGTTAAGGGCTCAAACCTGTCTGAAACTGAGTGCTGTCCTATCCCATGGAAGTCCGTGAGAGTTGAGGAAGTTCAGCACTCCTCAGGACCCCTTCAGCACTAATTTGGGAACGAGGAGTGGTACTGATTGTCTGTAAGATCTGCGGGGCAGGGACCATCTGTTTGTTGTGTGTGTGCAGTGCATAACACAATTGGACTCCGATTCCTGATTGGGACCACTAGGTGCTGCCACTACCACATATTCTTATGATTAGTGTATATAACATCAAAGGTACAACATGCTGAGCTCCTACTCTTAATCTGAGAGCTTTCTTCAATTAACACACAGAGTTTTAAGTTATTTTATTAGTCATTGTAATTGATATTTTTAGGGGAAATGAAAGTTGGTGGGTAGTTTTTTTTTTATTTTTAAGGCTTACTAATGAGTTGACTCCAAGTCCAGGGATAGCAAACCTGGATGATTTGGTAATTTGAGATGCATCGCAGCAAAATTACAAAATAAAGAGATGTGAATTCTGCTCTAATAATTCTGCATCTTGGTTGGTCTTAGTGCTTGCTTCTGAAGGTAATGAATGAGATCCACTGCAAATCTTTGAAATACAACATGTTCTTGCTGATGAAGAGTAACACAAAAATAACATGCAGGTGCAGGCAAGGTATTAACTGCAATGGCTTGCATGTTTTGCTAACCTAGACCAGCCATGTGTGAGTAAAAAATAATCTAAATAGATTTTTAAAAAATCCCCTTTTTATGATGTGCTGAGGGGAGGAAGGAAAAGATTGTTTGCAAACTTTTTCATAGTGTTTTTCAACTGTTAGTCATTTTACCTGTTTGCAACTAATTTCCTTAAGCTCTTGTTCATGCTTTCCAGTTGGCCTCTAAAACTCTGCCCTTGCCTGAAGCTGTGAAGTCCAAACCTTCTTTACTTACTAAGGTCCAACAATCTTATCTCAGCTTATCACTCTAACAAGCTTTCACCCGGGTTCCCTCAAATGGAGAGCGAGAGGAAGCAGTTGCTGGGACACAGAGATAAAAGAGAATAGAAGCAGGACACTTCACTAGGATTTAATGCATATTAAAACAGGGGATTAATGTATTTTCATTTTCACATTGAGCTTTATGGGCATCTTACTGTACCTTGAGTGAAATAAAATGACCTTTAAACTCCTCAGGGGTGGATTGGGGAGAAAGCTGCTAGCACTTCTTAAAGTTGAAAGAGCTGAGTAGTGCAGTATGCATCTGATGTAAGGCTGATTTTAACTGAAACTATATTTCTCCTTTCCATAGGGATTCCTGAAGAATGAAAAAGATAATGCTTTGCTGTCAGCCATTGAAGAGTCCAGGAAAAGAGTAAGTTGGAAAGTAGTATTAAAAAAAAAAAAAATCCTGAAGGACAGTTCTACAAATTAAATGCTGTATTTGATAAACAGACAAAATTTAAAAGCTCTTGAATCTTTCACAGTGTATGGAACCATTATAAATGGCTAGTACTACTTATTCCTTGCTCTATAAATAGAGTAAAATTTGTTTTCGTGTACATAGCCTTTGAAACTGTAGTTTCAGAAAGTCCTTGCAGTATAATGAGTTTGATTCTGAGAATGCAGTAATTCTGTTAATGAGTGGGGTAGCCGTTATGGGTTTGACAATGGATCGGAGACCCACACAACACAGAGTATTGGACATTAGAACCTCTTTGTTAAAGTGGCAACATCCTCTTTGTGACACCAAGAAACACTCTGATCCTTACTTATTAAGAAATGTCTTGGGGAGGGAGCAGACCCCCCAAATGATAACTTTCCATAAAAGGACAATATGCAGTGAATTCACTGTAAGTATGTCTCAGTTTACATGTGCATATGAGTTGTGATGTTCTCTACATACAGTGAGTACTTGTGTTCAGAGTCCAGCAAGCAATAGTGCTATGAGATTTAACTATTGTGTGTATATATAACATTCAAAGCATCCTTATTAAATGGTTTGTTTTTAGTGACTAAATGTTCAGAGCTAAAATTTTTTTTATATAAAAATGATATTCGCTGAAGCTGAATGCAAAAATATTGCAGCACTGTGTTTCCATATACACACAAACACTTGTTTTAATACCTAATTGGTATTTCTGTTTAACCATAAAGGTAATGACACCGCAGTGAAAATACGGAGCCTAGCTGGATCCAGTCCTGACTATATAAGAGTATTTAATATTATACAATAAGGAAGAAACAAAAATCTCATGATCTATTTATATGCAGGAACCACAATTAAATGTTTGCTGTCAAATGCCATGGCCTTTTATGAAGTCATATATACTGATGCGTGTTTTTTCCAATTGACAGTATCCTAACATTGGGCCATAATGCGATGAAAAAAATTAGTGCAGCCAACCAGAACATTTAGTCACACACCACAGTGCAAAATTGTGGGTGTATGTGAAAGAGAGAGTTGGATGCGGGAAAGGAAGTGAGATCGGGGTAGTCAGTAGGCAGACGGCGGGCCAAATCTGGACTGCCAGACGCTTTTGAATGGACCCTGAAATCTTGTTATTTACTTATTATCATTATTGTTGTTATTTTTATATTATTTTCTCTGGACCGTGACTATACCTTGACTAAGAAATTTAGACCTTGACAAAAAAAATAATTGATTACACCTGATCTAAGATAATCTCCTCTCTATCTGGAGCTATTGGACATGTTAGGATATTTCCTGTCTCATTTGTTTGTGGCTACTTGTCACCATCACACCAATAATGAATGGGACTGCAATGAAGCAACATCTCTTCTCTAATGCTGTTGCTGAATGAATAATGAGCAAATTCTTTTCCTTCCATGAGTTTAAAAGTCATATCTGAAGGGCTCAGCGTCTCAGGAGTTTAGTCACTTTAGAGAGAAACTATCTTTGTTTCCAAGATAAGGTGGTCCCGTTTACTTCTCTGAATTTTGGAAAGGCTGAGAGAACTGGGCAACGTAGGGACTGACCCTGAAAGGTGCTGAGCATGAACTCCATGTGAGTTGTAGGTGTTTAGCACTTTCAGACCCTTAATCGTTGCTTTCCACGCCTCACCAGGGCCTATTTGTGTTTCTTACAACGTTCCGTGGCTCCTCCCGACAACACCTGCCTGCAGTCCAGTGCCCCATGTTGCATACTGTTCTCCTGGCCAAGGTTAAGGTGGGCTGCCTTCAGCGTCTGTGAGCTCCACTCCTGAATGGGATGCTGCAACGGCACTCCCAGCCTGGCAAGCAGGTGACAGAAAGTGGGAAGTGTTTTTGCTGTGAAACCTAGCACATTGAAATCCAGTGCCACTTCTGTCCCGGAATCCAACCTCCTACCCCATAAGAAGAGTCAATTAAGTCCTAAAATACCTCTTCTTACAGCTTCTAGGTCTTCAGCAGGCCAAGTGATTGTTCTGTTATCATCTGCAGTGATTCCCCCCCAAGCAGATGGAATACAGTCCCTGCATTCTGTATGTTGTTTATAAGACAGAGGCCCTAGTCAGGATCAGAGCCCCATTGTTCTAAGCACTGTACAAACACATAGTATGCCACTTAGATATCCTGAATTTTGATCTCTCTTCCCTAGTTTTTTCTTTTTAAATTCTTTAGGGGCGAAGTAATAATACAATGAAACCTTTATTTTAACTGGACTGCCCAAGAGCCCACCAAAACTAGCTGCCTAATAGAGAGGCTAATCTTTTCAACGTAGGTGGAACAAATTTGACCTGGAATCCTTGGATTTACTCTAAAGTCAAGAACAGAGAAGGATGTGGGACAGGGAAGGTTGCCTGAAGGAATAGTCCTAGGTGCAGATTTCACTCATGTCACTCTTTATTGTTTCCGTGAGGGAGGCCCCCCACCCCCGGTTTGGAATGGGCTGACTTCTCCTCACACCCTGAGTGACAGATAGCTCTGCTTCCATATCGAAAAAGCATTAGCGCCTCCAATCTCCAGCAGAACCTGGATCTGACCCGGCCTCCCAGTCTCCCTAGCTTGGGGTATAATGCAGCGTGGTGGCAGATATGCCTGTAGAAAGGCACATCAGGTAATGGTGGCAGTGTGGGGATGGCATGATGGCCTCAGAGCAGATCCCTTTTGCCTAGCCTGTCACCTGCAGCTGTTCGTTACCCCAGAAAGAGGTGTCTTGTCATCTCTTCCCTCAGTGATAGGCACCCAGCAAATGGATGGACTGCCCAAAATGGGACTTACCCTGGCTGAGATGTAGGTCTGGAGCAGGGCACAGTCGGCGGGGGGGACGACTCCCAGCTCTGTCCCCTTCATCTCCTTACTGAACTCACCTTTTAACAGCCCTAATGGTGTGGAGCAGCCAGCTTCTACTTGTCCCTGGACAAGGTTTTGAGATGCAAAGGGGGCAGTTCTAGTTGTGTTTATTGCCAGTTTTCCTATTAGCTATCTAGTAGTATTGGATACCGAGGAAGTATTTGACCAGTGATGTGAGGTGGCTGTAGTGTAGAGGGGTGGCGCTACCTGCCTCTGACGGAGCAACAACAATCAACCCATTCCTAACTGGTGGTCTTCCATGCAGAAAGTGAATACACAAGGCAATTTCAAATGCTCCTCGAAAACTAAAAGCGGAGCAGACGTTGCAGACTACGATTCCCTTACTTCCATTTAATTGGGCAATCTGATACAAAATAAAACCTGTAGTTAAGATTATAAGAAATCTTTTCCTCTTTTGGTACAGCAGGTCTGTGGACAAATACTGCATCATCTGTATTTCTACTCCAGACTTTTTGGCAACAGAAGCTGCAGTTGACACCAACTGATGAAAGTTGGGAGTTCAACCAATTCCCTGTGGTGTGTCTGGTAGAGATGGAATGAACCTCAGATTGCTCTGTGTGTTGCATCAGTAATGTACATCTTTGAAAGCAAACCTATTAATGTTATTTTGTATTACAGTAGTACCTAGAGGCTTCAACCAGGAGCAGGGCTCAATTGTGCAAGGCACTCATTTTACAGAGCTAGACACGTGTTAAAATGCCTTCGTTTTGCTAGCCCTTTGCTTGTTTGAATCATCCAAAACCTGAACGAGAATACCTTCTACATTATTTACTGCTGGACATTGGCTCTAGGGCTCTCTCAATATTCGTTAAACTAGTTAATGTTTTTCTTTTCTTTTGATTCCTGTCTGTGCTTTACTTACAGCAGAACTAGTTAGTGGTTATAATTGATGTTGTCCTTTAAAGATTATTTGGTGTTTCTGTGTGTTCCTTAGCATTTATTTTTCTCTGCTAATAGACCTTTGGTATGGCTGAAGAGTACCATCGAGAATCAATGCTGGTCGAATGGGAACAGGTGAAACAAAGGATCCTTCATACGCTACTTGCTTCAGGAGAAGATGCTCTTGACTTTACCCAGGAAAATGAGGTATTTCTGAAATTTTGATAAACATTGTGTGTGGTTCTATACAGGACACTCACAGCTAGTATTCCGGTGTTGCTGAATTCAATGGGGATTATTGTACAGATACGATTGTCTGAAAAAAGAGAGGTTGTGGTATTTAGTTAAAAACCTCTAGTGAATTCTAAAGTGACCAGGATGTTTTAAAATGATTTTTATTTACTGAGTGATTTATACAGTAGAACTTATTGTTATTCCCATTTATTATGCAACAGCTTACACAGGTTGGAACTTGTTAGACACGTTGATCCCATCAACACCATTGGGAAGAACTTTGCCTGCAGTAATACCCAGGCAGCTCTGGTGAAGTCATTGTTGCTGCCTGGGTATAACTGCGGGTAGTGTCTAAACCTTACTCTTATCCTGTATCTCTCCAATATCATCTTGTACCAGCCTAGATAGATGGTATTCCTTCTACCTACTGGGGGCAGCTACAGTCACTTGTTTGATTTGTCCTGGGCTGACTTGGAGAAACCAAATGAACAGAGAAGTGTGGGAGTGTGATTTGGGTCAGGAGGGTTTTATCCTCCAAATTTCTCTGTGCTGAGACCAGTTTAACTGCAAGCCGCCTCTAATTCACATGCTTCAAACAGCAAATGTCACAGCTTGGGCTCCTATTGAAGGTGCCATTTTCTACAGAGGTTGGTGTTTTATGCTTCTGAGACCTCATCTGTATGTTTGTTCAATGCAAATTAATTAAAATGAATAAAAGAGTAACAAAATCATTGCAGGGAAGCTGGATACATACTCATGTGCAAATTAAAAAAAAAAAAAAAATTATCCAGTATGTTCTTTTTTTTCAAAAACTCGACATTGTGAGCAGAACTGCACACAGCTGAGCGCAAAGCTATGGTAACGCTACTTCTTTTGTGCTGGGAGCACCAGGCCAAACTATGTCCCTGGAGTGTGCCGTTACCTCCCAGCCCACCAGCCACTGTTCCATGCAAAACTATAACCTTGAAGAGGAGAAGCAGCGTATTACTGTGCTTAAAAGCCTGAAAACAGTCCCGTTTTTTTTAGCCTTGCTTTTTTCTCCTCTCTTCTGTAAAGCTGCTGCTTCTTGGAGCAGTTGATGGCACTGCAAACTGCGGAGTATTATTTTTTAAAAAAATACTGGTGTTAATGGGCTATGGTCTGTATGGGGATTTGGAAATAATTAAAAGTTGTTAATGAAATGTTCCTCTTTGATTGCTGATCTCTTAAATATAGGTTAATCCAATTAATACATTTCTTTTTATGGAAACACCCTCCCCCTGGAAGGTATTTTACTGGTGCTTTACTGTGGCTTCCCAGCAGGCTGTCCAGCTTTGCTGTATTAGGAATGGCAAATAATGCAAGCTAAACTAATTTAAAACTAGGCAAGACCATCCCATTATCTACAGACTCCCACCTCGCAAGACTCAGAAGCTATTCTGGTATCTTCCAGCATCTTAATTGTGTGTGTGTGTGTGTGTGTGTGTGTGTGTGTGTGTGTGTGTGTGATATATTTGAAGTTTTCTTTTGCTTTTCTTTGAAGCATCAGCTATTGGCTGCTGGCAAAAGCTGGATACTGTAATTAGTAGCCCAACGGACTGCTCTGATTATGGCAAATTTTGTCTTCCTACACCTTTGATATCAAAATGGAGACTAACCTCATCCAAGGCACTTAAGACACACAGTGACACCTGGGTGGAAAGAGATTTCCCCCAATAATTTTTGTGAATGAGTTTTATAGAATGATAGTGCAGATCCAGTCTCTATACTCCACTCTCCCCTTCAAAGCTCTTGTGGTATCAGTGTGTCATTTCAAGAGCATTTAAAATCCTTGATATATTCCAGTCCTTGCCTTGAGAAGTCAAAGGTCTGAGAGGTTTGAAGTGCATCTACTGTGTTAAAAGCCGGTTATCTAACCTCCCCACAGCAGGTTGTTCTTCTAAAGCCTTGTTCCAGTCAAATACGTTTTGTGTGTGTGTGACACAAACAGACCCAGTGCGTAGAATGTAGCAGAGGCTTAATTGATATCCTTTGGAGATGCAGAATCAGTTGAAAAGGCACAGCTCCAAACACAGCAGGAGGCAAGCCAGCCAGTGAGCCAGTTCTCAGGCTTTGGGCAAGCCAATTTGGGCAGACTGAAATACCAATACATTACTCATGGAAATAAGACCAATTAACAGGCAAAGCTTACAATTCAAAGAAGCCAGCACAGGACTTGCTTCTGAGTCCTCCCTCCCCCCGCCAACTATTTCTCCCAAAAAACATGTTGCATGGGAAATGGGAGGAGATCTTGGGTTTTGTGTTACCCATCTAAACCTGGTTGCGTGTTCCAGAACTGCTCATGTAATCAGGCCAGTTCACGTTAGCTCTTAGGCTTTTCTTTTGGCCTGTCATTCTGAGCTGCTGCTTTTTGCTCTATCCCGGATCCTCCCCTCCTGTTGTAAAGCTTTGCTGTCTAGCAGCCCGTTCCTGCAGTGATGAAGAGGCACTACTGCTCTAAATCTTCCTTCTGCCCAGTATAGCATGCCTTCGCATTCCCTGAATTCTAGGACTTCATGATGCTTTCAGGCAGCACTGCACCAAAAGGTGAGTATTTTGATGGGTGTTCTCCCATCCTGGTCTCCTGCACAGTAATATACTGTGTCTACTGGCCAAGCCATTTGGAGCTGTGACAAAATGTCTGCCCAGGTTTCTGCTTACAAATGTTCATATGCATATGAGATTGATGAATAATGCATCTTTATAAGCATGCGGTTTGGTGCACAAGTGAAAATAAATCCTCGGCTGAGTACAAATGAAGGAAGAATCCTTTGAAAAGGCAGCATTGTTGAGCAAAATTAATTTTAAAAGAGAGGTGTGATGACAGTGCTGTCTAATGGCAATTTTTGGAAATGGATACTTTTGAAAATAAATATTGCAGTCCCAGAAAAATCTTTTTAAAGACCTGAATTCTTGACAGGAAGAAACAAATGAGTCGTGAAAGCAGAACAAACCATTTAAATCGTAGGACACTACATAAACATAAGGGTGTGGATGTGCATATATATATTTCTCCAATTCATCAAACACACTTTGTCCCTGTGTTTCTTTTCCTGCTACTGTTGCATTTAAGATAATAACATAATACATGTTGCCTTATCAGCTGCTAGTCTTTCTCTCTTCTTTTATAATCTCCACCCTTTTAAATATTTGATCACCTCTGCCCCCTTTCCCCATTTCACAGTAGAAATAGCTCTTTGAGGTTGCTGGTTATAAAATGACAGCTTGCACAGTGCTCTGTTATTCCATTTTGGGGCAGGGAGTGGCAAATGCCCTTTTCCATGTTAACTCGTTGACTTTAGTGTCCACTTCTTAAAATGAGCCTAAAAGTGCTGTCTTCAATTTCCAATTCAGTTACAAGAGGTAATGCCGCCATTCTTCTTCGAGTGCTTGCTCATGTCGATTCCAAGTAGGTGTTTACGCACCGCGGGCACGGTCGTCGGAAGGTTTTTCCCCTAGTGGTAACCATCGGGTCAGCTGTGGAACCCCTGGAGTCACGCTTTCATTGTGGTGTATATAGGTCCCTGCCGACCCGCTGCTTCCTCAGTTAAGAACATAACATAAGAACGGCCGTACCGGGTCAGACCAAAGGTCCATCTAGCCCAGTATCCTGTCTACCGACGGTGGCCAATGCCAGGTACCCCAGAGGGAGTGGACCAACAGGCAATGATCAAGTGATCTCTTGTCTGCCATCCATCTCCATCCTCTGACAAACAGAGGCTAGGGACACCATTCCTTACCCATCCTGGCTAATAGCCATTAATGGACTTAACCACCATGAATTTATCCAGTTCTCTTTTAAATGCTGTTACAGTCCTAGCCTTCACAACCTCCTCAGGTAAGGAGTTCCACAAGTTGACTGTGCACTGCGTGAAGAAGAACTTCCTTGTATTTGTTTTAAACCTGCTGCCTATTAATTTCATTTGGTGACCCCTAGTTCTTGTATTATGGGAATAAGTAAATAACTTTTCCTTATCCACTTTCTCCACATCACTCATGATTTTATATACCTCTATCATATCCCCCCTTAGTCTCCTCTTTCCCAAGCTGAAGAGTCCTAGCCTCTTTAATCTCTCCTCATATGGGACCCGTTCCAAACCCCTAATCATTTTAGTTGGCCTTTTCTCCCCCGGAGAGGCAACCTCAGTGCGAGAGAGAACCCCAGCACCATCTGGAAGGAGGGTCCCAACTATGGGAAGGTTTCCCTCTGCTCCCGTTGACTGCTCTGGTTCCCTGGGCCTTTCATCCTCCTCAGCAGCACAGGGGCTGTCTTACCGGAGGTGGGACAATTCTACAGTGTCCCGGAAAGCCTCATCAACATACCTCTCTGCCTCCCTTAGCTCCTCCAGTTCCGCCACCTTGGCCTCCAAAGCCCGTACGTGGTCTCTGAGGGCCAGGAGCTCCTTGCACCGAATGCACACATACGCCACCCGCTCACAGGGCAGGTAATCATACATGCTACACTGAGCACAATAAACAGGATAGCCCCCACTCTGCTGCTGGGCTTCTGCCTGCATTGTCTCCTAGTTAATGAAAGGGTTGTTTAAGCAAAAGGTTTTGAATGTAGTTTGGTTTATAGGTTTTAAGGGGAATAAAGGGACCCCCGCTCCCTTCCCACTGCCCTTCCAAACTCCCTTGCGAAACTCCCTGTTAGCAGCCCCGGTCGCAAAAGCTCCCGGGTCGCTTGTGCGCTGCTTTATAAAGACCTGGCCTATGTGAATGCCCCGCCCACTGATTAAGGCTCAGCCACTTACCAGAGGCTTCTAGCTTTCAAACCTTCCTTTGAAGCTCACAGCTTCCAACTGCCAGCCACAGCACACGGTCCTTCAACCAACCAACCAAACAAACAGACTGACAAACACAAGCTCAGCACACAGCAAGTAACTCCCAAACACAAACAAACACACACTACAGACAGTCACTTACCCCAAGGGTGCTGTATTGCTCCTCCTTCACCTGGAGAACTCCCTTGCGAAACTCCCTGTTAGCAGCCCCTGTTCGCAAAAAAGTTCCTTCCTACCACCTGTGACGGTCATTGGAGCAGCTCTTTTCTTGCTACGGCAAGCCATCCCCTAGTGGACTTTTCTTGTACTTGTAAATAGTTGAAAACTTAGTATTAGTTAATTCCAGTAGTCCATAGTTAGTTTAGTTAAGTTTTAGTTGGGGTTTTTCCCCCCCACCACGTTTCCCCTCCCGGGGTCTGGGACATGCCTCGGTCTTAGGAGTTCAAACCGTGTGGGTCCTGTCCGAAGCCTATAACAAGGGGAGACCCACACAACTCCTGCTTAAAGTGTTTGGGGGAAGCCTGTTAGACTGAGAAGTGCAAAATCTGCAGAGGCCTCGGCCCAAGGACGAAGAAGGAGAGGGAATTTAGGCTGAAATTGCTCCTCATGGAGTCTGCCCTTCGTCCCCAGCCGGCACAGGCAGCGTCTGACCCCAAGCCCAGCACTTTGGTATAGCACGCACCGGCCTCGGTAAGAGAGGTTGCGGCACCGAGAAAGGACCTGGGTTACAGGGACCCTCGGCACTGCCATTCCCTGGCGCCAAAGATCACCTCCAATGCGAGTGCCCGGCACTGCTCCCATTTGCCGATCCTGCACAAAAGAAAGAAGACCGACAGAAGTCTCTCTCCCACTAGAGCAGTGGAGCGAGGAGGCACCAGCGTGGTGCGTTCCGCTCCGGGACACCCTGCTCTGGCTCTGACTCAGCTGGCATCGTCAACTCTGGCCTCACAGGAAGGTCCATCGAGTCCAGTTCTAGCGAAATCCCCAATGGAGGAGTTTCGGGGGAAGACTGAAACTTTCCCTCCACGCCGGTCACCTTTGAGGCAGCGAGGGACCTCATAGCGGTGATGGGGCATCCCCTGCACTGGCACTGCAGGGGCACAGTGCCTTCTACGGGCAAGGCAGCGATGATGCGGCACCGCTCCCCGGCACAGTCGCACTCCATGCCGCCTTGGTTGCTGAGGTTGGAGGCCTCATCAGACTCGGAGGCGGAGTCGTATGCTTTTAGGCAAAGCTGGTACCACTCCAGACAAGAGGAAGGACAGCCATTGCCTATGATGCCATGGCCACCAAAGTGGCAGGCACCAGCTCAACGGCCCTTCTGGACCCCATGGGCCTACCACCAACCCCCAGGGCCAGGGTCCAGATCCTTGTCGGTGGTTTCAGAGACATGGGCCCCTCCATCATCGTCATCTTTAGCCCGGGAACCTCTGTGAGGCCAAGAGATGGGCATGCAGGCTGGCACCAAGACCGCAGTGGGACCTGGCACCGGGGCCGGTACCGAGACGATCACGGGCCTGGAAACCAGCACTGCTCCCGGCACCATGCAGGTCGTTGCAGTGCAGGGGGATCCCTGCGAGCCAGAAGGTCAGAAAGACCTGATGCCTCCTCGGGCATCTTCCTCATCCTCCCCTGATGAAGCAGTGGCAGGCATATCCACCAGCTTCCGGCCATGGACAACAGAGCCCACAAAGAGTTGCTCAGAAGAGTGGCTCAGAATTTGGGCATGCAGGCAGAGGAGGTGTTGGAGGAGACTGACCCCATGGTTGACATTCTCGTGCCTGAAGGTCTCTCGAGGGTGGCTTTGCCCCATCCATAACACTGCTAAAGCGTTGTGGCACATGCCCGCCTCTCTTCCCCCACATGGCCAAAGGGGTGGAGAGGAAATATTTTGTGCCTTCAAAAGGGTATGAGTACCTGTTCAGTCACCCTCAGCCGGGCACACTCGTGGTGGAGGCTGCCATCCGAAAGGAAAGGCAAGGACAACCGGGACCATCTCCTAAATCCAAGGAGGCGAAGAAGCTGGATTTCTTCGGTAGGAAGGTGTATTCTACCAGGGGGCTCCGGCTTCACATTGCCAACCAGCAGGCAGTCGTTAGCTGCTACAGTTTTAACTCTTGGAACATGTCCAAATTCAAGGAGCTACTGCCGGCGGACTCCCGCTCGGAGTTTTCTGCTGTCCTCAAGGAAGGCAAGGTAGTCGCGAGGATCTCCTTACAGGCTTCCGTAGAATCAGCGGACTCGGCAACCCGGACTATGTCGACAGCTGTAGCCATAAGAAGGAGCTTGTGGCTTCAGGTGTCGGGGCTCCCGCACAAAGTCCAGCAGACAATTCAGGAATTGCCGTTCCACTGTTTAGGGCTTTTCTCGGAGCAAACAGACTCTAAGCTCCACAGCCTGAAAGACTCACGGCCACTCTGAAGTCCCTGGGGCTTCATATGCCAGCCCCCCAGAGGAAGTAATTTAAGCCATAGCCTGCCCTTGGCTTCTACCCTGCTCCCCCTAGACAGGACTATAGCAGGAAGCGGGGCAGGAGTAATAGATGGAGACCCTCTCAGTCCTCCTCTAACCAGGGCCAGGGTTCAGCAAAGCAGCCCTCAGCCTCCAAGCCAAACTTTTGAAGGTGCGCATGGGGGCGACGCACCAGTTCAGATCCTGGATCCTTCCCCTTCTTTCATGAATCGTCTATCCCATTTCTACCATGCCTGCGCACAAATCATCTCAGACCAATGGGTCTTGATCATGGTAGAATTGGAATATTCTCTGCAATTCTGTTCCCTCCCTCCTTTCCCGTCCCTCTTCAGGGACCCTTCTCACAAGCAGCTCCTCATGCAGGAGGTGCAAACGCTCCTACTACTCAAGGCGGTAGAGGAAGTTCCTCTAGAGTTCAGGGGCAGGGGGTTCTATTCCCGGTATTTCCGAATCCCGAAGGCCAAGGGTGGACTCATACCTATCTTAGACCTGCAAAACCTCAACAGATTCATGAAGAAGATAAAGTTCCGCATGGTCTCCCTGGCTTCCATTATTGCCTGCCTGGATCCGGGGGACTGGTACGCCGCCCTCGACTTGAAGGACACTTACTTTCACGTGTCCATAGTCCTGTCCCACAGATGGTTCTTCCGCTTTGTGGTCAACAACACTCACTATCAGTTTACGGTTCTCCTCTTTGGCCTCTTGGCAGCCCCTGGGGTGTTCACCAGATGCATGTCGGTCATGGCAGCCTTCCTGCAGAAACAGCAGGTGCAAGTATTCCCATACCTCAACGACTGGCTAATCAAAGGCTGCTCCAGGGCCCAAGTGGAGGCCCATGCGAGCCTAGTTCGGACAATGTTCCACAGGCTCAGCCTGATACTGAATGCGGCAAAGTCGACCCTAATCCCTACTTGGAGGATAGAGTTCATCGGAGCTCTCCTGGACTCCGGTCAAGCCAGGGCATTCCTTCCGGAAACTCGCTTTCTCACCATGGGTGCCATCATAGACAAGCTCGGGCGATACCACGCCGCTACAGCGTGAAATTGCCTGAAGCTGCTCGGCCGTATGACTGCCTGTACGTATGTAGTACAGCACGCCAGGCTGCAGCTCCGCCCCCTTCAGGCTTGGCTAGCCTTGGTGTACAGGCCGAACTGAGACCTCCTAGACAAGTTGGTCACACTCACTCCTCTGGTTATTGAGTCCCTCAGGTGGTGTCTCGACCCGCAAGCAGTATGTGCGGGAGTGCCCTTCTCTGGGCCCCAACCCTCGCTGTCTCTAGTAACGGACGTGTCGGCGATGGGTTGGGGGGGGTGCTCTTAGGAAGAATCAGGACTCGAGGTCTCTGGTCCCAAGCTGAACTTTTGCTTCACATCAGCGTCAGGAGCTATGTGCGGTTTGCCCTGCTTGCCAGATATTTCAAACCGATCTGCAGGGTAGATGGGTATCAGAATTGACAGACGTTACAACAGCGATGTTCTATATAAACAAACAGGGTGGTGCTCACTCCTCTCCCCTGTGTCAGGAAGCCCTCAAGCTGTGGGACTTCTGCATTGCCCACGCCATACATCTGGAGGCATCGCACCTTCTGGGCTCTCAGAATGAACTGGCCGATCATCTTAACAGGTCCTTTCACAACCACGAGTGGTCCCTACGCCCGGATGTCGTAATCAACATCCTCCAGAGGTGGGGATTTCTCCAGCTAGAGTTGTTCGCAACATGGTTCAACAGGAAGTGTCAGCAGTTCTGTTCCTTCCTGAATCACAGCCCTGGTTCGCTCGCGGACACCTTTCTCCTCCCTTGGAAGGGGTACCTGCTGTACGCATTCCCGCCCTTCCCGCTCGTGCACAAGCTCCTGCTGAAGGTCAGAAGAGAGGGAGCATCAACGATCTTTATAGCGCCAGCATGGCCACGTCAACACAGGTTCGCCACGCTTCTAGACCTGTCGGTGGACACACCTATAACACAGCCCCTGGTCCCGGACTTGATCACGCAGGACCACGGCCACCTCCAGCATCCCAATCTAGAGTCTGTCCACCTCACAGCATGGAATCTCTGTGGCTAAACCCCTTGGAGCTCGCATGCTCAGATTCCGTTAGGGAAGTTCTCGTTGGCAGCAGAAAACCATCCACTCGAGCCACTTATCTGGCTAAGTGGAAGAGATTCTCAGTCTGATTTCTGCAAAAAGACACTCTGTCATTACAGTCATTGATTCCCATTATCTTGGACTATTTACTACACCTGAAACAGCAGGGCTTGGCAGTGTCGTCAATAAAGGTGCACCTGGCCACCATCTTGGCTTGCCATCCCGGTCAGTATTCACTAGCCCCATGGTTGGCCGCTTCCTCAAAGGACTAGATAGGCTGTACCCCCAGGTAAGACAGCCGATCCCCCCCATGGGATGTCAACCTGGTGCTCTCAGGCTGATAGGCCCTCCTTTTGAGCCCCTAGCAACTTGCTCTCTCCTCTGCCACTTTCCAGGAAAAATATTCTGAGTGGCCATAACTTCTGCCAGGAGGGTGTCTGAGCTTAAGGCCTTAACGTCCGAGTCCCCTTATACTCTTTTTTTTTTTACAAGGACATGGTACAGTTGCAGCCGCATCCAGCCTTCCCCCACAAAGGTAGTTTCGCAATTCCACGCGAATCAGGACCTTTTTCTTCGAGTGTTCTTCCCTAAGCCACATGCTAGTAACTGGGAACGGATGCGCCACTCCCCGGATGTCAGATGAGCGTTTCCTTTTTACATTGAAAGGATGAAGCCATTTTGAAAGTCGACACAGCTCTTCGTTGCAATTGCTGAGCGGATGAGGGGGCTTCCAGTGTCATCCCAAAGGATCTTGTTATGGATCACGGTTTGTATCAGAGCATGCTACTAGCAAAGATACCTGCCCCAGCATTGACAGCGCACTCCTCAAGGGTGCAGGCTTCCTCGGCAGCGTTCCTGGTGCAGGTCCCCATTCAGGACATCTGCAGGGCAGCAAGGTGGTCATCAATCCACACCTTTATGTCGCACTACGCCATTACTCAGCAGGCTAGAGACGATGCAGCATTTGGCAGAGTGGTGCTGCAGTCTGCAACTTGGTGAACTCTGACCCCTCCTCCTGGGAACCGCTTGGGAGTCACCTACTTGGAATCGACATGAGCAAGCACTTGAAGAAAAACCAAAACGGTTACCTACCTCTCGTAACTGTTGTTCTTCGAGATGTGCTGCTCATGTCCATTCCAAGACCTGCCCGCCTATCCCTCTGTTGGAGTACTCCAGCAAGAAGGAACTGAGGAGGTGGCGGGTCGGCAGGGGCCTATATACACCGCCATGAAGGTGTGACTCCAGGGGGCTCCACAGGTGACCCAACAGGTACCGCTAGGGGACAAACCTTCTGATGACTGCAAGCGATGTGCACACACCTACTTGGAATGGACATAAGCAACACATCTCGAAGAACAACAGTTACGAAACGTAGGTCATCGTTTTTTCCATCACATTGACTCAGCCACAAAAATTCCGTGGAACAACCTGATTTAAAAAGAATCCAGAGGCCTAGCTGGAATTCAAATCTAAAGTGGCAAAACAGGGAACTAAACCTGCTCCTGAAGCTCTTCTAATAAGTGAAAGGTGGGATGTGGGAATGCAAAAGGAAGGGAAACAACAATTTTGTAAACTCCTGGAATTCTTTTTATGTGTTGCTGAAAGGTGGAGACAATGGATATTTAAAGAACGTACTGTCGCTCTAGCAGTTCTCATCTCTGGCAGATGGTTAATAAAAATGATTTTCAAAACCATAAAGGTTATGATGAAATTAAAACTGGAGGAAAGAAAATTAGACACGTTTTAAAAAAAAAATCCCTGTAACAGTTGTTTGCTAGTTTGACGTGTATTTTAAATTCAGATGTTAACTTGTGCATTTCAGCCTGTCAGTCATACAGCCTTGTAGAGTAGCAGCCACATATATGTTCAGTGCTGCAAAACGATAGTGGAGGAGAAAGAAATCAGATTCAGAGATGAAAGCCTCAATCTTTATATTTGTGGCATTCAGGCATTGACTGAAAAGTGACATTAAGTCACAACGAACCCACCCACCCCCAGCTTGTGTTAGCAGTTGAGATCTCATCAGTGAATAATGACGGAGTCCATAATTTAGCATTTCTTTAAATAGTTCTGCAATTTATCTGGCACAGCAGAGAGAGAGACCGCAAAGCACCATTTCTGCCTTCACCTCTGTTTCCCAGGAAACCTGCTTTAACAGCTTCTTTGTTCTTCAGAACAAAGCTTTTGTCATTATTTAGGTGGGTTTAGAGGAATATGTATCAGCTGATTTGGCACTGGAAGAAGCATAGAAACACTTCTAAATATCGGGATCCACTAGGAATGACCCTTAAAGATTTTTAAAATGTGAGTTTATTGGTATACAATGTGTTTTTTAAACATGTTTTTTTAGTTTGAGGAAATTATTAGTCTTAGTACTTAAATTCACCAGTCTTTAATTATTTATAATCTCATGGGCATGTTTTTCATATTTTTCAAATATCTCCATATTTTAAATAATTCTTCACTGCACTGTTGCCAAGAAATGAAAACAGCAAATAAATCCATATCTACTATTTTGCATAATGCAACTAAAAATGATGGTCCAAATTTGGCTCAATTTTGTTTGAGCCAAGGGGTTGCAAAACACCAATGTTCTGAGCTTCTGATAAGTTTCTGGGTGGAATTCCTGGTTCTGGGACCCTATTAGCTAAGAGACAGCTTCTCTCCCTTTGCTATACTACTGACCTTGTATTTAGTTATTCCGATTTAAGTGCAAGGATGCACCTGTCCAAAGCTCTTAAACTCTTCCCAATTTACAGTCACAATCCATGCAGGACAATATACCCAGCAATGTAACAGAGCCGGAACTCAACAAAAATTATATAAACTTAACCAGCCCTCAAGTCAATATATATAAAATATACCCCAGAAAAATATACCCCAGTCGTTCCATAAGGCTCCTGCAAATAGCCATTGCCGTGTGCCCGGTAGGTCAATAGATTTGGGCCATTTTAGATTAAAGTTGGGGACACAAGGAGCCCTTGTAAAGAACATCTTGCCAACCGTTCCCTCTCAGCTATACCCAGAGGCGTCCAGTTTAAAAATCTCCACTGACAGCAGCTGTGGCATTAACACACACAGAGAGTCTCTGATGTGCAGAACCCAGGCCATTTAAGGACATAGGTACTGCCATACTGGACCATGGCAGAATTCGTCTAATCCAATGTGGCAATACCAGTGGCTATACCAGATGCTTCAGAGGAAGCTGCGAAAAAACCCTAAGTGGTAATTATGGAATATCCTGCCCATAGGTGAAAAGTGGTGCCTAGAGTTTTGGCTAGGTGCCAGAGAAATCAAAACCAATCAATCAATCAATCAGCTAAACCTCATTTCCAAGTCACTGCTGACATAATAAATGATTCCAGCACAAACACACTGGGAAGTAAACCAAAAAAGCCATGTTAACATAAATCCTTGTTAAAATCAGAGTGGGAAATCCGTATTTTGTCAAATACAAAGGAACAAAATTGGGAGGGAAAGGTTTTAAAAAAATATTTTCAAGTATCTGCTTGACACTACTTTAATAGCAGGTAATAAACTTGGCAGTGTGATTTTAATACTGTGTCTTTTTAAGTCTTATGATTTTTTGGTGTGAAATATTGATTTTAAACAAATGTAGGAAATACAGTAACAAAATATAACAATGTCCAATTTATGAGGTGAGAGTTAAATAGAGACCCCTTGTGAACGCAGCAAAAATGAGACGCTCTCTCGAGTTTCAGATGCTGAATAAAAGTGTTATTTAATGGAAGGTGGATATTCTATTGCAATTAATCGCAGTAAGTGTTGCCAAAGCACAACAAATTTTAACAGATCTGAAGATAGCTTGACTGGACTAAACAAGAAGTGAAAAGAAAACCCATCCTGGAGCTGACTGTTCAAACAAAGACTGTTTAAAGATAAAGACTTGCTTAGACAGGCAGGCATGGCAAACCGAGCCTTTCCAATAATGGATATAACATGTCATTAAGCAATGTCTTTAGGTGATCTGATCTACACACCAGAGTATTAACACTCTGGATAGGTTACAAATAGGGAAAATAAGACCTTTGACAATATTGATAAAGTGAAGCCCAATAGATAATGGCTGGGGTCCAGCCAGCCATAACTGGCTTTAACATTAAAATGCTTATTTTAAAAACTATCCAACCCCACATGCTCTTTATCAGAATAAGTAACTAATTCCAATTTAGAGGCCATATAAGTGGACATGTGTTTTGCTTTATAAATACATAACTTAATATAATTATCTATAAGGGAATACTGTGCAAAGGATAACTGGCATTAAAAAAATGACTCCTACCAAAACACAGGAGGAGATGTTAACAAACATAGCTTGAATTGGAGGGAATTGTATTTTGGTTGGTAAAATCCAAACACCTGCTCTGTCTTGATCAAGTATGTTCCATTGGAAATAGCCTCTTTCCAATAGCATTGAGCATTCACATTTAGCCATGGCTGTACAGACAAATGGGCCCGCAATTTGTGGTGGCCATTTGACAATGCAGCCTTATCGCACTACAGTAGCATGGATTTAGTTTATTCCACCTTTAAGAGAAGAACAAAATCTTAACACAGAGAAGTTGTGGTGAGCTATCCCCCAGTATCAAGCCAGTATGTCTCAAGCCTGGGTCACCTTTCTGGATGAGAAAATGGTTTATTCTCCAGGTCCAATCACTCGCTGACCTCTCTCTGCTAAGGTTGCCAACAATGGAGGGCCAACTTTGGTAGGTAGTGTAATGTTCTTATTCCTTTGTGAGTCTCAATACATTTCAGTGGGGCAAAATAGGAACATAAGAATTGCCACATAGGATGGAGCCAATGGTCCTTCAAGTTCAATGTCTTGTCTCTGACCGAAGCCAATATCAATTGCTTTGCAGGAAGGTATGCAGCATTGTAATAAACAATATTTCAGTAACCATAAGCTGAGAAATAATTATAAAATGCCTTCTGAGGGGGTTCCTTCCTAATCCGAAAAAGCGAATGGTTGGTTTGTGTGCTGAGCCAGGAAGGCTTCTGCCCTTTTATACATTTAGCATCAAGTTTACATGGTACTAAGCTTACAATAGAGTAGTTCAGTGACATTGAGTGTGGATTTCTACATGTGAAGCGTTCAGCAATAGGTTGCTATGTTTTGCCTCTTGAGCATGTCTGGCCACAAGCAGTTTCGCATTCCCTGTCTTGTGAATAGGTAAGAGGTAGAAACAAACACATTGGAGTGGTTTGACCTGTTTGGTGTGGTGCATCACAAAGAGGCTGAACTAAAAATGCATGCTAAGGAGCTGCTATATTTGAACAACAGACTCCTTAATTACTACTATTTCTTGTTCAACAGCCCAGTTGCATCAGTGAGTTGGGTCCTCCAGGTCGCAGCTCTTTGGATAGCGTGGAGATGGCCTATGCCCGACAAGTGAGTATGCTGAAAGGGGATAACAAATCATTGCCAATGTGTCTTAGCCACGACAGACATGGGAGAACAAAATGGGAGAAGCCCTGAGTGAGTGAAAAGAGGGATCAGGACAGGAATGACAGCACCTGGCTGGGATTAAAATGCAGTCAAGAAAAGACAAGAAACTTAGCCTGACTTTTCCCTCAGAAATGTGCTTCTCTCTCTACTGCACAATTTTGCATCTAAAGGTGATGCTGATACCATGTGTAATTATCCAGATCATTCATGGTTATATAGTAAATGGAAACTTTTTTTATCCTTTTTATGTGCGACTTTCCAAACTCATGTTAAAATGTAAAAGTATTCAAACCAACACTCTACATTCTTGTAGTTTTTCAGATTTCAAAGGCATCCTTTGTGATTGGGGATGTGGCGGTGGGGAAAGAGATTCAAATATTAATTATGGCAGTTGTCAAGTTATATCCAGTTTTAACTGGTCACTTATGAGGAACTGCAGAACACCAGGGCTGAATTAGAAGGCTGCATTGGAATTGATCTGAAAAATTTCAGGAGAAGATATTAAATCTATTCATAATCATAAGCAATTAATTTCCTTTTTTATTCAAAGACTAAGGTTCTGATTACCAGTAATGTTGGAAGAAAAATAAAAGACAGATACTTGATTTTCAGAATTGCACACGCAAAGCTGTGCGCCCAGTTTCTTGCACTGAATTACCAGGATTACATGCATAAATCAGGTATTTGTGCAGACAGATGGCTAGTTACACATCTGTTTTTCATTTCTATATGCACTCATGGTAACTGTGTACAGAATTAGTTACACATTGATAAAGGTGTTTTTTAAGATTGGGGACAAAATACCTCTGTTCACTTAGCATCAGTTCTGATTCTGTTCTATTTGTTGTTAATCCATAATTAATTAGTTGGCTCCCATCTACACTGTAGAACTATGGTGCTAAAGCCCCCATACAATATGGTTCAAGCCATGTTTTTAGGTTACAGGAAGATCATTCCTCATTTTTCTGGAATAGAATTGGTTTACTCTAATAGCCCATGAATATAGGAATACTTCTAAATTCAGTGAATAAGAAACTATCAGATCCCCTACTGCAAAAACCGAGGACCTGAATTTTAAAGGTACTAGCACCTTCAGCTGCTATGGATTTCAGAGGAAGTTTAGAGTGCTCGGCACCTCTAAAAATCAGATTATCGTTACAAACTGTCTCCATATGGTGTCAGTAGCTATTCTTTTTAATACGGAATTAAATAATTGTTCCATGCAGCAGCCCAGAACCATTCACAGGAGCACAGTGAAGTCCAGTTTAATTGACTGCCTGGTAATGGAATAGTTCAGAGGCCTAGCCCACTGCTGTAGTGGTAGAGGAATGCATTACCATCATGGGGGCAGTTTGGATCCTGAGCACAGTTTCTTTCATCTATGCTAGGAACGCGGACGAGACAATAGTATATCCAGCTGCTGGAGAGTGGGGGGAGCCTTTTGTCAGTCTCCAACACTCCCTTCCAGGTAAATGCCTAGAAGGTTTTCAGAGGGAGCTCTAATTAGCCCTTTTACCTGGAAGGGAAGGTTTCTGGGCTGGGAATGAAGGAAAATGTTGCAAAGTAGTAGCTAAAATAAGATCAAGATTTTTAAAAATGGACATTAGGCTCCTAAATCCTTATTCAGGCACCTGAAAAAGTGGGCTGAAGTCACCTCTGAAAATGGATGTGCCCAAATGAGGGTTTAGGAGCAATTTTTGAAAATCTTCACCTAACTTCTAATACACAAATAACTGAACTGTAATGGAAAATTGATCTGTTCAATGCATATATTTCTCTATATGCCAATTACAGTCCTCAATCCTTAAAAATTCCAAGAAGAGAGGGCAATGTTAGAGCAGCTTGGTCAATGTTCAGTGGAATTCACTCTGCAGGGCAGATAATCTTTTGCAGGACTAGAGGAATTTTAAGGCTCTAGGATGGTTATGAAAGGAATACTTTTTCTCTTGCAACACAGCTTTATTTAACAAGTTTCTGCTGTACAGGTTGCTCCGGGTCAGGGTTTTATAAACACTGCTACCACTAAGGGACTTAATATTATGGTTTCCAGAATTCTGTTCCTGTCTCTTCAACAGAAATGAGAGTGGTATACAGTGAAATGTCACTCTGGCAGTCATATATCTGCCAGCACTTTTCCCTCCTACGTTGCAATTAGTCTAACATAGCAACCAGTGCAAAGCTCTGCCATGCAGAACAACTGAATAACTGTATCATTCCTGACATTCAGGCAGCTCTGGGGCAGTGGTAGTTTTGTGGAGGTGCATTTCATGTTGCTGCCCATCCCTCCCTTTCTGTCCTGGATAGAAGGCAGCTGATGTGGGAAGAAAACTGGCTAGAGACCCTGAAGGCCATCCAGTCTTGAAGCCTGTTTCAAATTCTGCTGCTGTAGCAGGGTGGAGGAAAGAGCCGGATGCATTGTGAAAATTGCTCACTTTTGATACATTTCAGATTTATATTTATAATGAGAAGATAGTGAACGGACATCTGCAGCCTAACCTGGTAGACTTTTGTGTTGCTGTTGCTGAACAGGATGATAAGGTAATGCCAATAAGGTAACATCGGGAGATGTACTTAATCTGCTTTCAGCTGTGGTTAGCAGCCTGCTGCTATTTACAAAAATGTACTGATATCACAAGAAAAAATTGCATTGCTTTACAGAAAATAACGAGCCAGGAATGCAATCTTCTTCAGTTCAGCAGGGCCCATGTGGTAAACTCAGGGACTGAAATTCTATTTACAGTGAGGTCGAAAAAATTGCCCTGTTTCATTGCATTGTGATTCTTAGAAACAAGTATTTCACTTTAAATGGATCCTGTTGTGTCTTGCTTTAAAAACAGGACCCCCTGATATCCACACGTGCCATTGTTTACATGTGCTTTCAAAGTGTTTCTGAATGAAAGGGCTAAGCTTCAGTTCTGGATTATGGAAAATGTAGGTTGGTCCCCAATAATAATTCTGGCTCGTGTTTAAACCCAAGCACCAACTAAATAGCCTCGCAGTGGCTTTAAATCAACATTAAATCTCCTTTTCCTATTTCACTCCTTCAGCTGGATTGCTAGGATAGCAGACTCCTTGAAATATATTGTGCTGTGAACTTTAATTCATCAAGTCTCAGCTTTGTTCCAGATTGTGCCACCTATCTGGGAAACCCCTTCACCTTCTTGCTGGCCCGTGGCAGTCTCTAAAGGTGCTATTGCAAAATAACACTGCTTTTGGACTTGCTGCTGTTTTTGCTTTTCTTCTTTTCCCTCCACAATATTTCATATTACAGTAACACCTCATAGTTCCCATAAGCACCAGGGATGCATTGTGCTAGGCACGTTCCAAATGCACAGCTGGACATAGTACCTGAGCCAGAGATCTTCATTGTATAATTTAGTAGTTCTAACCTTTTACTGAATATTGCAGCTCTTTTGTATTCTTTTTCTGTACTTATGGATTATTTTATTTTCATGTAAGTTATCCTTTTTAACAAAAAAATCCTTGAAGAAATTACCAGTTGGATAGATATCTTGCAGTTGATGAAAGAGCCTGATTCTGCTCTCGATTACATTGGTGTAAGTCAGGAATGACTCCATTGCAATGGAAAAGCAGAGTCTCGCTCGGAGAGCTTTCAGATGAAAGAATAGCAGGGAGGGGCTTTTATCAGGAAGGGTAAAAAAAGGTGTAAAGATTTTTTTAATGTTGTTATCCGTACATCAGTGTCCTTCACACAACTGTTCTCGATGAGGTGGGTGTAAGCTTAAAGCAGAAGGGTTGTAAGGAGAGAGATTGAATGCGTATATGACTCACGCTTGGGGGAAGAAAGGAAGTTCTAGATCAGTACAAGTGATAGTGTCTACTGTACTTATAACACTCCCCCACTTTCCTCCAAAACAAACGCACAGACTATGGAGAGCTGTGGGAAGAGGACAGGGAAATGACTAATACTGGAAAGTAAAGCCAGTGCGGAGGTTGCCAAACCAGGTGTCCAAAATTTCTTGGCCATCTAACAAACCTAAATGACTTTGAATGTACACCTGTAATTGAGATCTAACAGACTCTGAGGGCTTTGAGCAATTCTGTATTCATTTTAACAGAGACAACTCAATGAGTTTCAGTGCTCTTGTCACACAGAAGTATCGTGGGTGAAATTCCGACCTCATTGGAGTCGATGGCAAAACTCCCATTGATTTCAGTATGGTCAGGATTTCATCCCATGTGTCTTACTATTTTACCTGTGCGTATTGATAACTTAATCCACATGAGCATGTAGAGCTAGGCCTCAGGGTCTCCACATTTTTCATAATGTGGACCACATGTGAACAGAGAGAGAGAGTCTTGTGGATACATCCCCTCCTGTTTGTGATTCCATAACTTCACAGGGCAACTACAGCAAGTGTTTATCCGGAAACTATGTCTAGGAAAGTATTTGTTTTAGAGTGATATAATTACTGGAAACAAGGAAGCAGAACCATCACCAAGTCCCCAACCAGCTCTCTGAAAGCCATAGTCAGTCATCTGTGAACCACAGTCAGGCAAAATCTTTGCAGGCAAATGCTCCTTTAAAGGGGGGTGATGCAGAGGAGGTTGGGAACATCGTTATCAGCCTAACTCTGGCATGCGTCCTGTCACCTGGACTCATTCTGTCAGGCAGACAGATGGCTTACCCTGATGTGTGCTTCTAATGTCTTCGTTATAAGTCTTGACTAGCTGTAACTTACCCTTTTTTATGTAAATGCTCATACTGCTCAGACTAAGTAAATCCCTAATGGCTGTAATAATCACTGTTGTATGAACGGGTTCATTTCTAGAATATCTCTGATATGTGGGCCATGGTTAAACTAATGACAGAGGTATTGCTGGTTCCTGCAAGCGATGCGTTGAAAGTCCGGACCAACATGGAGGTGCGCATGGAGTTTGTAAGGCAGGCTCTGCGTTACCTAGAACAAAGGTAAGGCAAACATAATGGAGAAAAGCATCCTTGAGAGTTCCTAAGTAATTACATACAGCAACAACTTTCCTGTGACTCCACTGGTATTCTCTAAATCGATACATGCACACACTGAAGGTTAGTGAATAAGACAGAACAACCTAATTCTGTCTTCAGAAATGGCTGTTCCCCATCATGCTGCTGCTCTGCAGGGCTGAGAGCAGCCACTGGGATAGAGAACGATTCCAGTTTTGAAAAAATTCTTGAGTCCATTGGGAGACTGTTTTGAAGACATAACCACTCTTTATTATTCCTTTCCTGTCACTCTTTATGTACTTGTCACAGTGGCAAACAGGCGCTGGACATAATACAACTAATTGAAATAGATAAATTATCCCCGCCTAAAAAAAATAAAAATAAAGTCTCCCTCTTCTTCATTCCCTTCGGGATGCTAATGACATGGAGATACTAGAAACTAGAGCTGGGTGAAAGTGGTGAGCATGCTTTGCTGAAAAGTTGTGTAAATGCAATTCTCCTTCCTTTTCATGCAGTGACCCTGAACATTTTTCTTTTTTTGGTGTGAAATTGCAGGACACTGCAGCTGAAACCTATGGAAAGGGGCGAGGGAGGGAATGCTTTCATAACTCCGTGCTTGTGAGACTGCAAAAGGAGCTAGACATGACCTGTTTTCTGTTGTGTGTGTTTGCAGTAGAAGTCCTGCAAAATTTAAGTTGGCCATGAACAAACCCACTAATGCGTTTGTTCCTAATGATTATGAAGCCTGTTGTTTTCCCACCTGCCTCTCCAAGTTACGGCGTGAAAACACCGGTAAATCAATAGCCAGCGTTTTGTCAGTTTGCTTGTAGGGAAGAGGGCCATAGAGAGTCTGATGGAATTTAGGCCAGACACAGATCATCAGTCCCAGCAAATAGCACAAACTGTCAGAGCTTGAACAAGGTGTGTGCACAGTTACGTGCATAGAACAACTGCAGCAGCAGGTAGAGTGCCCACAAAGTTAGGATTCAATGCAAGATTCCACTGACTGTGTGTTGAGCATTACAAAAGCTGAACTGTTCATTGCATGTGCAATCACAGAGCTGACTATGAGAGTGTCCTTCCTTCCAACAGCTGCCATCATGACATTAGCTGGAAAGTATGATCGTAGAGAGCAAACAATAGATATAACCTACTCCAGTTTTGTATAGGGGTTGCTGAGGCACTGGGGCCTGATACAGTACGTTGGGATGAGGTGTTTTCCCCTCCCATCATAGCCTCCTGACCACGAACAGTTGGTTGCCAGGCCTCATCAGTACGCTGTCGCTCATTATCACTCAGGGCTTCATGGCAGCATGCCCATCTGTTTCCAGATGAATTGACACATCAGAAGAATCCTCTGCTACAAATTCTTCAGCATTAGCAATGCACAACAGGCCAATTCGGGTCTTAACCCAATTCGCTGAGTATCCAGCTTGGTAAATGATCACAGCCACATTAACTGCAAGCATAAAGCAGGCATGCAGTTGCATACACATTTTTTTCTCGCACCGTTTTTGAAATGAGGCCCTTCAGGCTTACTATTTTTAAAGCCCAACTAACATGCTTTGCAGCATTAATTTTTATTTGCCATGAATTGGCCTACTGGCAAAGCAGACCCTTATGAGAGTGAACTTTCCCTGCTGGAGTCATCATGCCCCACCACCCCTTCAGGTATGCCTTCGGTAAATTGAAGTCACTCACAGCTGGCCTTGTGTCAGGTCATTTACAGCAGACATCTGTGATCTTAAACCCTGAGGAACACATACTTAACTCAACCATAACTCTAGAGTTCCTACGAGGTGCCACTCTGATACTTTACTAAATTTAGCATAGCTTTTCACACATGCATTTCAGTCTCACATATTCGTCTTCTAGCCTGGTTTTCTGTAGCTTGCACACTAGCTAGAAGGCTGTTGAATTTCATTAGTTCATTATTGGCTGAAGGAAAAAGCAGGAGCTTGTCTGTCCCAGCCATCCATACAGTGTTGCTACAGTTTTTTAACTCATATTCCGGCCCGTTCCCTGTAGTTTCAGTACATGGAGAGTTTTTTATTAGCTTGCCTCGGTGAATTACTTTCACTGCTTCCTGTAGAAGTGTTCTCAAATCCACTTCCTGTGTCTAGAGACTTTGCATCTAAATTCTCTTTTTCCCCTGTGGTTCCCTTATGGTAAGTCAATGTCTCTGAAGCTTATCATTAAGGCCCTACTTAATTCGCAGTATTGTGGAAATTGCAGATCCCACAATGTTAGGCTTCCATCGCAGTTTTGATTTTAATTAGCTTGCTTTGCACACTCCACAATTTTGCATATATTTTGAGGTTTGCAACACACTCTTTTTTTTTTTCTCCATTAGTCCACTAGAACCCCATTTATCCGAGCTGACAATGGCGGGGCTCCGGCTGTCAGTTCCACGCATTAGTGACTGTAATATAGTTGCAGCATAATGTCTGCTTAGCAAAAAAAATTAGCAGACATAACATAATACTTGAGTGTTTATATTGTTCCATTAGGGTTACCATATTTTAATTTAAAAAAAGGACGACACTCCACGGGGCCCCGGCCCCGCCCCAACTCTGCCCCTTCCCCTCCCCCAACCCCACCCCAACTCCGCCCCTTCCCCAAAGTCCCCGCCCCAACTCTGCCCCCTCCCCTGAACGCTCCACCCCCCTGCTTCTCCCCCTCCCCTGCTTCCCGCGAATCAAATGTTCGCGGGAAGCCTGAAACAGGGAGGCAGCAGGTAAGCTGGGGCAGGGCGCGGCCCAGTCCAGTCCGGCCCCCCTGGCCGAGCGGCTCCCTCCGGCGGCCGGCTGGCCCAGGCCAAGAGGCTCTGGCCCCGGCGTCTCCCGCCCGGCTCGGCTCGGGCCCTGGGGCGCCAGCCCTGGTTCCAGCCGAGCGGCTCCGGCCCGCCCTGGCCCCGGCAGCCCCAGCGCCGAGCACCGCCGGCCCCAGCGGCTCCGGCCCCCGGCTGAGCACCACGACCCCTCCCTCCCTATTTTCCTGGACATGTCTGGCTTTTTGGGATTTCCTCCCGGATGGGGATTTGAGGCCCAAAAAGCCGGACATGTCCGGGAAAATCCGGACGTATGGTAACCCTCGTTCCAGCAAATATCATCTCTTAAACAAATAGGTTTTCTCTGGCTTTTCCAAATTATTTCCAAAGGTCCATTATTACTTTTCCACAATTTTTCACGTCTTGTCCGCAACTCACAATTATTTGACGAGCATCCCGCAATTCAAGTAGGGTCTTATTTATCATTTCTCCATCACAGAGATGGCGAGAGCATGTATATGGCATTTTAAATGTTATTTTGTGCTAGTTAGCATCGTTAGATGGAAATGTTGTTTTTTGCTAGCATGAGAGTTGAGCTGTAGTGCAGTGGGAACTTCAAAATGTACAATTTCTCAAATGATTTCCACATACAAACATCTACATTAAGGACCATAACTCCAGGGATCGTGTTGCCCCTACGATAGTGTTTGCACTTCATAGTAATTCACTCAAAGATAGATGGCTCTGTTGAACAGGAAAAGTCATGGGCTTTTTGCAGGGCTTGTATTTTACTTTATTAAAATGCTTTCTTACAGTTACAAGAATTATACTTTGGTGACAGTCTTTGGAAACTTACACCAGGCTCAATTGGGTGGAGTACCTGGGACCTACCAACTAGTCTGCAGTTTCCTTAATATCAAACTCCCAGCACCTGTCCCCGGTCTCCAGGTATGTGCAGTACCGTTACTGATACAGCCAAAGTGCTATCGCACACTTCTTCACACTAGTGTAGGCAAGATGCCAATGCAACGCCCTGATGATTTTATTTTATTTAGATTGCATTAGGCAGTGCTCTCTTTTTCCCCCTCCTGAATAACAGTAACAGTTCATTGGTAAAATGGAGTATAGTAGATGGAAATCACTTGACTTGCTTTAGAAACAGTTACAAAATGGTGATTTTCTATATTTAAGCCTTAGAATTATGCATGTTAGAATTTTCTCTTAAAAGAGCATTCAAATATATCCAACTGTTTAAGATAGAAAAATCATACAGCTGTAGTTTTAAAGGGCTAAATTTAAACATATAAAAAGCAGTTTTCTTTTTGCTGCTGCAGATTGCAGGTGCAAGTAATTTTGGGCACGACTTTGCACCCATAATGCTGTGCTGGCACAGTTGCTGCTATTGAGATGTCTAACTGCTGAACCTGAAGCACAGGCAGAAATCAAGTATTCAGCAATCTAACCCAAACCAGCTCCACCCACCCATAACTGTAAGTGCAAAGTTGTGCCAACAGTTACGTGAACCGCAAAATTGTAGGTGCAACTAGGGAGGCTGGGTTGAGACCCTGTCAAAAATCAGATGAAAGATTTGCAAATACAGACAATTGGAATCAAAATAGTTGAAATTCAGCTCATTCTTTGCTGACCTGCTGAGACCCAAGTTTAATGTTTTTTCCCACCAGTAACAGCATCACTAATACTTTATGGCCTAATCCAAACAAAGCCCTTTGTAACAACTTACATTGACTTAATTGGGCTTTGGATCAGCCTCTGAATGAAGAGCAGGAAATGTAATTCCCTATTCTGTTATCTGTGCTAGAGAATAACCTCAATTTTTGCAACTGGAACTTTGTTTTCTGCAGCTGACAAGTTTCTGAGATCACCTTTTAAATAAAATCCGAATAACTGACAATAATTGGAAAGGGGGCTCTCTTTACAGAATTACCTCCTATTGAATAGTCCAAAGTGAACCCTTTCTTATATTTATGGCTTCCGTATGCTAAAGCTTTGTATCCGCTTGAAGTTGGAATTCATTTTAGGGTTTTTGTTTTGTCCCTGTCCGCAGTTGGGTGTATCTTCTCCCCAGCCAGGTCCCCTTCCGAGCGAGGAGAATGAACCTCAGCGCTCCAAATAATCCAGTAGAAGTAAAAGAATGTGGCTAGTGGGTGATTCGTAGGAGCTCAGATAGAGCCTCGCGATGGCTGCCAGCAGCATGAAATCATGTATAGGTATATGGATGAGCAAATAGCTTAGCACATCACTTATTATAGTCAATAAAAATATTTATTCTTTCCATCACCAAGCCCTTCGGAGCTTTTGTGCCTGTTCTCTTAACCTTGAGCGTGGGCTCAAGGATGTGGTGATCTTAGCTGCAGAGTGCTGCTGTAGAAAGGTACAAAAAAGCAGTTCAACGGAGCATTTGAACCTGCTGTTCTGTACCTACTGGCTAGCTACTGTGCAGTGGGAAGATTCTGAATGCCTCTCTTTCCTTTGAGAGAGAGACGGTGTGTGAGGTAATAGCTTTTGTTGGACCAACTTCTGTTGGTGAGAGAGACAAGCTTGGTCCAATAAAAGACATTACCTCACCCACCTTGGCTTTCTAATATCCTGGGACTGACACAGCTCTAATAATTCTGTTTTCTATTGGAAGATAGATGAGGCCTGGCCAGTTCCAGGCCTAGAAGTGCCAAAATAAATAGTGAGCAAAGAGAGTAGATGTGTATCCAGAACACAGTTACTGACTCTGTTCCCGTCCCATTGATTCCCTCTGTCACTGTGACATCATGCAGCTGGAAAGCATAAAGAGTCACTTCCTTCACAGCCCTGGAGAGTGCACACAGGCATGCGCTAACAGCAGACTGCCCAGTCGTCCTCTTCTGCTCATCCCATTGGAACTAAGCATGTCACTACTTTTGCGATTGGGTGCCACAGACCTGGCTGGTTTATGCTTTTTCCCAGCAAAGTGAAGTGGTCAGTGCAAGTCCCCGGAAAAAAAATGTATAGATGCTACTAGTATGATTGGAGAGTTCTCACCCAGAGGGGAAAATGCGGGAGAGAGGGAACTAAAAGCAGGATATTCTTTAATATCCACAGACACACACAGCTTCCCCAGAACTTAAATCAAGTGGGCCTGATCCTGCATTTTTATTACACAAATGGAATTCTGCCTGAAGTCAATGGAGTACTGAGTACGAGGGAGAACTTGAGTATTTTGCTGAAACAAAATGAACTAGGTGGTTGGCGCGTATAAAGACAAATAAATCAAAGTATTGTGCAAGCTGCTGTTCTATTGTAAAAGTCTTCCTTTATTTCCAGGATGGGGAGGTGGAAGGCCATCCTGTTTGGGCGTTGATTTACTATTGCATGCGCTGTGGAGATTTAATCGCCGCTTTGCACGTGGTGAATCGGGCACAGCACCAGCTGGGGGAGTTTAAAACCTGGTTCCAGGAGTATATGCACAGTAAAGATAAAAGGTATTGTCAGCTGGGAAAAATCTATGTGCGGTGAAAAATCGCTGTGGAGTAAGGTTAATGCTTTGGGAGGAAAATGAAACCCTGAGGTCTCGTCTTGTGAAAATGGCTGGCTAATGTGTGCGTTGACTATTTAATTTACACATAAGAAGTTTTAACATTTTTAGTTCATGGCTTTGAAGTCTAGAAACCTCCACAGAGAGAGAGAGTTTGAAAAGATGCAGGAATTTACACTTCAAAACTAATTTACTAGTTATAGCTTCAATTTTTTAATATATGATGCATTTTTTTAGATCAGGGTAGGATATTGGACTTGATAGATCAAAGATCTTCTCTATCATAACCCCTATATTTTACTCTTTGCTGTGACTGTTTTCACATGATTAGCCATGCAGCAAAGGAAACTGGTATTTTTTTACAGGATGAACCGGGCCTTGTAAAGGGATTCAAGCCTCAGATCTGACCTATGCCTGTTCTCCCTCTCATATACCCCCCTTCCCCATCACTTCACAGAGTGCAGGTGACTTAGAGCCAGTCCTGCTGGAATTTGAGAGACGTAATCTGGTCTCTGAGAGCAGAGACGAGCTGGTAAGAGTGACCCTGTGTTGGTATGCTGTACAGGACCTGAGGAACTGAGGGCATTGGGAAACCGGGCACAGGTCAGCATCACCGCTGGCACATGAGCCCCTTAGGGTACGTCGACACTGCAGCTAGACACCCGCAGCTAGCCCATGCCAGCCGACTTGGGCTTGCAGGGCTCGGGCTGCAGGGCTGTTTCATTGCAGTGTAGACTTCCGGGGTTGGGCTGGAGCCTGGGCTCTAGGACCCTCCCACCTTGCAGGGTCCCAGACCCCAGGCTCCAGCTAGAGCCCGAACGTCTACACCACAGCCCGAGCCCCATGAGCCCAAGTTAGCTGACCCAGGCCTGCCATGGGTCTCTTACTGCAGTGTAGACATACCCTCTGTGTCTCACTCCCCCTTGTGACAGAATTATTACGACAAATTAAGGCCGCAGTCCTGCAAATGCATTGAGCACAGTGGGACTAGTTGTGTGTGTAAAATTACTCAAGTGCATACGTTCTTGCAGGATCCAGGTCTAAAAGAATAAATATGAAAAATGCTACAAATGCCGTTAGTCAAGTTTTATATTTGTTTCTTGCCTAATGTAGATGGATTCATAGACTAGTCTAATTCTCATAAAATCTGAAACAGTGCACATTATAGCATTACTGTTCCAGAAACCTTGGCGAAGAATCTATCATTGTTTCTATTACAAACATTTTAATACTATATGTTATAATTGATTTTGTCTGACTTTATTACAGCTATAAAAATGTGCTCTGGCTACAGACTTGACAAACAAGAGAGCGCATTTCATTTTTATTGGTTTGACTCTAGGTTTTTCTCTAAGGAAAACACGTCATAGAACACATTGTGGTAATATTTAACAATAAAGATGAAACAGTGCCCCTCATAAAGGGCTTGATACAACAAATCCTTACTTGCTTGAGTAATGTTTACTCACCCGAGTATTCCCATTGACCTGTGTGACTGATAATTAAGTGGGAGAGGTGATGTAGCCTCCGGTCCAAATAGTTGATACCCACATAACGCGATATAAACGCATTCTTAAAACTGCTCGCTCTAATTTTCCATTTTGGTGTTTTTTCAAAAGTCTTTCCATTCATCTAATATAAATATATATATGTGTGTGTGTGTGTGTGTGTGTTAGCTAATTTGAGGGGGAGAAAAGTGCTTTTTACATGTTATGCAAATGACATTAGCATTACTAGGGCTGCAGGTTTGCCATGGTGGTGAAAAAGTCACAGATGCTGTGACGTCTCTGTTTGCCCGTAACTTCTGCATGGGAATACTCTGTGTGGGTCATCCCACTGGCCCTGTGTGGAGGGGTGTCGAAGATGGAGCTCACCCCGCACTCACACCACAGAGTTGGCTCCTGTGTCCCGTTGGGCCTACCTCCCCACTCTGGGTGTTGCAAGCTGGTGTATGGGGTCACAGCGCCGCTCAGGTTTGGCCCTGCCACCCCTCTGTCACAACTGCTGGGAGAGGTGGAAGGCGCCTGGGCTAAATCTGAGTGAGTGGCACTGCGGCCTGGCGCACTCCCTCAAATTTGGCCTGGCCGCCCCTCCATCATGATGGAAGGGTGGCCGGGGCAAACCTGAGCAGCGCTGTAACCCTGTGCGCCAGGTCACAACACCCGGAATGGGAAGCCAGGCACAGCCCAAGGTGACTGCGAGGGAGGGCTAACTCTCCAGTGCCCCCTTCCCCTCCTTGGGCCCTTACCAGGCCAGGATTAGGGCTTCAGAGTCAGGGTGGAGGGTGCTGCTGCGGGTGGTCAGTGTCCCCTCGGCGTGCTGAGGAGGCGGCAGTGGCCGTGGTGGAGGAGGGCAACACTGGAGTGCTAGGATTTTGAAGAGGTATAGTTGAATTTCGTTTGTCAGGGCATTTTTTATCAAAACTCACGGAGCATTCACTAAACCCGTGACTTTTACTAAAGTTACCCTGACCACTCCATGATTTTTCGCCATGACAAATCTGCAGCTCTAATGCTTATCTATCTATCTATCTATCTATCTATCTATCTATCTATCTATCTATCTATCTATCTATCTATCTATCTATCTATCTATCTATTTGCAATCATAAGTGATAAGTGCAAGGATTGCCTTGCAATGTGTGTTTCCCAATCAGACATTTACATGCATTTCACTCGTGCCTGTGAACCTGTACCCTGCATGTGTTTATCTGTTTCAAAGTGTTCTAACAGGGAGAAGGTTGGAATTTGTAGGTGTTCTGAGGCTTCTTGTATAATTGTTTTATTTTATATTTTAGATTGTCCCCTACCACTGAAAACAAGCTTCGCCTCCATTACAGACGAGCCCTGAGGAACAATACAGACCCGTACAAAAGAGCTGTTTATTGTATCATAGGCCGGTGTGACATTGCTGATAACCAGAGTGAAGTTGCTGACAAAACAGAAGATTATCTTTGGCTAAAGGTAAGTGTGATTTCAGTACTAGGATTCAATAGGCCACATTCTCAGCTGGTGTAAATCAGCATTGGCCCATTGACTTCAGCGATCTTCACTGAGGTTCACTAGATGAGGATCTGACCTCCATGTACTTACAGCTGTTGGAAGGTGAGGAAGGGGTGGCTCTTCCTCCAGTGTTACACAGAGTTATTCTACCTCCCAGTACATTCCAATCTTAGGTCTTTCTGATACATTAAAATGACATGGTTTAGGGCCGTTGTGGTGGCAAAATGGTGGTAGAAACCTGTCCCAACTCCAGTCTGTCATTTCCTGTGCCACCAGAGCTGACATTAGTGTGAAGGCAGCGTACTTGTCTTCTGTGGGGAGAGAGTGGTTCTCCTCACTCAACAGCAATTCCCTTCAGCTGATTAAGGAGCATAACTAACTTGTTGCAAAGAGGTCCTTTACAGTTCATCCTTCCTGGATGGATCTTGGCTGAAATGTTGGCCTGGGAGTTGAGAGAAGAAGAAAATGTGAATCTCTCTCTACAGTGTTGGGGGTTCCACGGAGGAAATATGGGTAAATACTGGTCATTTGGGTATTTTCTCCTCCTATATGGAAGCCAAGGAATTAGAATAGCGAGTTTGCCGTGTAAATGCAAAATATTGTCATTATTATCGGTGGCTTGTGCCCCATGGATTTCATTTGATTGCACGCACAACTGTGAAGAAATCCTAAGGTGTGTCGAGATGGAATTCTGCTATTCTTCTTTCTGATATCTTCATGCTCCAGCAATTGATTTAACTTAGGTCCAGTTTCTGACCATTGGTCAGCTCCTGGAAGAGCACTTCTCAATTGCCTCCATCATGTAGGAGAAAGTTACTTAAAGGTCCGTGTTTCTCCTTTTTTGTGTTTAGCTGAACCAGGTGTGTTTTGATGTTGATGGTACCAGCTCCCCCCAGGACAGGTTAACGTTATCGCAATTCCAGAAACAACTGCTTGAAGACTATGGTAAGGGAGCTTTTGTGGGACTGACTCTTCTGCTGGGGTTCAGCCTCTGCTTAAAGCACTTTCTACTTCTTATGTAAACTCTAAAATCCAGTTAGACACTTCAGCTTACTTCTGAGTCTCTGAGAGCCCTCAGATACAGCTACTCCCTGAGAGGAAGAGCAGATTTCATAAGAACTGCTGAATGGTTCATATGCCTTTTCAACAGTCCAGGTAATTAACACCCATACGCTGTCCAGAGCTGGAGTCCCTTGTGCTGTGTCGTTCCTAATTACAGATCCTTTTCTCTCTTCCTGGATCTGCTAAACCCTTCTAGTAGAGCTGCCAGTTGCTGGAATCAAAGGAAGAAAATGGAGTCTCTCTCGGTCGCAGGAATGTCTTTCTTTCCAACATCTGTCTGAACACTTGAACCCCTGAGTTACTGCCCGTAGGTTACAATACCAAGTTACTCACTGAAGCCTCAAACTAGTGAATATGGCAGGAGCTTGGCTGTATAAATCGTGGCCATTTCCACTTTGGAAGGTTTTGGGAGTGGGCGAGCGATGAGGTGAGAGTGTCCAGTTCCTCCCCCAGATGCCTGTATTCAAAATTCATCTGGTCATTCTGACTGCTGAAAAAATGTAGGGCTTGATTCTCCACTGCCCTGCACATGTGTTATTACACCCTTGTACAGGGAGTGCAGAGAGAGTGTAAACCACTACCGGTGCTGCGAGTGGGTGGAGAATTCTGATCTGGTGGTGTTTTGCACTTGCTTTGCACAGGGGTAAATGTTGACACAAGGTTCAAGACAGTGGAGAATCTGTCCCCATCGAGGCATCTTTGTAAGGAGGGAGAAGAAGGACTCCTTTCAGGATGAGTAACTGTGTTCTCTTCTGCTGAATACATCGTTCTGCTGCAACCTTTCATGATATACGTGCAATGGGCAATTACAGATAAGCCAGAGATGTATGATTAGATATTCTGTTTTGTCTTGTGTGTTTATTTCCACGTGGAGTGAGTAAACAATGGTGATGTACTGTGACAGGAAGCGCCTACTGTCCCAGATCCCAGTTGCAAAATCCTCTTCACTCACACGGGTCTGTTTCTTTCCTCAGGCGAATCGCATTTTGCAGTGAATCAGCAGCCGCTTCTCTACTTCCAAGTATTGTTCTTGACAGCCCAGTTTGAAGCTGCAATTGCTTTTCTCTTCCGGATGGAGCGCTTGCGTTGTCACGCTGTTCACATTGCTTTGGTCCTCTTTGAGTTAAAGCTGCTCCTGAAATCTTCTGGGCAGAGCGCACAGCTGTGTAAGTCCTGCATGCTTCCCGCTACCATTAAGCCCTGGCCTTTAACCCTGGAGAGACTGCAGGTGGACATATCCATCCTAAGCCGTTATTTGAACCAACAGTGAAGCATGCCAGCATTCCCTAAGGGTTAACCGTGGGGGTCTGTTTAGATATTCAGAGAGTGAGTGAATGTCTTGGATGAAACACTGCTTTGATCTTTAGGTTAATGTATGATGGTGCCAAAATGTCTGATGCTAAGAAATCTTGTTTTGGTCCATGTTATTTCCAATATCCCAGTAAGTCATGAAGCCGGTGACCCTCCCGGCATGAGGCGCCTTAATTTTGTTCGCCTTTTGATGCTCTACACCCGTAAATTTGAGTCAACGGACCCAAGGGAAGCACTGCAGTATTTTTACTTTCTCAGGTAGGAGCCTGCATCTAAAATTCAGCAGCATAGTTATATTACTTCAGTAATAACCATAGAAGGTCTATGAAACACACAGATTTTTTTTTCTTTTGTTTTGTTTGTATTTTGCAGGAATGAGAAGGATAGCCAAGGAGAGAACATGTTCTTGCGTTGTGTTAGTGAGCTAGTAATCGAGAGCAGAGAGGTATGTTTGGGTAACCGTTTTCTCCCTTTCTCACTTAAAGTGAAATTCACCCCTTTATAGAAGGCCAAGTCAAGGCCTTGTGCACTACTTACGCCAAATGGGTGTGAGACAGCTAATTTCTCTCATGGTCTGTTTCTCTCCCATTACATGCGTGCATCAATGGAGAACAGATCCATATATCAGAAAGGCCATATGACCATATGTTTGGTGTTAGTTTAATACAGCACCAGAGGTGTTTGCATTTTTATGTATTTTAAATAAAAATCTTGGCTTCACTGAGTGCTCTGTTTGTGGTATACTCAGGACTGAAACTTTAGGCTACTACCAAGTGTGTTGCAGTAGGTATGCAGTTAATTTCCTTTCTTTCTTATTTTTTGTGTGTGCCTGTAGTTCGATATGATTCTGGGGAAGCTGGAGAATGATGGCAGTAGGAAGGTGAGTTGATAGCGTTTTGTATAGATATGATACAATATGTATCTCATTCTCTGGGTATGGGTGGGGGTGTGCGCGTGCACACAAGATGATTTTACAGTTATTCTCGAGCCTATTTCTGGCTTTCCTGCATTTTTTTTCACAGCTAATCTAATACCGTAGTTGCATGCAGACTATTGCTGCAAGCACAAAGTCATTTTGCAAAATGATCAGTGAGCTGCGTAAATGTGAAGGGGTGATGGTTGGCAAGGAGGAAGGCAAATAACAAGGGGTCTAGAATGAAAAGAGGATATAGTTAAAGTATATATCTAAAGAGACAAGGCATAGGGTGAAATTCTGGCTCTCTTGAATTCGATGGCAAAATTCTCAACTGACTTCAGTGAGGCCAGGATTTCATCTGTTCTATAATCAACAGCCAAGATTTTGGCGTTGGATTTAGGTTTTGGGTTAAAGAAGGCTTACATAATAAACGAGAGGCTGCGCCCATAAATGGCCTGTGAATTTTTTTTTTCCCGTTGTTAATGTGGACTATATATACTCATTCACTTCATATCTGGGTCATTTTGAATAAATTAGAAACAGCTGATATCTCAGTGCTCACTCCCCAGTTGGAGAACTCTTCTCTTACAAGAGCTCTTTCTATTTTTAATGTGGCCTTCTTATTTGTTCCCATGGAATTGTGCAGTCCATTCTAACCACAATCTGACATTGCCTTGACAGAATATTCCAGGAATTTAAATACTGTCTGATTTCAAATGCTTTCCCCCCCTCTTCCTCCCCATTTGTCTTGTCTCATCAGCCAGGAGTGATAGACAAGTTTACTAGTGACACAAAACCTATTATTAACAAAGTTGCTTCAGCGGCAGAAAATAAAGGATTATTTGAAGAAGCTGCAAAACTTTACGACCTTGCAAAGGTAAATGTGTTCTCATAGCTGCCATCCATATCTACCTATTTCATCTTATTTTAAAATACATCAACGTTGATTTGAAGGTTATTTTAATCTCAGAACGTGAACTGTCTTGACAATATTAAGCCCAAATCTTGCTCATCTCATTCTATAGCTGTTCCATTGGCTTTACTGAGGTGACTCATGAGTAAAGCAAAGAGGACTTGGATCTTAACATCCAACCCATACTGGGATTTAGCTATATGGTCCTTAAGCAGTCTAAGTTCCTGATCGATATACAATCCACATTTCAAATAATTGTTTCCAAGAGTAAGATTGTTCTGGCCAACAAAGTAATTTACCCAGTTCTTCATATTTAATTGAAATAGCATTTGGAAACAAGGCTAAAACAATAGGGCCTTTATTGCTGTAGGTACACTTATTTTGCTATTGAAATATATCCGAAGTCAAAGAGAATGGTGTGGTAGCCAGCTGTTTAATAGGGAATGGAATGCCATGTGATTTTCCAATTTTCTGATCTAACAGATGGCTAGCTAACTGGGCACTCAATTATTACCTATCTCTGCTCTCAATGGGGAGACACTCAGCACCCCCAGGATCAGGCCCTTTTACATTTTTTCACAAGGTGCAATAGCCAGGCTCTGCAACATTGCTTTTTCTTTCATGTATTTTTATTATTCAACAGAATCCAGATAAGGTATTAGAACTGATGAATAAATTACTCAGTCCCGTGGTTCCACAGATCAGCACCCCCCAGTCTAACAAAGAGAGGCTGAAGAATATGGCACATTCCATTGCAGAGAGGTAAGACTGGAAGTTGGATCTCTGAGACTGTGAAGTGACTAGAGTGTACCTGACCATTCCAGTTCAGGTTCCTACACCTCTGACAGTCAGTACACTGAGGGTTTTCTTGACCTTGTCATGCTGGCTTGCGCAGTGTCCTTATTGATGTTTTCAACGGAGAAGGGGCAGAACTTGCCCTGCCCTGCTTTTAATTACTGTATATTACACACACAGAAAATGTAATCTCGTGTTCCTGGTCAGATGAATTTGACAGAAGCAAGATCTATTACCCTTGGTCAAATCAGAAAAGGCGACCTGCAATATTACTGGAAAGGAAGGAGGGTGGCGGAGAGAGAGATATAATCTAGACAGCAATAAATATAATTAGTTGTATATTTTAGAAAGAGAATTTTTAATGAAATTTCCCTAGGCAAATTAGTTAGTAGTGATTGTTAGTTAGTGGTAGTGCAACCCACTAACTTAAAGTTGAATTAAGAATAAGCTTTAATGACTGGGGCTGTTCTGAGAGAATTGGAGACCAGAGGGAAGTGTTGGAGGTTAGCATCCTGAAAACTTTGTTTTCCAAGAACCAGGTTTGTTTCATTGCTGTTTTAATAAAATAGCATTTGGACTAAAAAGGCAACAGATTTAAACTCAAAACGGATAAGAACGTTTTACAGAAGATGAAGTGAACCAGTGGGGCTTGCTGCCACGAGATGTTATTGAGATAAAGAGCATTATAGGAATCAGAAAAGAAAGATGTTTATATGAACAGTAAGATTGTCATTTGCTGTTACAATACACTAATTTGGATAAACATTTATAAGGGACTTCAGCCTTCATGCGCCACCAACTTTCTGGGGTTCGGAGTAAACTGCTCTCATGGGCATGTTGTTGCAAAATAGTCCCATTTTTACATCTTCCTTTGAAACATCTGATAGGGGCTGTTGTCAGAAACAGGATATTATACGTCATGCTTCTGATGAAGTATGGGAATTCCTGTGTTTCAATAAAGGAAAATCCTAGTACTTTTAGAAAATTTCTTAATTCTTACCATAGTACCTTCTGATGTGCAAAAAATAAATAAAATAAACTAAGCAAATTTCCAAGCATTTCTGTCTTTTAAAATGAGAAAACATATAAATGATGTGTTGAGTTTTAGCCTGATACCTTTGACTTTCTTTACTGAAAAGTGACATTTTCAGGTCACTATTTCAATCTATCCTATCTCCTGAGAGTGAGGGTTAAAACAAGAGTGAAAATTAGTACTATATTGACTTAATATGATATATCACTCAGCAGCCGTCAAGGAAAATGAAGCCTATGGTTAGAATTTATGATCTAACAGTCTACAGTATCACTTTAATAGCTAGTTTCAGTCTCTGAGGGAGATTTTTAAACATGACTTTTTCTATAGTACTGCTTTATAGCCACACCATCATTGGCTAGATCAGCCACTTCTGCTTTTTCTCCCCACCTTGTGCTTCCTAATGTTCAGGACAGTTGACTAGGCCATGGGTTTCTGTTTCCCATTTAATTATTGTATAGGGCTTTTCTTCAGCTTATGTATTGTGGACAATGTTTTAGTGACACAAGCAGCACTTGGGCCAGTGATCACGTTCTTGCATCATTTCACGGGAACAGAGGACATGCCATATACAGAATAGACCAAATGTCCATCTAGTTTGGTATTCTGTCCCAAAGAATGGCTAATGCAAGATGCATCAGAGGACGGACGGTTCAAAGTCTATATAATGCACTTGACCAACTGCACTGTACTACTGGAGTGGGGAAGAGAGCCAGACCCTGTTGGCAATCTGTTCAGAATGTAAAGAATGAGGATTGGTATCCTTTGTATTTCTGTTCTAGGTAGTATAGCTAGAAATAATATTCATAAGTGTCTAGCCCTTTTAAAAGTCTTACTAAGGTATTTGCCTGAATATCCCAAGGCAGCAAGTTTCACAGGTAACTATGCTGTATAAACAGTATTTTAAAGATGCTTACACAACACCTGCCCTTCAGATAAATAGGATTCCAGTTTCCATGGCCAGCTGTCACTTGCATATGGAAACATTAGCAATGTAGATGTAAATACACATTTTATTTGTGAGTAAGAATTAGGAGTGAGAGAAATAATTAAAGTGAGACAAAGAGAAAGCTGCCAGAAACTCTGTTCTAGTTAAGAGAAATGAAAGCTGTCTTTTTGTTGGTAGATGCTGTTGTCTTTTTGCTTCAAGCCTGAACTTCCAAGGAATTGCAAGTTAGGAACTCATGTCTATAAGTGGATGCCGTTTTGCACAGTACAATTGTAAACACTTTTTTTTCTTTCAGGTATAAAGCTCAAGGGATAAGTACAAAGAAATCCATTGACTCCACATTCTACCTTCTGTTAGACTTGATCACATTTTTTGATGAATATCATGCCGGTCACATTGACAGGGCCTTTGATGTAAGTTCCATTTGAAGCACAGACTTACCGATGCCCTTGTAAACCCAAAGCATTTCATGTAACACCACTTAAAACAATAAAAAAGTGTCATGGGATCTTACATTGAATGAGTTAAAAGGTGCAGTGATGATACAGGAATTTAAAAAGTGTATTTCTTTCCTGTAATCTGATCATCAGGAAGATTTTTTTCTGGAGACAGTTTGTAGCCCCGGAACAAAATGTTCATGCTACATCAATGAATGGGTAAGCGGTAAAATGCTGTCTAATAGAGTAATCGGGTACAATTCAGTTATTTAATCGAGTTCTTTGCAAACATTTCAAAATTACAAACCTGTTACTTAGCCTACTTTTATTCCTGCTCTCCTTTTTGTAGATTATTGAACATCTAAAGCTTGTGCCCCTGAGCCAAGACTGTGTGGAAGAGAGGGTGGCTGCCTTCAGAAATTTCAGCGATGAAGTAAGCAACGCCTTATGCCTTCAACCTTTTGCTATTTCTGTCTTGCCAGAGAAGTGGAAGAGCCCTGTAGTTTTGCCGTTTTATAGTTTGTAACTGGAAATATTATTGATCAGGTCCAGATTAATTCTATATTCTAGTCTTTGAGCGCGACGTTTTCCATTACACCACTAGGGCTCCTCCGTGCAGCATTAAGATCAGGCACTAGAAAGCTCAGAACTTGGTATCCATTTTGTGGAACTGGATCTGTTTGGAATCGTCCACACCATGTTTTGTGAGTTCTAACACCGAGTTCAGAAAATGTATTTGAAAAGTTTCAACATTTGTATTGAATTGGGCCCTCGATGCTTTCAACAGCCACTCAGCATGTGAGGGAACGTGGGTTTCTTTCCTTCCAAACTAAAGGAAATTATAACTAGTTTGCAGCTGCAGCAATTACCCTGGGAAATTGTCCATTGAAATTGACATGCCAGGGGCAAAGCCTCCCTAGCACTTACTTTTGAACCTTATATCAAATGTTAGATGTAATCTTAAAATATATTGAAGAGGATTTTTAATAGCATAATCGTTTTTTGTTGCTAAGTGAACTTGTAGATGAAAGGCTTGTGAATGAATGAATGACATTTCCCTTCAAGCCTTAGAATTTATTGATTCCTTCCTGACTCATACATATGGTAGATGTTGCCCTAAAGTCACTTGCCTGTAATCAAACTGCCTTAGATTCGAACAGGTGCAAATACAACCGAAGAGTTTAACATTGTGGGTCTTGACTCTTTGTTTGTAAATTCATCCACCTTCAAAGTACTAGCTGAGGTGGTAAAAGAAGGATTTTCCTACCATTTTTTTTTTTTTCCTATCATGATGGTTAGTGGTAGGATGAAGCGTCTTGAGCAACCTTTACTGTGCTTTCTATCATCTTAGCACAAAAATTAGTATCCAGATGACCACCATGCCCATAGCTAACACTACGGAATTTTAGGGGGGAAAAAAATCCTTACTGCTACAGCATAATTGATGGTAGCCGCAGTGGGAATTTTCTAACATTCCATAGCATGTGCATGGCCCATCCGTAAAGCATCCTCCCTGCCTACCTGTTACTAATGAAGAACCACAGCCTTTTGACCGAAGGGTTAGATCAGTATTTAACAGAGAAGAGTGTCTGGAACCATTTGAAAGCAATCTCTGCAGTGTAATACCCAGTTTCTAATACTGGGGGGAATGGATAGCTCAGTGGTTTGAGCATTGGCCTGCTAAACCCAGGGTTGTGAGCTCAATCCTTGAGGGAGCCATTTAGGGATCTGGGGTAAAAATCTGTCTGGGGATTCATCCTGCTTTGAGCAGGGGATTGGACTAGATGACCTCCCAAGGTCCCTTCAAACCCTGATAGTCTATGAATAGTGGTTGCCTTTGTTGGCCTTTTAAGTCCAGTTCAGCTGATCTCACACCAACATTTTAAGAAGATGTCTTGCTTGATGTTGTCAGCTTGGAAATGAATACAGGAGCAGGAGACTGACTGACTGAATAACAGCCTAATGCTGAGGGACTGTGCCCATGCTGACATGACAGCATTGCTGTCATCTCTTGACTCTGTTTGGAGCAGTGAATCATACAGTACTAAGAATGAAAAAGGTACTGATTTCAGTTTCACTCTTCATGTCCTAGATTTGTAAATCAAATCTGTGGTGTCTTCATGCAAAACTTGGAAATCTGTCCTGTTTAGAAGCAGTTCTGCTGAGGTCATCAACTTTTTTCTTCCCTCCGTTTTCATTTCTTTGGATATTTGCCATAAATCAGTATATTTTATTTCTTCAGAGTGCATATTCTCCTGCTGCTCATTCCCCACCTGAAGTCACAATCCTCTCTTCATTATGACCCAGTCATCTTCAAATCAAGTTAATTGTGAGGTGGCATTTCTCAACACATCCTCCTGTATAGACAACAGATAGCGCTCCGCTTTCTGACCTCTTCTACTAACAGTAATGACTCCGGGTTGACCTGCTCTTCATTCCCTTGTGTTCTTTTTTTTCTTTGCATAGATCAGACACAATTTATCTGAGGTCCTTCTTGCGACCATGAATATTTTGTTCACGCAATACAAGAGGATGAAAGGTACAAGCCCTGCCACTCCTGCGAGACCCCAGCGTGTAATGGAGGATAGAGATTCGGTAAGGTTATAGTCCTTCTCGTCGGTCAGTGATGTTTGCTGAATGCTTTTCTTCTTCAAGATTTTGGGTCTCAAATGTATGTAACAACAAACCTCAGATGGTCACTATCTTAGACTGACTTGTTATTCACTTACAAGACAGCTTGCTTAGGGCATGTCTACACTGCAGTTAACCTGGGCTCTTAGCCAGGTTTTAGCCTGTGACTCACGCACAAAAACCTCTGACCCGGGTTTGGAGGCGCTTTAAGCCTCGGCTACCTGACCTGGCTGGGGACGTGAGTTAGAGCCTAAGCACTGTGTTGACTAAGGCTTGAGCTCGCCCACTTTGTAGTGAGGATGCAGGCTTTAAAAAAAGGGTAAGGACAAAGATTTATGGGGGCTCAACCCTTTAATGTTGGGAAAGAATGTCATTGTAAATCACACTGCGCTGATTTTAAAAAGGTAGTTACATCCCGTACCCTCCTCTTATCAAGAAAAAAGTGTGATAAATTTGCCTATTGATGGGATCTTTATTAGCTATTGTCCCATAACTAATGCACTGAATCCCAGTGATTGATGCAGTGGATTTGACTGTTACACTGTTCACTGTTAAGAACCGGACTCCCTCTCCTCCTGTCATTTAGGTTAGTGCTTTGTCTCTGATGTTGCAAAACAGATTTCTAGATCTTGTTTCCATTTTCACCTGGGTGGGGTGGGGTGAGCGGGTGGGATTTAGGGGACCCCCCCGATCCCAAACTTCCACACCAAGGAAACATGGAAGGACATTAGGAACATTTAGAAATTACTCAAGGGCAGCAAAATAAACCTCCAGTATGTGTCACTGCAGGAACAGACTTTAAACCGAACTAGAGAGTTTTCAGTATTACTGGTTGTGACTGGGACCAAACCTGAAGTCTTTACTCAAGTAAATCTCCCATGGATAGGCCTGAGTAAGGAGTACAGGAACTCGGCCTTTAATTTAACTGGTTGGGGGAAAAATAAATTCCCCTTTTAGAGTTAATAACTCAGGTCATAGCCAGCTTTATTTCATGCGTTTATCACATACTAGGCAAATACTATAACTTGACTTGCACATTTCAGTATTAGAGAGAACCTCTTCCACAATAGATACATTTAAAAGAGAGTGAAGTTTACATTTTTTAAAAATCAAGGTGATAAAGTACCTTTTTGCTTTGATGTACAGCCTATACTTGTATAGGTTATTTAACTACAAAACCCTGCCTTGCAATAACAGTTGTAGCCTAGACTGGCAGAAGCAAGGAAGGACTTTTAGCAGTTGGGCTGTCACCTCACTTTTAACTTACTCTTATGTGAAGCCATCTCAGAATAATGCAAGATAATACCTATGATATGTGCTCCTAGAACTGCCGTAAGGGTGGAGGAGTGGCAGCCTTAGCTCCAAAGTCCCTTGCTTTTAAGTGAAGCCCTCTCCTTCGACTGTGTGTGTGTTGTTCATGTTTCACAGTGTTGTGCCATATTGTGTAGGTTCTGTTTTCTGCCATCTCCACTGAGGTATAACTCCAGCAAGTCCCATTGCAGTGTGCAGGGTTCTCCAGGGATAATAAAGCTGATCATTGACAGGATTAGCTGCTAGCTAGCAGGACTTTGCACAGAAGGAAACCAGTATGTTTTCCGGAGCCATTTATAATGTCAGCTTCTTTGCTGTGAAGGTGTCTAGTGAGCAGCCTGTGCATTCCTATGCTGTTGCAGTTGTGGACAGCTGCTGATTATTTTCCTTGTTTAAAAATCCTTTTAACTTCTATAGTTCAGGCATGAAAGCTTGTTACCTGGCTTTCTAGCCTTGTTATGGCATCTTAGATATTTGGTGGTGATCAAAGGCACGACTGGATTTCTATTTCAGTACCATCCCATTTCTGTGCCACAGGAGCCTACTATTAGACATTGCAGTGGGCGGTGTGGCTGCTGTGCCCTGTTCAGTGGAGTCACTTGTGGGAGAAGAGGGCAGTAGTGCTGATCATAAGTCCACAAGAATGAAGACATCTCCCTCCTGTGGAATTAGTTACATTTGCTGGGGGATGTAAAACCCCCCACAAAACTGTGGCCACCATTCTCCCCTTACTTCTGCAAAGAAGAGCTCAGACCCACAGATCTGACCCTTGGGGCATGGAAGGAGAGGTAGATAATGGCTTTCTAGCGTGCTTCCCTTTCTCCTTACCATGCAGAACCCCCCCGGATGGCTCTGTGGCATTCCAGTTTCACTGTTGTTGGGGTGCTTATGGGGGGGGGGAATGAGAGAAGGAAGGGGCCTTGCTCCAGCAAAATCTCCCCCACCCAAATCAGCAGGGGAAGCCAACATGAGTTCCTATAGAGCACTTCCTCCTCTGCACATTTGGAAAATACAAACACACAAGCCCGGGGAGAGATTCTAGGGGAAGCTCCTGGCAGCATGGCTCTTGTCAGCATTGTCCAGGGGACTCAGCAAGATGAGGAGAGGCTGGGCAGCAGTGTGGAGTCAAAGGTTATTCACAGAGATGTCCGTTACCTTCATCAGATCTCTAGAGACCTGCAACTGTCCCCTGGAGCCCTTTAGCTTCTTCGGTGGTAGGGACCCCTCCTCTCTTCAGGAGAACTAATAGGAAATGTCACAAGTAGCACTTCTTGCAGTTTCCAGTCCACATGCAGGTTATTCCTTCTCAGGGGAGAATGGGACCCTGAGTTAGAAGAACATAATTCTCTTAATCGCCACTGAAATGTGCCCATTGGTGCCACTAGGGTGACCATCTTGAGCCATATTCCAGTGAAATCAGAGGGAGTTGTATTGGATCCATATAGAGCACACAGCAATGGGGTGTATAAGAATACCACCAGTGGTGGTACACGTGCGCTGTTTTGCTTTTTCAATCTTCCTGCTTCCATTAAAATAATAATCATCATCTCTAGCTTTCCCAATGCCAGTTGAAAGCCAAGCTACCTCTTAAAATATTTTTTAAATAGCCGGGTTTTTAAGTAGAGCAATTTTTAGGAATTTATTTAATGATGAAATTAATTGGCGACATGGATTAAGAAACAAAATCCTATCCAGCCAGACCTGGTCTGTTTGCCAAGTTTCAGTCCGATACAGATTACAGCAAGCCAAATTACGATCTGGGAAAACATGGTTTTAATGGCAGTGGCAGCTAAAACCTAATTAACACGTCACTGCCATGTAATACACTCGCCCAGTGATTTGCTATTAACTCCTTGGGACAGCTGAAGGGCATTCTCCTGGCAGAGGAAATATGAAGTGAAAAAGCCACAGGGCTCTTTTTATTTGCAGTTTTATTTCAAAGCACAAGTGAAAGTTGTGTTGTGTTGTTTGGTTGATTTCTTCCTGAATGATCATTAAGTAATTACAACCAATGGAACACCAACATCTCTAGGCTTCTTTTAACCTTCTCTGAAAACCTCCACCCCTTAGGGTACGTCTACACTTACCTCGGGGTCCGGTGGCAGGCAATCGATGTTCTGGGAAAGATTTATCGCGTCTTGTCTAGACGCGATAAATCGATCCCGGAAATGCTCGCCGTCGACGCCGGTACTCCAGCTCGGCGAGAGGAGTACGCAGCATCGACGGGGGAGCCTGCCTGCAGCGTCTGGACCCGCGGTAAGTTCGGACTAAGGTACTTCGAATTCAGCTACGTTATTAACGTAGCTGAATTTGCGTACCTTAGTCCGAAGTGGGGGGTTAGTGTGGACCAGGCCTTACTGCTGGGGATCAGAATGGCTTTTTAAAACTATGTTGGCTCCCATATCATCACCAGTGAAAAGATAAGGGGGACAGTAAATGCACTGACTTTGAAGAGGTCACTGTTTATTCCCTGCTCCTCAGCCTTAGTATTCATCATCATCATCATCATCATTTCTTGCCTTTTTGTAAAGCGCTTTCATCTCAAAGAATCGCACTGCAAACGTGTAATTTACAGACGTAACCGATTCAGTTCTACTCGGTGATCACTTCGCCCACCACTGAAATGCAGCCCACCTGTGGGGCAAAATGTGACTGCACAGCCACTGTACACAACAGCGTAGGGAGAGCGTAAGCGGAAAATGGTGGTGGTGGGAGAAAGTGCAGGGGTGACTCAGAGTCTGTGTACAGAAAGTTGTCCCCGGATTTGGGATTTGGCTAGGTTACTAGGATTAATATCCCATAGCTCACTTTATAATTTTCCTGCCGTTGCAGGGGCCTCAGGCATTGGTAGCAACTTGCTCCCTCCTGTTCTCTGCCTGAGGACTGAAATGCCTTAGGGTATGTCTGCCCTGCAATGTAAACCCAGGGTTAGTGTGACTCATAGACTTTAAGGTCAGAAGGGACCATTATGATAATCTAGTCTGACCTCCTGCACAACGCAGGCCACAGAATCTCACCCACCCACTCCTGTAACAAACCCCTAATTTATGTCTGAGTTATTGAAGTCCTCAAATCGTGGTTTTGAGTCAGCTGACCCACGTTAGGGAACCTTGGGCTTGAGCATCTACATTGTATTTTAACCCTGTGTTAAGGATTTGCTGACCCATGCTTGAACCTAGGGCTCTGGTGTCCACAATGCAGTGCATAGACCCGAGTCAAAGTAACTCTGTCCCACAGTCTCTAGTGCTCCCCCTGCCCCCCAAAGAATAGTTGGTCTAGCCCTAGGACTGTGCTACACATTATCCGGAAGCAGCTGGCTTTGCAACAGGCTTGATGGGTTCATTCTCCGTTGCAAACCCAGGAAGCTCTCTGATCGCGTGCTTGCAAATCGGTGATCGGAACACAATGGGTTAACGCTGACCTGAGCTGCTGTCGTGGCTTCCATTTTCAGCAGAGTGTATTGCAGGTTGTTGGGATAGAGCGGGCTAAGGAAGTTGTCCCATGGAATTGTGGGATATTTCCGGCTCACTCCTGGGACCTGAGTCAAGTGAGGCTGTGTCTATGCTGCAAAGCAATAGAGCTCAGACCCTGGGTCCCGGCTTAACTCGAGCTTGGACCCTCCAGCCCTCTAGAGTCTTGGGACCTGGGTCCGAGCCCTGTGTAGGCGCTATTGCAGTGTAGATACAAGGGGAGTTAGGCTTGGGCTTACGTTTCAATGTAGACATACCCTCAGTGAGACCCAGGTTATTGGACCCAACACAGGACTAACTGGGTGAAATTTAATGGCCTCTCATATACAGGAGGTCAGGCTAGATGATCTGATGGTCCCTTCTGGCCTTAAACTCTATGAAATATATTAAATAACCTACTGCCTCATAAATTGCAATGGGATCTGAGTGACAGCCGATCGTCAGAACCTTGGCCTCGCATCTCCCTTGAGAGGTCGCCTCCAGCAGTGTATTGCTGCTGCGCTGACTCAGAGGGAAGAGTGCCTGCTGAATGGCCAGCAGCGCCGCTGGCAGCACCGCTGGCAGCACGTAGGTGTTCTTGGAGGTCTCTCATCCAAATCCTTATTCAGCCCAACCTTGCTGAACTTGGGGGGGGTGACCAACAGGATTGCAGCACCAGATCAAAATGTGGTGCTGTATGGCAGCTGTGCCGTCTAGTTTTGTGTCGTGCCAGCCCTTTAGAAAACAGCGGAAGGGGTTTATACACGTGCTATTGATATATCACAAGTGGAATAAAATGACGTTTGAGCTCAGTATTAAATGAAAATTGTTTAGTATTTTCCTATATTATTAATCCAATTTTTCTTAAATTTGAGACACTAGATTTATACATTAGCCAAATGTGGATGCCCTTATTAAATTACATACAACCAGGTTCTGTTTCCATTGGCCAAATAACCTGTTTAATATTGTACTGAAAAGGGATGGTCTTGTCCAGACCGGGTGCAGGGGTGCCGTTGTTACGGACTCCAGCTACAATAAGGTTCAATAACTGCAGTTTGTAAATCCCCTGTACCCTGATTCATCCTGCCCTTGATTAACCATTGATATGCCCACAACAACCAGGGTTGCTTTAACTTCCCAATTCATCCAGCAGACTGAAGAATGATCTTGAGTCCCATTATGTCTCTAAACACAGACTTTTCAGTATAACAATTTAAGGATACTTCATGTTTAGGAGGAAAACCTTACTGCAGGCTAACAAAAGCCTCAGTTTTCAGCCTCTGATTTATTATGCACAGAATAGGGCTAACCTAACCATGTAACCCGGAAACATTCTCAAGATATCCGAGTTGGGTTTTATGCATTTAATTTTTTAATTCAGGGAATTTAAAAAAAATAGTTTTAGATTCTGCAGCTGCAACATGGCCACCTTCGTGCACATGTCGTATTTTCTGTTACAGTACAGGGTGTTAACATTAATTTAATACCTTTATAGGCCTGATTCTCAGTTACATTCACTGCTGTGGCAGAGTAAAGGCACTTTAAAAGGGGTATAACCCACTCTGCCAGTGTGGTGTAAGGGCCTTAGTGTAATAGAGAATGAAGACCTAAATGTTTGTGTAGTGTGGCTGATTTCCCGGATCAATAAGTTTGTATTTCCTCTCATTTGTGCTTTAAAATGTCAATTGTCACATTGCATTGATGTGATTTATTTATTTATTTATTTTTAATTTGCATTTCTTAGTCTTATTTTAAAATAGAGAAGAATTTTGATACAGTGATGGAAATCAGTGAGATTGTTCTTGCAGCAGGGTAATACTCTGTTGCTGAAAAAGCCTTTTTGAGGGAAATTTTACATCAATAGGATTTTTAAATGAATGGGTGACTCAACATACTTTTGACATTCACAAATGAAAATAATTGGATTTCCTTGCTAACTGTGGAGAAGCGTTGTCAGAAGAGTAACAGTGTGAAAGACAGATTATCTGTGCCTGTTTGACTTGGGAGTGTTTCAGAAATGAATCTGTAAATGAACCACTGTTCAGAGCTGAGTGGTTTTCGATGGACCTAATTTAAAGTAACTGGTACTTTATTTTTTTATTTCTTAGCAACTCCGGTCCCAAGCTCGTGCACTGATAACATTTGCTGGAATGATCCCCTACAGAACTTCAGGAGACACGAATGCAAGACTGGTGCAGATGGAGGTCCTTATGAATTAGCACAGATGCTTTCAGTTAGAACTGTAGCATCATCCCCTTCCTGTCATTAGTTCTTTAAGAGGATGGGCCCAATATCATTTGTATCCTGTATTTTTGTCGATGAAAATAAATTTCTTTGGTTTATATTTGTTTTTGACATCTTTTTATTTTCACTGATTTGTATTTTTTATTCATTTTTTTTTTAATTGCTTTATAGAAAAACATGCTTTAAGTAAATGGGCCATACGGAGAGAGATGTGGTAGCTTTTATTTTTAGAGAGGTCAATAAACTACTGTATCGTACAATCAGGAAGTGACCGAGGAAGCTTTTAATGGCAATGCAGTTTTCTCTGAATTGAGCAGTTAATAACCACACAGCTTGGAAATCTTAACCTTTTTGGGTTTCTTTGAAAAATGAAGGTAATTTAAAAGTTGAAAATATGTATATGTACTTTGCATTATTACGTAAGAGATGCTGTACATAGCATACACTGTTCTCTCGTGAATAACTATATACCTTTATATGCTCCAGTTCAGCTTTACATAGAACAGGTAGGCTTGGCCGAACTAGATTTTTATTTTTTATAGTTTTGATTAATAATATCCATGTTTATTTTTTGTATTTTTAATTTTTATCAATTTAAATTTTCACAGTTGCAGGAAATTGGGGGCGAGGGGGAGGTCAGACAATAATTATTTAATGACCTCAGATACTGCGATTTTAAAAAATCAAAGCTTTCTAACACAAATTGTCAACATCCCTTCAAAATGTACAAAGTAAATATCCTTAAATCAAACTATAATAAGTTCTCAAGCACCATTTTCCTTACTTTGCCTATCTGTAAATTGAGATTATCAATGGAAATATTTTTTTCATGGGTTACTGTGTATGGTGAAATTGATGTTTGCCGACATTTTACTGATAAAAATCGAATCCTTCCAAGCCTAAGGATAGGTAGCATAAATTGACCCTTCAGAGGAGGTTTAAAATATGTGGCCAGATTCTGAGCTCAGGTACGCTGGTGGAGATCCAATCTAACTGCACTGAAGTCTTTGCAGGAATCAGTGAGGTTTCCAAAGAAAAATAGAAACTATTGTAACTGATTCAAAAGGATGATATTTCAGAAAAAGATTTGAACAGAAGAGTCTCACTAAATACCAGTCACTTTTTAGCCAGTCAAGACTTCAGGTTGCCATGACACAGTGTACAATTTACCCCCAGGATGGAATGCTAGAGATCTGAAAGAGGAAGACCAAAATGTTCAAATGTGGGTGTCTGACGCAGGGTACAGTTCCAGTGGTAGCAAGTACCCACAATTCCCACTGTCATCACTGAGAGTTCTGGGTGCTTAACACCTTTGAAAATCAGTGTCTCAGTGTGGATTTTAGGTGACTAAACTTAGGCACCCAAGTTTGAAAATGTTGACTGAAGTGTGTCATCAGGAAGGTCCAGGGATTGGATTGTACGAAAACTCTCTGTCTAAAATACACTTGTATATAGCTGCCTATCCGTCTTAAAAATGGAATGGGATGGATAATAGCTCTTAGCCTTTTTGCTCCTGGTCCTCCATAGCACCTGCTGTGTAGCTTTTCGGATCATGGAAATGTCAGGACATACATGGTTAGAAGCACAGGAGGTGTGTTTCAAAGAGACGATCCAACAGTCAAGAGGTTAATACACAGAATAGTACCAGCTTTCCCATCTCAGTGCCCAGGATGGGAAGAACTGGTTTCCCATTTTGCATCACTGTGTATGATTTGTAATGCATGTAGAGGGATATATAAACACACTGCTAGTTGCTGTTCTGAATGATTTACAAACTGTTGGGTCAGATTTTTCTAACCACCTTTTACTAAGTCTTTGTTATGCCTTATTTTGTCAACTTTTCTTCGCTTGACAAGAAACCACAAGACAGCACGCAGGGGGAGACTTAGTCCTGGGGAATTCTAGACTGTGGCACTAACCTGTTAGAAAGATGACTGTTACATTTGTAGTGCTATACAAATGATCAATACCAGTATGTGGCGCTCTACAAAATATGACACGTTCTCTGGCCTGAAGAGTGTAAAGTGTAAGAGAGGACAGGAGGAGGCATAAGATGAGAGCACAGGTAAGGGAGGGGATGTTGAGATACCTAAATGTTATTGGGGGCTTGTCTACACTTCCCGGGGGATTGACGCGTGGCAATCGATACATCGATGGTAGATTTAGCGGGGCTAGTGAAGACCCGCTAAATCGACCACAGATTGCTCTCCCGTCGACTCCTGTATTCCACCGGAACAAGAAGAGTAAGGGGAGTCGATGGGAGAGCATTTCCTGTCGACATAGCATAGTGTGGACCCTACGGTACATAGATCTAAGCTACGTCGATTTGAGTCACGCTACTAACGTAACTCAAATTGCGTAGCTTAGATCGACTTTCATACATAGTGTAGACAAGGCCTGGAGGATGTATTGGAGTGATCCTACGTACCAGCTAACTGCCTGCATCATGATTTCATAATGAAAAAAACATCACTAATTCAACATGAAAATCTCCAGTCTTTAATATTTCTGGTATGTTTGGGCATTTCCTGATATGACCCACTTCACCACTTAGTCTGATCTGCTAAAGAGCACAGGGCTGAAAACGACACAAGAGAGTGGAGCGTCTTTTCTAAAGCCGGCTGTTTAATAATCATTGACCGAATTATTTCACTTGTGTTTTTTCAGATGAAGTCCAGTCCCCTCTCTCTTCCTTCCCCAATTCTCCACCTGTCTGTACGTCAGCAAGTGCACTGACAGGACGTCCTTAGTCGTTACCTTATAACACCCTATGTAATATAGGACCCAAGGAACCATGCCTTGTCCTGAGGCAGCACTGGAACTGCTCCCTCTCCGAAGAGATCACCTTGAGAGGACCAAGCCTTTTTCCTGAAGGGCCTGCTTGTTTATAATTCCACCCCCTCGGTTATTTGCATTGGTGCATCTTTACGGTGGGATGGAAGACTTCCCGATGCTTGTTTTTATTACTGTAGTTTCCAATGCATGTTTATCTTGGTGGCTTGTGTGTTACCTGTTCCCACTCTGGTTAGCTAGTAAGCCATGTTATTTTATTGGTGTAATTTTGTTCTTGAATTTGGATGATTAAAGGACTCTTGGTCCTTTGCACAGCTGATGATTGTTTTTTCAAACCTGGTCTATTAGGATGGCAGAGGCATCCCATAGATATGGGGGAAGTGGTAGATGTGATATATTTTGATTTTAGTGAGGATTTTGACACAGTACCACGTGACAGTCTCCTAATCAAAGTAGGGAAATGTGGTCTAGATGAAATTACTATAAAGTGGGTGCACAACTGGCTGAAAGACCTTAGTCAAAGAGTAGTTATCAATGGTTTGCTGTCAAACTGGGAGGATGCATCTCCTGGGGGGTCCCAGAGGGATCAGTTCTGGTACTATTCAATATTTTCATTAATGGATAATGGAATGCAGAGTATGCTTAGAAAATCTGCGGATGACACCAGCTGGGAGGGGTTGCAAGCACTCTAGAGGCCAGGAATAGAATTCAAAATGACCTTGACATGTTAGAAAAATTGGTCTGAAATTCAAAAAAGACAAATGCATTTTTAGGAAGGAAAAACCTAATGCAGTTACAAAATGGGAAATAACTGGCTAGATGGTAGTCCTGCTGAAAGGGATTTGGGGATTATAGTGGATCACAAATTGAAAATGAGTCAACAATATGATGCAGTTGCTAAAAAGCTAATTTTGATTCTGGGGTGTATTAACAAGAGTGTCCTATATTGTCCCACTCAACTCAGCACTGGTGAGGCCTCGGCTGGAGTACTGTGCTCAATTCTGGGTGCCGCACTTTAGGAAAGATGTGGACAATTTGGAGAGAGTCCAGAGGAGAGCAACAAAAATGATCAAAGCTTTAGAAAACCTGACCTGAGAGAAAAGGTTAAAAAACTGGGTATGTTTAGTCTTGAGAAAAGACTGAGATGAGGATCTGATAAGTCTTCAAATATGTTAAGGGCTGTTATAAAGAGGATGGTGATCAATTGTTCTCCTTGTCCCTTGAAGGTAAGTAATGGGATTGATCTGCAGCAAGCGGGACTCAGGTTAGATATTAGGAAAAACTCTCTAACTCTCAGGATAGTTAGGCTCTGGGACAGGCTTCCAAGGGAGGTTGTGGAATCCCCGTCACTGTAAGTTTTTTAAGAACAAGTTGGACAAACAGGGATGGTCTAGGTTTACTTGGTCTTACCTCAGTGAAGGAGGCTGGACTTGATGACTTTTCAAGATCCCTTCCAGCTCTACATGGCTATGATCTCACAGCCTGAACACGAAATAATTACCAAAAAACAGACCCATTGAAGCAAACCTCATTTTAAGCTGCTCCTTCCATGACATAGTGGCTGTAACTCCTGCCTCTGTGGCCTCTTAAGCAAAAGCTGGGCTGAAACAGGGATGCCTTGCGCTGTGCTCTAACAGCCCACAAGCCCTGTCTCTAGGGTACTGACAGGGAAATGGATCCCATAGATGAAGACCCTTGGCTAAGAAAACATGGTGCTAACCCTGGAAAGCTCCACCCTACCACTCAACACTAGCAGAGTCCTAGTTGGTTGCAGGGCATAGGCAATTTGGGACACCCTGATGAATAAAGTACCAGTGAAATAACACTGTTGTGTTTCATGCTAGGTTTATAGGTTTCAAAGTAGCTCAGCTTTAGTCTTTCTTCCTTGGAGATCTTGCCCATAGTCCAGCTTAAATCCTCGAACGTAGTGGGGTGGCCTCATCCCACGAGCATATTGCTCTTTTTGTAAATCTGCTCTTGCAGGAGGCTAGCAGACGATCACGGGTGTCCATACCAAGGGTGGTTTTGCCCACGTTTCCAGATCCCACCTTCCTCCAGTCAGGGATTGATATCATTGATGGGAGGGCTGCATAGACCTAAGTGGAGGGCTTTTGTTTTCCATTCCCTTTGCTTTCCACGGGCCCGGTAGTTCTCAAGGAAGGGAAAAGCACCTCCCGGTCTCTTCTCCCATCCGTGCCCAGTGCAGGTGGTGCTAATTCCTGTACAATAAATCTCCTTTATGTTCCCAGGACAGCAGACTCTGTGCCTTATCCACTGTGCCGTATTCTGTACCTAGTAAATCCATCTCTGCTCTGCCACAAATAAGTGCTTTGCTGCATAGGGCGGGGCTTTAGCTGCTTTGCTGAATCAGGGCCCTAGTGGCTCTCCATCTGTTACTCTACTGTAAACATTTGAGATTAAATAAGTCTTATGGTTACAAGTTTATTCTTAGAGAAGTGGGAAGCTTTCAATTTGTGCTCCCTTGGGATTCTGCCATGTAGAAAAGAACTTCTTTCTGCTTTATTCAGCTGGCCTATTTTCAGTTTTTTCTTAAGAAGCTCCAAATACACATATTTTATTGCATTTCTCTCTGCCCCTTGTCCTGGTTTCTATTTGTTACAGCTGTGTTCAGCTGCCCGTGGCATGAAATGTGTTTGCCTCTGTTCCATTGCTCCTAGGTTTCTTAAGGTGTTTAATTTACTCTCTAGTTTTTGAGTCTTTAGCCAGGAGGCATGGTTTGTTTGTTTGTAATATTAATTCCCTTCAGAGCTTTTTTTGTGACCTGCCCAGAAATACTGTCACTGCCGAAGCTCTTTTCCCTCCCATGCGTTTTGTTTGTTCGCTGTTTGGTTGGTTGGGGTTTTTTTACTCTTCCGGTCTAGTTGCTCTGCGCAGCATCTTCTCAAAGATAGTCCTCTCCTTTTCCGAGATACGGTAATCAGTGCTCTAGGTGAGGTCTGGTCTCAGCTGGGAGAACATGAGATTATTCATCACAGGGTGGGGATCGGAGCCACGTATTGGGCCTGGCACTCTTCTAACTTCTGTGATTCTATACGTATCCTGTAGGGAACAATCCTGTGCTGGCACAGAGATGGTCTGGATTGATCGAATAACCCTTTTCCATCTCTGTTCTGTTGCTAACTGGTGTCTTTCAAAGGCACAATACCAGTTCTCCCCTAACGAGTAAACCAGCCATTGTTCAAGGTACTATTATGATGCTCTAGTTCTCCACCATTCTGGTAAACTTCAGGCCCATGATGTTTGGGGCAACGCCAACCAAAGGCCTGGTCCTACCAACTGAGTTAGACTGATCTTTTTCAATGGTCCTTGTAACTCAGCATCCTAACAGGTGTCTTGGGTGGGGTGGTGACAAGCAAGTCTCATTCAGCAACAGAGAGAGCAGGAATATCTAAAAAAATAAAACCTGGGCATGTTTAGTCTTGAGAAACGAAGAGTGAAGGGGGGACCTGGTAAGTGTTGAACTATGTTAAGGGCTGTTAGAGAGAGGATGGTGATCAGTTGCTCTCCATGTCCACTGAAGATAGAAGGAGAAATGGAGATTTAGGTTAGATATTAGGGAAAACTTTCCAACAATAAGGATATGAGAATACTGGAATAGGCTTTCAAGGGAGGTCGTGGAATCACCTTTCTAGGAAACCGTATTGCATGAAGGGCCTTAGTCTAAAGGGTACAAACTTCCATTGGCCAAAGTATTTCTCTGAAACTATTGCCAGATCCTCCGAGTGAACTAAAGTACAGTTACTCTCCAGAAAGTGACTGTGAGGTGTCATATTTTTTCCATGAACGAGCCAAGTTTTCTGCTGCTGTAAATTGGCGAAACGCCACTGGAGTCAATGAAGCTCTGCTCATTTGTCTTGGAGAAGAGCGTTTGCCCCAGCGATCCCCGGTAACGTTTGCTCAGGGTATAAGTGAAAGAACGAGGTTTGGGGTTTTGTTCAACTGTCAACACTGCAAACTAAAGCTGGAATCTGACAATACCATGAGGTTCTTTCTGGCTCTGTGCCTCATCCCCAGCCATAAAGATTCTCCAGTTGGAACTTAAGTTAACCGTTCCAAGGAGGGCTCCTCAATATTCAATAGCATGCAGCTCGTTCTCTTAGCTGTGTTAGAGCTGCAGTGGTGACGGGGTAAAAAAAAGGACACCTTGCTATTGAAGTAAGTAGCTCTGACTGATGACAAACAGGGAGCAGAGTTGTTGAGTAGGAAAGTGCCATTGTACATGTCACATTTCTGGTCGTAACATCTCTTTAATGAAACATCTGTCAGTATCTTGACTTCAGTATAACAGGTCTTCTAGCTTCATGGACTTAGTTAATTGACAAATGGGTATACAGTGGATAGACTGCTACCTCTGAGTGGGCATGTGTTTAAGGACATTTTAAACTATATTTTTTGCAGGGGAAGGCTGGGTTTACATAGAGGGAACATTTTTAGCAGCAAAGCTAAAAATCATCACTGTATAGTTCTAGCATGTGTTGCTTGCCCAGTAAAAGAACAGTTAAAAATGTAAATAGCCTTTTTTCAGGTTTTCCCCCCCCAGCATTTGTTTGAACTAGGTAAGGAGTGTTTGCTGTTGCTACATAAGCTAAACCATGAGTTACTTCTGGCTGTCAAGATCTCTGGCCTGCAGTTATTCCTCCAGCTGGCTGCATGCCGTTTGTGGCTAACCTGCCGGCCATCGTTGCCTTTCAGATGTCTCTCCAGGAACTGCACTGAGATTAGCCTCGGGCTGTAAGTAGAAACCTTTGCATGAGCTGGAGTTGAACCGGACAGCCGTGCTTTGTGAGAACTCTTTGCCTTGCGCCAATGAGGAGAAAGTCTGCTTAAACACATTTCCAGGACATCTTCCTGTGGTCTCCCATGAGGTTTGCAGATCAGTTTCTTTATCTGATTTTTTTTTTTTTAAATAACGATGCAGACGTCGACCTCATAGTGGGTATTTGATTAAAAGTGTTCCCAGGTGGGATCCTGGGACATATATTACGCTCGAATACTACTGAGGTCGGGGCCATTAGGACTACTTAGCACTTCTCAATTAAAGGCCCAGTCCGCAGCCCACTGATGTCAATATGTTCCCCATTGGTTCAGGCTCTACGTGGAGTAATATAGGCTCCAATTCAGCAAAGCATTTAAACATGATTTGTCCATTGATTTCAATGCTTATGTGCTCTGCTGAATCTGGGTTGTGATGCTGTTTCTGCTTTGTGAGCAGCCTGGCACTAACGAACGCACCTGCTGGCAGGAATGCAGAACGAGAAAACTTCGTTTGGCTAATCAGTTCCATTATGTTTTTAAAAATACCTGTGTCCTTTTTAAAGACGTCAATAGCTGTCTTATCTTCTATTCTGTTATAGGAGTGTCCCTTACAGCTGCTTCGCTGTCTGATGGAGCCACAAGAGAACTGTGGGGCTATGTCCTGATGTTGCAGCAGCAGGGGATAAGATTGCATTGCAGCATGATAACGTTTTCACCTCCTTAAGTTCTTCTCTATCACCACAATCCTGGCTGCTGAGAGGAAACGGGTGTAGGCTCCTTTCCTGCCTGGGACTGGAGATGTTGGTAAATCGATCCTGCCAGATCTATTTGCTCAGTGCTCTCCACGCTGTCTGATACACGTATATATGGCAGACCTATGGGAGCCAATCAGGCACACTGATTCTGGTAACACAACGTACATCGGGTGTCAGTGGTGTTACGCTGCCTCTGTGCCAATGTAAGTGAGATGAGAATCCAGTTTATAGGCACCACAAAGCCAGTGAAGGGCCCTGAAGGACAATCTGTAACTCGCTTACCAGCCACCAAAGGAGAAACCACGTATTTAAAATATAAATGTTTATTGGCTTCTGAGTGAGTTGCTATGCTGATTAATTCTCAGTCTGTCCATCTGGCCACATCTACACTACCACTTACGTCGGCAAAACTTACGTCGCTCGGGGGGGGGGGGTGAAAAACCCCCACACCCCGAACAACACAGATGTTGCCGACATAGGCGATAGTGTGCACAGTGCTGTTGGCAGGAGATCTTCTCACGCCGACAAAGCTACTGCTGCTCGTTGAGGTGGTTTTATTTTACTGCCCGGAGAGCTCTCACCCATTGGTATAAAGTGGCTGACAATAGTCTGTGTCAGTATCTACTACTATTAAAAAACCAGCTTCTGGGTTTAATGCCTGGCTCCCTGTTGAGTACAGATTCCAGTTCAAGGTCTTTGTCCTCCTCTTCAGCACTTTCAATCTGTACGGGATTAACGAGCGAGGGGAGAGGCTGCCTCTCCATCCACCACAATGCTGACCTCCCACGACAGCTTTGTTCCACTGGCACAATGAAAATCTCAGCCCCTAGCGTGACACCTGCAAGCACACGAGTGGGACCCATGCTATGGGTTTGTCCCTTGCCCGAGATAAGAGAGACCGCAGGGCTCTCTGCTTTCAGAACGAAATGCAAAATTCATTTCTGTCATTAAGCTTTCCCTCAATATGCTGTACACCCCCCTCATGTCAACCCCCCCCCCTTCAAAAAAAAGGAATCCCAACACCTTCCAACTAATCAAGCTATTTCTCCACAGGCTGGGAAGGAAGAAAAAGAGGTGGTGGTGGTGGTTGTTGTTAGATCTATTTTTAAATACCTGGGGGGAGGGGTGCTCAGCTCCTGCTGGAATGCGAGTTGCCATCTAATTCTGTTCAGACCCTCATCCCTCTGCTGTCTGAATGGGCCCTGGGTGGGTGTGGAAGTTGGGGCTGCTTTTTCTTGCCCTGTAAGATACTCAGAAACTGGCCGAACAACCCCTGTATTTTCCCTTTTCAGACTTCCCTGCAGTTTCAGACACCCAGTTCCATTCTACACTGTGTCTTTTCAATGCTAAGGCCCTGCTCGCATGTTATGGTAATGCAATGCCTCTCCGTTCCAGCGCAGTAGATTTCTTCTTCCTCGGCTTGCGCCAGAGGAGATGGAAACATGTCAATTAAAACCTTGTCCCGATTGTTAACAGCTCAGAGGAATAAACTCTGCAGGCAGAACATTAAAAAAAAGCTGTAGATAAAGCACCGAAACATTTCTCTTTTTAAACTAGATTAAGGTTCATTTGTCTTGTTTAACAGCCAGAATGGACCAAAGGAAGCAGCATGAAGTGAACAAAGGCCCCCAGAGCAGAAGTTTGTTGGCATCTCTTAGCTCTGTGAATAGAGGCTTGTTCAGCTGGACACGCTGCTTGAATGAACTAGGTGTAGCATTGATCCCTTGATTAGAGTCACTGAGATGGATTGCCTTGACTCCGTTCCCTGGCACGCAGCCCAATCAAGTGGGTGGGTTGCTCGTCGGTGAGCTGCTGCATGGAATTCTACTGTTGTGTTTTGTCAGTTTGATGCCACTGGCTTGCTGCGATGTGGAGTAGAAGCCAGCATTTAGAAAGGCTTTGGCTGGGCCAGTGCAAATGTTTTCCCCTTCTACAACAAAGGCTAGCTCCAGATCTGCTTTGCTATTGTAAGAAATGACCCCACAGCAGGAGGTGCTGAGTGGTGAGATGCCAGCTCAAGGCAAAGGGATACAATAGCTGTGGGGGGATGGCACGAGTAAGCTGTGACCGGAGCAGGGTTTATTGAAAGGTTTCTGCAATGTGCTTTAGTGCTGTTCTGCTCCACAAAACTGAGAAGCTGTTTGCAGAACTGGAGAAGAGTCCTGGAGTCACAGGATGGCGTCAGGTATTGTTGCTGCAGCTGGTGTTGTGAATCAGGCCGACAACAAGCTCATCCTACTATCCGGCTATTTCACTACACCAGGGTTGCATCATACCACTCAACTTCGCTACGCAACTAGCGCCGGGAGTCTTCTGCTTCCCTCCACCGTTGCTGCGAGTGCTTTGATTCTACGCCGCTTGGATCCAACTTCAATGTACAACTCATGTGTCCTTGGAAAAAGCTGATGCCTGTTATTTAAATACGTTGTAAAATAAAGCCCTGCCCTACAAGGTGTGTGTGATTTCCCTAATCCGGCGCTCCTTTTTTGAAAGGAAGTTGATGAACTTGCGGGAGTGAAATTCTGAAGTTTTGGATGAGCTACGGGAGAGTAGAGCTGAGTGATCTGTGCTGATCCTGAGTGACTCCCAATGCAATTTAGTCAGCTACAGTTTTAGGGAAAGCTTTTAATTCCATTTGTGAGCCCTGAGGCTGTCTTTTAATTGGAGGGCTCCAGCTCTTTTAAAAACCAGTCCTTTTATGCACCTTAGTATTAGCACTTGGTGGTGCTAAGAGGGGATAGTCCTGCTTCTGTTTCAAGCTGTCGGTTGCCTCCTGCGTCAGGAAGGCATTTTGCCTTGGACCAAAGGAAGCAGCATGAAGTGAACAAAGGCCCGGAGCAGAGGTTTGTTGGCATCTCTTAGCTCTGTGAATAGAGGCTTGTTCTACTGGACACGCTGCTTAAATGAACTAGGTGTAGCATTGATCCCTCGATTGGAGTCACTGAAATGCATTGCCCTGATTCTGTTCCCTAGGTCGCAGCCCAATAAAGTCCACGGGTTGGTCCTCAAGGAGCTGCTGAATGGAATTCTACTGTTGTCTTTTGAGTCACTTAATCATCTTAAGTCGAATTGTCCACTGCACAGAAGATATTGGGTCTGATCCAGTCATCTGCTCCAGGAGAGTAATGTTCTAAGGGGTTTGGCTGTGTAACATTTTCTGATGGGGAACTGTAGGAAAGCCTGGTGCTCCTCGTGCCTGGGCCAGCGCTGTTCAGGGGGAGAGATTGCCACCTCTGCCATGCATGGCAGGGTGGCGGAACCGTTCCTCTACCCTCTGTGTCCGCTCCCCTGAAGACACTGATTTGTGTGGGTCCCTGGAGGAGGCACCTCTGCAGCAGTCGTCCCCCAGTGTTAAGTGTCCACAGCCACTTCCCAGCAGCGTAATTAAAAGGGGATTTTATTAGCCAGTTGTCAGAAGAAAGACCGCGGGAAATAACTGTACTGAGATGGATGCTCTGATAAGCACTGCTGGGTAGGCACAAAGCATGGGGCTGGAACCGCACAGGGCAGCAAACGACAATGTCTTAGATTAAAAGCTGCCTTCTGATGAATCATTCTGCAGCTCAGGGAAGAAGCCCTTGTTAGCTCTGGGTCACGTGCCCTGGAAAGGGTCAGGACGTTGAGTAAGTCACTGCCTTTCTTCCATAGGACCTAGGTTCCCAGTGCTAAGTCCCCAGCGCTCAGCTCCTGGGGGGATTTGTCTCTCTCAGAGGCTGGTCTCTTCCAAGCTGATGGCAAAGAGAAGTGAGCATCCCTCTGTGGGGTTCCCCCAAGACCTCTTCCACTTGGGTCCCCAAGGACTCAGTTTGATTCCAGATTCATCACTCCAGTTCCTCTATTTGGCATACAGTAAAGCCATGCTGAGTTGAGCAGACTCAAGAATAGGGGTTGGGTATAGGGTGAACCACAGATCCCAAGTTACACAGCAAACTTCTTCCTTTATCTATATTTACACTCACTGGACATTGCCTCACATGCTTTGGGATTAGTTGGTCTCTGTAGGAACCAGTCCCTGTACAACATGTTCTGGCTGCACACTGGCCGTGCACTACTTACAGGGCCGCCCGGGGAGGGGGGGGGGCAAGTGGGGCAATTTGCCCCAGGCCCCACAGGGGCCCCCACGATAATATAGTATTCTATAGTATTGCAACTTTTTTTTATGGAAGGGGCCCCCGAAATTGCTTTGCCCCAGGCCCCCTGAATCCTCTGGGTGGCCCTGACTACTTACTCTTTACCTCACCTTACGTTCCAGGCATATCTTCTCCATTGTAAATGGTTCCCTCCCTGGATGTTCACCTTTATCTTAGCTAGTGTAGACGTTCTGTTTTTAGCCGGCTGATCCATTTAGCTCCCATTCCTGTCTCCCAAGAAATGAGGCCTCACCCATGTCAAGCCAGGCCTCCACCCTTACCAACCAATAGCTGGGACCAGCGATCATATGCAGCTAGAAATGGCAGAGTCCAGAATCAAACTGGCGCATAGCTTGAGATCAACGTTCGGCATTCACATAATTTTACTCTCAGGCAGGCTTAGCATTCATCCCAGAAACCCCTAGCGAAGGAATTGCCGGAGTGATCTTGAGAAGAAATCATACACATGTACCATCAATGTAAAGTTTAAATGATTATTCAGTTTTCATGATCGTAGCCCCTGGGAGCCCTCATCATAGAGCAGGAGCCCGTTGTGCTAGGACCGTGCTGTACAAACCCAGAGCACACAGAATCCCTGCCCCCATGGGTTTACAATCTCGCTATAAAGCCGGATTTTCCAGTGGTCCGAAGTACGTTTATTTCGTTTGAAATAAGAACTCAACATAGGGGGGTCTAAAATATTTATGTTGATGGACCTGCTTTGTTACACTGATCTAAAAAAAGAAAAGTTACAATTTGAAGTGACTGCGTGGTTATTACAAGTCTTGACACAAGCAAGCCAGAATACACCACGCTGGGACTACTCGGGGATGTACGGTTTATGCAGCCTGTGCGTCCTGGGCAGCAAAATACTCTATTTGGTTCCTATCCCATGCCCATCCCCCTGGCATCTGAGCATCTTCCAGGAATGCGTTTGGTGCCATGACAAGTGTCAGCCGTATGGACTGCGGCCTTGGAGTAATTTAGAGTGATTAGCCATTAGCTGGATGGCCCTTCGCCCCTGTTAGTTACTGTTTCCGTAATAATGCTGCTGTTGGGGTAGCTAGATGGTCATGAAGCTTCTGAACAGGCCCGCGGAGGTGACGCTGTGCTCAGCCAAGGACTAGGTCTAATGCCTGCCCAGTGCAAGGTCCCTGGATGGTAGCACATGTGAATTGGCATGGGAAGGGGCAAACAGCCAGGTACTGGCAGCTTATACTCTTTCTGCATATGTCTATCAGGGACGGTCTAGACAGTATTTGGTCCTGCCATGCGGGCAGGGGACTGGACTCGATGACGTCTCGAGGTCCCTTCCAGCCCTAGAATCTATGAATCTATATTTCATATGTAGGTGGGAGCCCGAGCTGCTGAGGCGCAAGCAGACAGAACCAGCAAGAGAGTGAGGCGCCCATGAAGACATATCACTGGGTTTAAATCTCTCCTCAGCGAGGTGTCCTGGTTAAGCACTTCTGGATGAAGTAGAACGTTCTCCATACCAGTGGCGCACCATGTAGCGAACAGGGCTGGTGCTTTGTGGGAAGGGTGTGGTCTGCAGCCTGGGGTGAATTCCCACCTCTGCTACAAACCACGGGCAAGTCACAATCTCTCAGTGCCTCAGTTCCCCGTACGTAAAACACTGACAATAATACTCCTCCCCTTCATTGCTCAGATTGCAAGCTCCTTGGGGCAGGGAGTGTCTCTCACTATGTGAACGTACTGCACCTAGCACAAGACAGTCCTCATCTTGGTTGGGTACTCTAGGTGCTGCTGGAATACAAACTGCTATTCAAATGTGGGTCATTGCAGATCCTGGCTATGATTCATCTCAGGAACCTGCTCCATCTATTGTCAGCCCCCTGAGGCAGCAGTTTCCCGCTCCAGATGCATAATTTCTGTTGCTAATCATCTCATTTCGTGCAGCTTTTCCTGCCCTTTGTCATGCTGTAGCATTTTGAATGCTATTACACACTGCCTCGGTTTCCCCTGTCATTGCCTCCCTCACTCCCTCGGAAACTGTTCCTTTCCTCCCTCACAGATTGTGGGTCTCTCTGCCTGTTGTAACTGGACAGCTACCCTGAAGACACGTTCACATGATGCAGTGTTTTACCTGGGAAGGGTTTTGTCTGCTTTAATTTCCCTCTGATTGCCGTGTGTCTTACATGTAATGCTTGCTGAGAGATTTGCAGGTTAGACACTGGAAAGGCCCCCAAGCCCCAGACAGTTTCCCTCCTTATCTTTGTTTAGTACTGGAGAGTTGCAGTTATTTTGTATTTACTGGAGACAGACCCAATCCAGGAAGCCTGGATCCAGATCTGCACCGACAAGATGGACTTGTGGTTACTGCATTGGACTGGACCTCAGACAGTCTGGCTTCAGTTTACCAGCTCTGCCACAGGCTGTCTGGGTGACCTTGGGCAAGTCATTTAATCAGAAAACTGGGGATAGTGCTCCTTTTGGTTTGTCTAGTGAGAGCGCATTGGGGCAGGAACTCTCTCTTACCATATGTACGTACAGCTCCCAGCACAAAGAAGTCCCCTAAATTGGTCAAACACTGAAAAAATTGAGAAAAATCTAAAGATTAGTGACATTTTTTCATTTTTGGAAAAAGAACCATTTTTATTCAAATCATAAAGTCATTACCAAGCTGTTGACCAGCTGTACTGACAGCCATTACAGCAGTACCCCGGTGTCTCTCCGGCATGCCTCAAGCACTGGCTTAAAGTTCTTTGTTGAACTGAGGCCTTAAACAGAGCAGAGGTCTCCTTTATGTACAACCAGCCTCTCAGTCCACAAGGCGTGTGTTGGCAGAAAAAATGAATTAAAGACCATATCTCACTGTCCAACACCCCAAAGAGAAAGCCTCTCAGCTGGGTTAGGGGACGAGGCCTGTCATGAAACCTGAAGTTTTATACAGTTTGAAGCCACAAAGCACCATTGGATCACGTAATCTAACCTAGAAGGAGATGAATTTACCCTAGGGTGTGTTCTGGACTAAACCCCATCCTTCCAGCTAGAATTTGGGAGATTCTTTTAGTTGAAACAGCTGAACAAAAGTATGCCCAAGTGTCTGATGCAAGTGAACTCTACCAACGCTGGCGCTTGATCCGGCAAGGTACCAAGTATTCTGGCTCTGATCCTGTACAGCACTTAAACACATGCTTAAATTTAATCACCAGCTTAACATTAACCACCTGCTTAAGTGCCTTGCTGGGGCGGGTCGGCAGTGCTCTACATGGTGCAGGTTGGGCCTATGGAGCAGTTGACTGTTGATTAACGACACCCCTTTTAATGACAACTGATTATTCCTCCTTGCCTTGAGGGTGGGCTGCCCTAAATTGTTGTAGGAGCTGGATTAGAATTAATGTATGATTTGATTTCATCCTGTTAGCCGCCCTTTTTGAATAGCAGAAAGAAATGATCCTCTGGGACTATGAGATTCTGTTTTCCCATATGCATTACAAATTGGGCCCTCTTTGACTCTTTTTTAAGATTTAGTTAGTAAGAGACAGGATTCTCTATTGTGTCTATGTTAAGTAGATTAGAGGAACATTGAAGGCCTGGGTCTCAATGTAAATTGTCTTGGTTATTGATTGTAAAACTTAGCAAGGTTCAATGCCTTTTTGCTCGATATAAAATACTCCTGTTTGGATTCTCAATCTATTTGTGTGAATGAGGAATGTATGCATCAGGAAAAGATAAGGTGTGAAGGCCATTGTTATAGCCAGAGTCAAGGAAGAAGTAAAGAGACTTAAAGAACATCAAAGAATCATCACCGTGCATCCATAACGAAGGGCAGATTGACAACCCTGAAGTGAAGGCTGGCACCCCTAAGGACAATTGATTAAATCGGAACAAAGGACAGGATGACCCTCTCGAGGTGAATTGGAATGTCTGTACTGAGCCATCTTGATTATCACTTCAAAAGTTTTTTTTCTCTTACTTAATTGGCCTCTCAGAGTTGGTAAGACAACTCCCACCTGTTCATGCTCTCTGTATGTGTGTGTATATATATCTCCTCAATATATGGTTCACTCTATATGCATCCGAAGAAGTGGGTTGTAGCCCACGAAAGCTTATGCTCTAATAAATTTGTTAGTCTCTAATTTGGTGCCACAAGTACTCCTGTTATTTTTACCAATTAAGAAGTAACCGGTCACAAACTGACACAGCAAAATCCGTAGGCTTCAACAGAGGAAAAAAACCTATAAGAACAGGGTGCTTGGCGATGGGACTTTGGGTTTGCCACACTCCAGGAGCATCGGATCATGACCGATAGAGCCCCGCTCCCCTCTGTGACCAATCTGGCTGGCCACTAGATTGATCCAGACTCTGGACTGGTAACTATAAACATCACTGCAGGACTATGTGTGTATGTGTCTGTGTCTAAAAAGCATATGCTAACTATTGTGGTAATTTCTCTCTCTCTCTCTCCGTATTTACAATAAACGTGGCGTTTTGCCTTGCCCACCTTATAAGATCCTGTTGGTATTATTTTATTAGTGTAACACTGTGTGGCTGCAAGATGGGGCTGTTATCTGTTAGTACCCCCTTGTGGCCAGAGGGGAAGCTGCCCTACCTGACTCCATCCTCCGTATGCCACCACGCCCAGTTCTGTTTGTCAAGTCCTTGTTACGAGCCACCCTTCTGGCCAGGTCCTTAGTAGTCTCTGTCCCTTGCAGACTAACAGGGAGGTGTGGCTCTAGGGCCGTGGTTCTCAACCTGTGGCCCGTGGGCCGCTTGCCGCCCAATCAGAACAGAGCCGTGGCCCACGTGACATGGTCAGGGCCATACAGGTTGTATTGGATGCGGCCCACATAACATATTGTGGGCCATATATGTGGCCCACAATGGTAAATAGGTTGAGAACCGCTGTTCTAGGGGATTAGACAGCCTTCGGTCTAGAGGGTTTAGAGCCTCTCTACACGCCTCGGCTGGGGTTTAGGGGAACCCAGGCACACCCACACCACTGGGTTCCAACTCAGGGTCCTTGTTTGAACAGTACCTAGCCTGAGTTACCTCCTGCCGCTCCTCCTCCGAAGGCTTCCCCAGCCGCCTGTGCTGCTCCTTCCTCTTGGGAGCAGTGGCTGGGCCGGCAGCTTCTCCCTAGCCTGCTGGAGGGACCCTTTCTCCTCAGGCCCTCCCCTCTGACTGCCGGTGCTTCCCTGCCTCATGGGCTGCCTCCCCCTTGCTCTGTGAGTTAACTTCTCCCAGGTGAACCGGACCGGCCTCTGACTGTGCCCAGCAGTTCTAGCTGTGGGTGTCACACGGGGATAATACGTGCGGATGGTCAGACACCCAGGCAGCAGATAGCTAGGGCTGGAGGGGGATTAGCCCCCCTTTCAAAGCTGAACCACCCAGTGCCAGAGCACAGCCCAGCTCAGCAGGCATAGCCCCACCTCAGATGGTGCCCGGACACGGTGCTGAGCTGCCCGGCAGCAGGACAAGCAGGCAGAGACCCTGGAGCCCAGGGCGTGGGGTGAGACTGTGTCCACAGAGGCCCTGGCCTGGTGCTGCAGGCAGAGTCTGCCCCCGTGAGCTAGCCCTGTCCCTGGTGTGCAGGCTGAGTCCATCCCTCCCCGGTGCCTGTGAGGGGAGCTGGGGCTGGTGCCAGTGTGAGAGGGAGGAGCGGGGATAGGGGTGCAGAGCAGAGAGCTAGCCACAGCTAGCTGCAGCTACTGGCACTGCCGCACAGCTCCCTGAACTCCCCTATGCCCTCCCCTCAGACCCCTACCCATATCCCCCCTAATAGATCCTCAAATCCTCCCCCTCCCACAGCCTCCCACCCACCCCCTGCCATAAACTGCCTAATAACCATCTGCCACAGCCTCCAACCTGCCCCCTCACAGACCCTGCTTAAACCCCCCACCCACCTGCGAATAAACTCAAACCCTCCTACTGCCATGGCCCCCTGCCCATCCCCCTCCTCCACCATACCAACCCCATTTCCTCAAATAAACTCACCCCTTGTGACACTCCCCCCCAAAACACCCCCATGAAACACCCCCTACCCAAACCCTCCCTCCACTCCCCAAAGCCCCACATCCCCACCCAAAACCTTCCCCTGCCCCTGCTCCCCATTCCCCAGTAAACCCACCTCTTAAAAGCTCCCCCATCCCTCACCGGCCCCAAACCACTTCCCTCCCTCCAACCTTCTGCCTCAGCATGGTCCCCTCCCCCCACCACTGCACCCCTTATTCCCCTCAGGGCCCTTCTGCTGTCCCCAGCATCCAAGTCCATTCCGTCTGAATAGATCAGCACAAATGTCCCCAACTCCTGGCCGCACCAACCCCCCCTTCCTTCTTCAATTGCTCCACCCCATATAGCTTGCCCAGGAACCCCCCATAGGGCCCCTCACTTCTTTAGGCCTGGCATCAGCCCTGGAGTGTTACACGGGGCTGGTGACGTTTTCCCTCTTCTCATTGTCTTCTTGGGGTGATCAGATGGCTAGACACCCTCCCCCCCTCAGGGGAACCTGCCACAGCAAATCGATGAGCGGGGAGAGCCAAAGGGCTGGAGTGGGACCCTGCGGGACAGAAGCCGCCATTGCGGGCTGAGTGTGGGGCAGGCTTGTGCTCCACTCCTCACCTGAGGCCTGCCCTCTGCACCGGCCCAGGGTAGAGACAGCGACCCCACACGCACACCGGAGAGCGGGGCCTGTCAGTTTTACTCAGCCCCCCTGCAAAGAGCATTTTCCACCGCCGCTTATGGTTGGACGTCTAACAAGCCTCTTGCCTGCACAGGTCTGGGGACCCAAGTCCCTTCTCTTTCCCCTCCCAAGGCCAGCTAGCCGGCAGCACTGGCTTCCCTTCTGCTGGAGGAGATGGACGACGGGAGGGTAAAGCTTAAACTGTCAGCCTGAGAGTGGACTTCAGATTCGGGGATCCACCCTTGGCCTGAGCATTTCAGAACCTTCATCAGCACCCACCAGAAAGAAGGGGACCAAATGGATGCACGGTAACGTTACAGACATGTCCAAAGGGGCTGAGTGTGCTGGCGCAGGTTAGTGTTGCGTTACGCAGGGTCTTGTGGGGTGGATTGTGTAGCCTTTACCCAAGCGAGGGAGTGCTTCCCAAAGTGAGTAAGCTCATTGCTGTCAGGTGGCCTGCTCACAGGAGTAAGAGCCCACCCACGGGTGCATAATCTAGCTCTCTGCAGGCCAGTACATAAAACAATACAACCCAGAAGGAAATAACCCCCAGTAAAAGGAAGGCAGGTGAAAGCTGTAATGTGAATACAAAAGATCGCCAGAGGCACTCCAGAGAACAGACCGAATTTTCCATTAACCCGCCAGCGTACACAGGGCTGAATTTCAAATGGCTTTTCTGGTGTCGCACTCAAACTTTATTACCTGACTTCTATTTGCTGTCTTGAGAGATCTTATCTGTAACTGCTTTTAAATTGACATGTGACTTCGGAGAACAAGCCTTCCAGTGTTCAGTCCCCGGAAAAGCCCCCCGCCGCCGCACACGCGCGTACACCCACCTCTGTGCTGTTCAGAAGTTCCGTTTGAGCGGATGAGATCAGCGTTTCGGCCCCAATTCAGGCAGCCCGTCCCTATTCAGGGCAGCGCTTGAGAACATGCTTGTCTTTAAGTGCACGTTTACGTTCCATTGAGGTCAACTTGAAATTTAGGAGCGGTGTCCCTCATTGAAGCCATTGGAACCTGAGCCTGGTTTTGGGGGCTGTCCTGAATAGGAAAGGAATTAAGCCTGCACTCAGATGGCTTTCTGAATTGGGGCCATAATCTCTGGCTCTTTCAAGGCGTGTTTCTAGAAATGGGGCCCCGATCCCTGCATGGGGCCCTTCAGGGCTACTGCAACAAATAATAATGTCAGATTACCTTCGCATCTCTGTAGTGTATTCGATATGGGCCCTATCCTGACTGGTGCTGAATAACCACAGTGTACCCAGGAGTCCGGGAGCTGCAGCTACTCAGCCCCCTTGAGGCGTGAGTGCTTTACGCAAAGTAAATAATCCAGTCCCTGCGGGGTATGTTCACTTCTCAGTGCACCCGGGTAACACCTGTTAGCACCGGTAGGAGTGCCACAGGCTTCAAGCATCGGTTATACCGAAGCCCATTTGAAAGGCAATTTGGGGTTCTGGATGGCTCAGGGGATTGTTAATTATCTATGTGGTCTTTCACCTCTAGGTCACCCGCTTGAGGCCAGGCCAGGACTCGTTACCATAAGAAAGGTGTTTGATGCCCTATGTGGAATGGGTTCATTGACTGCTGTCCACATCACAGTGGGTCGCCGCTGCTCTGGCTAATGGGCATCCTTGATGCCAGTCTCATTCTGGAGGTGAACCCCTGGGGAAGGTATGTAGGTTGCTCTTCCCGCGTGAGGTCTGGGCTCTGCATGGTGAGGGGGAAGCACATCCGTGGAACCCCATGGAGGAATCTCGCACTGCTGCCACCTCTAGTACTATACCTGTTGTGTGGACTAGGGGAAAGGCAAATCTTCCCAGCGGCATTACGGCCCAGAGTCAGCAAAGCACTCGAGACATGCCTAGCTGTAAACGTGAGAAATTCCATCCACATCGAACAAGGCACCAAAGTACGTGCTTAAGTCAAGGCCTTGAAGTTAAGCAGGCACTTAAATACATTGGTGCTCTGGGGCTTAATTTCTCACAGTGGTTTTATTATTTGCATTGTGGTCGTGCCTGGAGACCCCAGTCCAGGATCAAGGCCCTCTTGGGCTGGGCACCCTACACATGTGTGATAAGACAGTCCCTGCTTTACAATCTGAGCATATGGTACGACAAATCGGGGGGCCTGGGGAGGACGATCACGTGATCACGATTGGGGAATAAGCACCAGTCTCAGCTTATGACAATGCGGTGCTTCGTGGCAGCTCCTCCCGTGCATAAGGGGCAGCATGGGAGAAAGCCCAAAGAGACTTGATGGATGGGTGCTAACGGCTAGCGCCGCTGGCACAGAAGAAGCAGCATCTGGCTGCAAATTAGAGTTGACAGGCAGTGAGGTCAAGCCAGGGAGAGCCCTAAAAGTAAAGGCAAAAAATTTGTGTCTGTGATGAAGGAGGAGCCAGTGGAAGGATGCAATGAGGGGGGATTAATTGGAAGCTAACATCAATATCTGATTGGTTCATTGTGTCCCCATCACACAACTGCCATATCCTTTTGCGGGGTGTGATACGAGTAGCTCAGGGAGACGCTGCACGTTAGGAGCTAGGCGTGTTGGCAGAGTTCTGTGAAAGGCGCTTGCATAACGCTTTCCTGCACTAGTGCTGGCTCAGGTCTATACATTTGTCCTGGATTTTCATGATCTCTAATGCCCCAGCTCAGCAAGCTACCAGAGCACCTACCCAACTTTCACCACTCTTATCTGGTCTCGCTGGGGTTTCCAGGTTTTGATGGAGAACTTTGTGGAAGTCACGGAGATTTGTCTCATGAGCTCTCATACTTTAACCCAAAGGCCAGGAGAGTTTAACTTTTGTTTTAAAAAAAATCACTTCTCCCCAGCGATGATGAGACATTGGCGTTAGCAAAAACAAAGTTTTCAACTATCTGACTTTAAAATCCCTTTCCCTGTCACTGTTCAGCTTTCAGTCTCTAACTTCCCTAGCTCTCCAGTCACCATAGAGTCCCCCAGAGCAGACAAGATCTGGATTTATGATGCTAAAAAAAACACACGTTTTTTTGCACAGAAACACTTCAGGTTTTCTCTTTATATCATACAGAAGGAAAATGAGCACAAAGCCCATTTTATTTCCCTGTGCAGGCCACCTTCAAATACCTTTCCTAGTGTTTTGCAGGCAACAGCAAAACATTCTGTTTGGTGAAATGTTCCATTTTTACACCATACCTGTTTGCCAAATCCAGCTATTTGCACACCACACGGAGATCCATACTCTGGTCTTTACAGAGTAATTGCTCCAGCTTATACACTACACACACGTTTTTGTCCACTCATTAAAAAAAAACACAACACCCCAGCTTTTGGTGTGCGCAATAAAATATACCCCTCCACCCCAATGGCCCTGTTATGTGCACATGGGATCCTGGTGATGGCGTGTGGATGAAGGATGTGCTCGTATACACAGTGTTTGTCAGTTGCTTGATCACATACAGTTCTGAAAAATCTGGCCCTGTGCTCACTAGAGGGACTGTAACTGTCCCGTGATCTAAATGCCTAACTCTTGGGTACCTGCCCATCCCTTTGAGGATGGCCCAATAGCTAGGGGACCAACCAGGGACTCAAGGAGAGCTGAGTCCAATTCCTGCTCTTCTTCAGACTCCCTGAGTGACCTCACTTTGGGCGAGTCATTTAGTCCTTCTGTGCCTCAGTTCTCCATCTGTAAAATGGGGGTATTAGCACTGCCCTACCTCACTGGGTTGCTGTGAGGACTGAAGGTTGTTAGTTGCTTAGGCACTAGGGTAATGGGAGCCAGAGGTAGATAAGTTCACAGCTTTGCCCCCAGGCACTGCACATGAGTGGAGAACGCTGTGTATATTAATCAGACCGATCATTCATGGGCGCCTCCCACCCCCAGTGCTGAGATGAGAACTGCAGTGCTACAGCCCTGTGTCCCTGGACCCCAGCATGCACAGAGTGCTGCTCTCCCATTTCCCACACATACAAAGAACCAGGGCCACAAACAACGCTACCCCCATCTACAATTTCCCTCTGCTCAGACAAGAGCCTATGAGCGGCAGAGTTCCTCCCGTGCAGTACTGCGCGCTCTGAGCTCCCGCTGAATCAATAGGCGTGGAAGGCCCTCAGCACCTTGCCATGTGAGGTCTCTCGTCTCATGTCAGCCTCCTCTCTGCTCCTTCCCACAGTCTTGCTGGGGTTGGCAGGGGAGCTTTCTTCTCTGCCTCTCCTGTCATCTGGAGCACTGTATCCCCCTCACATCTTCCTCTCTCCATCAGAGCCCTGATGGAGACATTTCTTTTCTCCCTGAGCCATCGTTTAAATCCTCTGTCTCTCTCTCTGGTTTTATTTAACTCTACGGCTTCCCTATTCCACACTGCAAAGACCTTTGGGATTCCTTGTGGGTCCAGAAGGTGTTGTCTAAACTAAACTGACGCTGTAAGTCGCTGAATCTGACAGTGTGCTGCGTGAAGTTACACGACAGAACAGAGAGTACTTTTCTTTACACATCTCCACCGCAGGCTAGCTGGCCACTCTTTGGCAGGCTTAAACTCAGCAGCTCTACCCGAAAGCCTCTGAGCTGCGTGGGCAGTGACCAGAAAAACCCCATCTACTTCCTCTGTGGCCATTTTACAAAGGCCATTCAGGCTGGGGCAATATCCCCGAGAGAGAAGTGGTGTTTTTGTTTTTACCTAACAAATTGTAGCAGGAACAGAATGTACCTGGTTAGGCTGCAGGGGAAACATAACTCCACATTCTCCCACTGATCTGTCCTTGGGACTTAATCTCCAATCTGTTATCGCAGCCCCGATCAAGCACTGGGAGTCAGCGATTCGGGTAACAGGCATTTTGATACCCCCTCAGGCTATTCTTTTCCACGACCAGCTCCGGGTGGTTCAAGCCAATTAGTTTTCCCCATGAGTAATTGATTAAGTGGCGGCCAGTTGGTTCGTTCTGGTTTCGCTGTGTATAAAGTCTCCATATGCGCCTGTGTGCCGCCTATAGTATCACAGCCTCTCCATTGCTTGACCAAGAGGGACCCAGGCAGAGAGAAGAGCAGGGATAAAATGGCGGAGTTGCCAGCCACAGAATTAACTGACTTGGCCCATGCCAATGGCAGGTTCACCATTAGCACCCTGATCAGCACCGAGGACAGCAGCAAACCTCACTATGGACAGCCTGACGCTGCCACCTGTGAGGCTACCCATCCCAGCCACCTCACCCACAGCAGCACTTTCTACATGAGGACCTTTGGCTACAACACAGTGGATGTTGTGCCGACTTATGAACATTATGCCAACACGAAGGTGGCGGGTGAAACCAATAAAGTTAGGCCCACGCTGGCAGATCTACATTCTTTCTTGAAGGTAAGCTATGTAGAAGGACTGTCTCTAGCATCGATTTACTTGAGCAGTGCTGTAGTCTGTGTGTAGCAAATACTTTTCTGTACTTATCTCTGTCCCTGCAGAAGAAACATAGACTTTGAAATGAGCCTTCTGCAAACACGGGTCATAGAAAGATTCGCTGAATAACTGTGAACCATGGGTGGAAATCGAGATCTGTTCTTAATCTATTTACTAACAAGCAACAAAGGTGAAATCTGATGCTTTAGGTCACTGCAAATGGTTCTCCAGCTCTATTGCGGACAACCAACAACTTCTGAGCGCTGAGTGCCCTGTTTCCACCAGGAGAAAATGTTGGCCGTTGAGACTTAAATATCAGGCAGATGGATCAGCTCATGACTCCATCAGTTTGTGTCACCATCCTGAGAGGTCAGAGGTAAATCACACGGGCGTATAGGATGAATATTGCTGTAAAATGCATATTCCCAAACTGAACATAAAACAAAGGTGCGGTAGGATTGTAACCTAACTACCCTCATGCTCTGCAATATTTTCACATCGATGACATTCTACTGCATATGAAGAGGAAGTCTGTCTGCTTTCCTATAATAACATGGACTTGCTTTCATCATGTTCACATACAGTGAAATCTGTCTGTCTCCAGCTTGGGAATCCGCCCCCTCCTTGGTCCAAAACATCCCATATCTGATGCTCTTCAGAGCATATTTTCCCTCGAGGAGTGGCTAGGGAAGAATTGTAATGGCCAGGATGGGGATTGGGAGGGTCACCTGCATTCGGATGTATTTTTAAGTTATGCCAAGGGTGCCAAGAACATGTAGCTAGGTGCCCTCCTTTTTAGCATTTTTATAAACTCAAGTAAATAAAGAAAAGAAATGGCCTGACAGAGGACTTGCAAAACTCAGTTGCTTCCTAACAAAGTCAGGGCTGAGATCTTTGCCCATGAATCTGCCTCATAAATGGTAGTGTAGGGTTATGTTTCCTTGTCCCATCCTTTTCTTTCCTGGGGGATAAAAAGAATGCTGTTGAAGTCTCTCTGCACAGTTATGGTCATTTACCTTGACCTTGCAGCAAACAGAGGTATGCTTGTGGTTTTTAATTTTCAAGTGAAATTAGCGGTGCTGAAAGTTCCTGCCTTGATGGACCTAGAGACTCAAATCCTGTATTTATCCAGCAAACGGACTGACTATGGGCAGGGCACGTTTTCCCTAAACTGCCCCCACTATTGTATCCCTTACTTGGAGGGGGAAGAGGGCTCCATGGTCTGTAAAATCTCTGGCCTTATGGGTATCTATCTGCATCCCAACCCAGAACCCCCCTTCTCTGTTGCCAAAGCTCTTAAGAAAGTAGTCATGGAGGTTCAGTAATTTCAAACAAGGTGTTTCAAGTTCTCTTACTCTAGCTGTTGGAAAGGGGTGTACCAGCATGACACAGACTCAAGCAGTAAAAACGGCAGGGCTGTGTGACATGGTCAGTGCTCATCCTATTGCGAGTCTCTCTGGTGTCGTGGTCTAGGCCACAGGCCTCTTCCATTGGGGTCTTTTGCTATCTCAGCATTCCATGGATGAGCTGAAGATGGACTCATTTCCCTGCAGCCTATAGTCAACAAGCTCCTGGGGCTCATTGAAACCTGCCATCATCTTGCCCCCGTGCCCGGAGATCTTTGTGTTGTCCTTACACTGCTGATGAAAGCTCCTTTTGAGGCATCCTGTGAACAGTGTTTTTCCCATGCGTCCCACCACCTTTACTAAGAGCCGGGTTTTAAAAAGTATTTCAGCACCTAAAGATGCAAATAGCTGCTTATGGGGGATTTCAAAAGCACCTAGGCACCTAAATCCCACTGAAAACACTTGCATCTTTAAGCACCTAAATACCTTTAAAAATCTGATCTTTAGCCTCTATTCCCCATCTGTAAAATGAGGATAACAGCACTTCCCAGCCTCCCAGGATTGTGTGAAGATAAATGCACTAAAGATTGTGAGGTACTCAGATCCCATAGTGATGGGGGCCATGTCAGGCCTTAAAACAGACAGATTGTGAAAATCTCACCCATAGTTCCTTATATTTTCACAGCACTGTACAGATATTAACTAATTGTGAAGCAAAAAACCCAAAGTCTCCACTCCCCAGATTTGCTACTACTGATGAAAACCACTATATACAAGCTAGGTATTATTGTTATTTGCAAGTTCTGATTTACGGTATTTTACGAAGAAACAAGAGTACATATCTACTTGTGTGGTGGTGGTATTCATTATTTGTATGATGATGATGTGAACTGAAATCGGGGTCCCATTGTGCTCGGTGGTGTACAGACACCTAGTGAGAGACAGGTCCTGCCTGGCCAAATCTTGTTAGCACAACATTCCTGCTTACCTCTAGGATTAAAAATTTCAAATGGAGGGTTGAAAATTGACAAGTTCTAATATGTTCCCAGACATCTTCCTTTCTGTCCCACCTCTATGCCCTGTTGTGACTTGATTTCTCTCTGCTTTCTCAGTCGGACAATAGCCGTCTCCACAACCCAGTGTACGAACCCCAGAGAAGTAACGGCCTGAGTGACGAAACGACTGAGGAAGATGGTGGTGAGGTTGGGGAAAAGCCTCCAGGCGAGCCGATCCGATTTGGATGGGTGAAAGGAGTGATGGTAAGGTTTTTTTGTTGCGTACAGACCAGAAGGAAGTGTAATGGGAGAGCTTAGGTCCTATGCTGGCAAAAATTCACGTATAGCCCGATCTTGCCACCTTCACTCTCCCCGAGTTGTAGATCACTCCTCAAGCCATTCCATTGACTTCAATGGAACCATGCACAGGGTAATGGCTTGGGTTTGAAAGTCAATGCAGAACTTTTCTTCTCCCTGGGTTCAATGTATAATCTAGCTTGTATTGGTGTGACAGATCGATGCAATCCTGATGCCTCATATGCCTAGTATAACCTGTTATATTAAGCCACATGATGGCCGGGAAGTTCAAACTTGACAAATGGCGGGTGCTGTAGGTAGGGAGGAAGGATGGTCCAGGGGCTAGGGGATCAGTCAAGGATCAATCTGGTTCAATCTTGTGTTCTGCTGCAGGCATTCTGTGTGTTACAGAGCCACCCTGTGCCTCAGTTTCTCACCTGTGAAATGGAGATAATAGCACTTTACTTGCTGTGAGTTTAAGTACATTAAAGAGCGTGAGATGCTCGAACACTAGGGTGACAGGGCAAGTAGAAGACAGATTCAAAGGAAACATTTGAATAATTCTTGCACATTACTAGGTTCTAACCTGACTGCATCCACTGGGTGTCTTTGCAGCAAGCTCAGGGAGGTCTCTGCTCAAGGTGCCGAAAAAACAATCAAACAAATGGTTAGGAGGTGTAAAGAATGGGATGAGAAATCATACTGAAAATACGTTCATTTCATTATATGTCAATCAGATGCCCTGACCTGGAATACTGTTCAGTTCTGGTCACCCTATTTCAGGCAGCATTCAACAGAAAGAGTGGGGGGTGGGGCGGGTCAAAGACCAGTGATGAAATAATTAGGGGCATAAGAAGGCTTCCATATGAAGGGAGATTGAATTGGGTCTGTTATCTTAGCGATGAGACAGATCAGAGGGATGTGATAAAAGTATACATAATAATGAATGGTCTAGAGATGGTAGATGAGACTTTTCTATTAACCCTTTCTAATAATTAAGGCTAGGTTTTAATCATGGGTACTTTTAGTGAAAGTCATGGATAGGTCATGGGCAGTAAACAAAAATTCACGGCCCATGATCTGTTCATGACTTTTACTATATACCCTTACTAAAACTTAGGGGGGGGTGGCTCAGGGGCGCAGCCTGGAGGGCACCATGGGTATTGGGGGGGTGCCGTGGGTGCTGGGGGGGTGCGGGTGCTCGGTGGGGGTGCAGCCTGGGGAAGCGCCGCGGGTGGTCAGGGGAGCTGCGGCCTGGGGGAGGTGCCATGGGTTCTGGGGAAAGTGGGGCGCAGCCTGGGGGGGACGTCTCAGGTGCTGGGGGGGTAGCCCGGGGTGGTGCTGTAGGTGCTATGGGGGTGGGGTTGGCAGGGCTGGGGCAGGCTCCCTACCTAGCTCCACATGCACTTCCTGGATCCCAATAGGTCCACATGCTGCCTCCGCTCCACCCCAAGCCCCGGTTCTTGAAGCTCCCATTGGCTGGGAACCGCGACCAATGGGAGCTGCGGGGGTGGTGTCTGTGGGCGGAGGCAGCACGTGGAGCTGGGAGCTGAGGGAGGGGAGTTGCTGTCACCCTTCCAGGGAGCTCCCCCCAGGTAAGCACCGCCCTGCACCCCAATCCCCAGCCCTGAGCCCCCCCACACCCAAACTCCTGCTACGACTGGTCCAGGGGCTGCCCGAGCTGCACAGGTGGCTCCCGGGCCAGCGGCACCAGGCTGCTGCAGAAGTCATGGAGGTCAGGGAATCTGTGACTTCCGTGACCTCCGTGACAAACTCGGAGCCTTACTAATAATACAAGAACAAAAGGAACATTCAACCAAATGGAAAAGTGACATTCAAAAAACAATACAAATAAATGTTTTTTGGTTTTTTTTAAACACAGAATGCACAATGAGCCTGTGGAACTCATTGCCACAAGGTATCAGAGGTAGCGCCTCCAGGTAGAGAGGAAGGATGGCCCTGTGCTCAAGGCATTAGCCTGTCCCCTGAGAGACTCAGGTTCAAACTCTGCTCCACCACAGACTTCCTGTGTGATTTTGGGGAAGTCACTTAGGCTACATCTACACCTCAAGCTAGGGGTGTGATTCCCCTGCTTGTGTACGTGTCTTTGCGCTAGCTCTCCTCAAGCTGGCGTGAGTATAAATAGCAGTGCAGCTGCGGTAGCATGTGTGGTAGAGGCAGTGAAGACACGGAGGAGCCATGCCGAGTACAGACCGAGTACAGACCCACCAGCTTCAGGTTCATAGATTCCAAGACCAGCTGGGGCCATTGTGCTCATATAGTCTGAATGCCTGTATAACAAAGGCCAAAGAACGTCTATAAAATAATTATAGAATCATAGAATATCAGGATTGGAAGGGACCTCAGGAGGTCATCTAGTCCAACCCCCTGCTCAAAGCAGGACCAATCCCCAGACAGATCCCTAAATGGCCCCCTCCAGGATTGAATTTACAACCCTGGGTTTAGCAGGCCAATGCTCAAACCACTGAGCTATCCCTACCCCCCAAAGGAACAGTGACCTGTTTCTGCCTGGTTTTGAACCGGTGACGTTTCATGTGAACGTGATCACCACTACACTACAGGAATTTTTTTTTTCTTCCCTACATCAGATCTTTTAGAAAACACATCCAATCTTCATTTTAAAATGGCCAGTGAAGGAAAATCCACCAGGCCCCAAGTACATTGTTCCAACGATTAATGACCACCACTCTTAAAAACGTACGCCTTATTTCTCAGTCTGAATGCTTGGCTGGGTGGGTATGCGCTCTGCACAGCTCAGCTGTGTTGCCGCTACCAGGGCTACCGTGGCTACATTGCTACGTATACTCGAGCTTGCGTGAGGACGTGTGCGTGAGCAGGGAAGTCCCACCCCGAGCTTTCAGTATAGACGTAGCCTTCATCTCTCTGTGCCTGTGTTCCCCAACTGTAACGGGCGGATAATAGCAATAGGCCTGGCCTACCTCAGAGCGGTGTTGTGAGAGTAAATATACTGAAAGATTGTGACGTGCTCAGCTATGGCCCCGGGGGTCATAGAACTACCGAACACAGACAGATCACTGAGGCCGAGAGTTTAGCAGGATTCCGAACAGTGTTGCCAAGTGGACAGGGCACTGGACTAGGATTCATGAGACCTGGGCTCCATTCCCGGCTTTGTTGCTGGGAGGCTGGGAGCAAGTCACGTCCCTGCCCTGTGCCTCAGTTTTCCCATCTGTAAAATGGGAGATGATGATCCTGGCCTCCTTTGCAAAACTCTTTGAGATCTACTGATGAAAAGTGCTAGATAAGAGCTAGACATTGACATGGATAACATGGACACCACAGAGTTGCAATAGGAAGGATTAAAAAACTTCTAGAAGGGAAATGAAGCCTCACGCTTCAGGGCTTAAACCAGCCTCTGACTGATGAGGTTAGGAGGAAAACTTCCTGTGGGCAGGTCACTCCACTTCATGGGGCTCAAGCATTTGGCACTGGCCACTATTGCGGATCGGATATTGGACTTCAGAACCATGGGTCTGAGCTGGCAATTCTGCCGTTTCGCTATTCACGCGTACGGTCAGCTGTGCAGATGATCACATGAGATTAACGTTGCTGTTTTCCTTCTAGATCCGATGCATGCTGAACATCTGGGGTGTGATTCTCTATTTGCGATTGCCCTGGATCACTGCACAGGCAGGAATTGGTAGGTGCAGCTCCATTCTCTGTAGTTACCAGCAATAATGATATTTTTTATATAATTTGTCTCATTGTAAGCCCTGACAGAGTGTTTGGCACTATTCAAGACACAATGAAAACAGTCTCTCCCTTCCCCGATATCCTTAGGCCCAATTTTTAAAGGTGTCCAGGGGTTGCTGCGCCCTCATTGCAAAGCCTAACTGATTTAGGAGCCTAAATCTCATTTTCTAACGTTATTTAGGCACTTAGGAGCCCAAATCCCATTGACTGAGGGATTTAGTTCCTAAATCTTTTTTGAAAATAAGACATAGGCTCCTAAATCTGTTAGTTGTTGTAACACTTAGCTCAGCAAAAACTAAATACTTTTAAAAATCTGGGCTTTGGGGCAGCAATGGAGAAGATGGGATAGGGATATAGACAGAGGCAGATGCAATATAGAAATTGGGCTCAGAAGAGGACATGGTCCCTTATAGACATTTTGGAAGAAGTGGGTTGAGGGGAAGGGTGACTTTATGGATCAATGTACGGGGTGCCAAGGAAAAGGGTCAGAGACGGGGGTATTGCTTTCTTCACCAGGCAACAAAGTGCAACTAATTCCTCTTCTCTGCAGCGCTCACATGGCTGATTATCTTCATGTCTGTGACGGTGACGAGCATCACAGGGTTGTCCATCTCTGCCATCTCCACCAACGGCAAAGTGAAATCAGGTAGTGCTTTGCTCCCATTTTCCTTCTGAGGGCTCTCATCGCCCACCGTATGCTCCCGTTCCCACTGAGTCTCTCGCATTCTGGTACTTTACATACTGTGCTTGGCTACAGCTCTGGTAAATCTACTGAAAAGAGAGATGGAAAAGACCTCTTAGGCTTAGGGGAGGGATAGCTCAGTGGTTTGAGCATTGGCCTGCTAAACCCAGGGTTATGAGTTCAATCCTTGAGGGGGCCACTTAGGGAACTGGGGGTAAAAATCTGTCTGGGGATTGGTCCTGCTTTGAGCAGGGGGTTGGACTAGATGACCTCCTGAGGTCCCTTCCAACCCTGACATTCTATGATTCTATGTAGTGTCCCCCTCATCTCTCTGCCCAGTACGGGACTATTCCCTATACAGTGCTTGATGCATCTCAAGAAAGTCTGGGGGCTCTGCTTACCAAAAGATCACGAGCTTCCAGTAGGACGGTGGGCAAAATACCTGGATGTATTAATAGGGGAATATCGAGCAGGATCAGGGAGTAGATATTACCTCTGCATACATCAGAGGGGGGACCACTGCTGGAATATGGAATATGGTGTCCGGTTTTGGTGTCCATACTTTCAAAAGGATGTTAAAAAACTGGAGAGGGTTCAGAGCAGGGCCGCCCAGAGGATTCAGGGGGCCTGGGGCAAAGTGGGGGAGCGGACATAAAAAAAGGCGCCACCCGCTGCGGCGCTTGTACTCACCAGGCGACGCGCCGAGTCTGTGGCAGCGGCGGGTCCTTCACTCGCTCTGCGTCTGCGGCAGCACTGAAGGACCCGCCGCCGAAGACCCGGAGCGACTGAAGGGCCTCCCCACCGCCAAAGTGCAGGGCTCGCGGGGCCCCTGCGGGGCCCAGGGCCTGGGGCAAATTGCCCCACTTGCTCCCCCCCCCTGGGTGGCCCTGGTTCAGAGAAGAGCGTCAAGAATTCATTTGTGGCTGCAAAACATGCCTTATAGTGAGAGACTTAAGGAGCTCAATCGATTTAGCTTATCAAAGAGGAGGTTAAAAGGTGATTTATTCATGGCCTATAAGTACTTACAGGGGAGAAGATATCTGACACGAGGGGGCTCTTTAGTCTAACAGGCGAAGGCATAACAACATCCCAGAGCTGGAAGCTGAAGTCAGCAAAGCTCAAACTGGAAATAAGAGGCCACTTTTCAACAGTGATGGTGACTAACCATTAGATCAGCTCACCAAGAGATGTGGTGGATTCTCCGTCACTTGGAATCTTTAAGTCAAAACTGGATGCCTTTCTAAAGGATATGCTGTAGTTCAACCACAAGTTACTGGGTTCAGGATTGATTCAGGAATCACTGGGTCAAACCAAAGAAGCAAAGAGTCCTGTGGCACCTTATAGACTAACAGACGTATTGGAGCATGAGCTTTCGTGGGTGAATACCCACTTCTTCGTCTGTTAGTCTATAAGGTGCCACAGGACTCTTTGCTTCTTTTACAGATCCAGACTAACACGGCTACCCCTTTGATACTTGGGTCAAACCAGGGGCGCAACCGGAATTTTCCTAAGGAGGGAGCTCCGGTTCCTTAATAAGTAGCAGAGGTCACGTTTCAAAAGGCACGCGTGTGCATGGGGTTCCCCCCTTCGCATTTCCAAGCACCACATATAGATCCTCACCAAGCTGCCATCTCTCCTTCTGGAGGCAGTGTGAGGAGATGAGGACTTGGGACCCTGGGAAGCCAGGAGCTGGGAATGGGGGCAGTATCTCCGGAGGGAGGGGAGAGGTCCTGGTCTCTCCTGTGAGAGGGGAGGGGGAAGAGGTCCCAGCTGGCACCGGTCTCTCTGGTTGGAGGGGAAGGGGGACAGGTCCCAGGCAGTCCCTCTCACCTAGGGCTGGTCCTTGGATATGGGGAAGAAGTGGTGATAGAAGCTGTCAGCGACTGGCTGGAGGGGAGATGGCTCCTCCTGAGGCTCTGGCCCCCGGAATCCCCAGACCCAGCTCCCCGCTTCCCAGAACTCTGGGCTGCTACTTCCTCCGTCTCTTCTGCTTCCGGGCCCACTCTGACAGGAGAGAGAGCAGCTCAGCAAGGACATTCCCATGACTTGTAGTGGAGTCTCTGGCCAAGGGGGGCAGTCCAGGCTGAACCTGAAATAGGAACTCTCTGACGTGTTAAATAAAGGTTCAGTCTGTTTTTGTGTTATCAACACCTAGTTCCCTCATGCCAATTTCTCAAGGGTTTGCTCTTGTCTAGTTCTAAGTCTCCCTTCAAACTCTTCCTTCTCCTAGGCAGGGATTCTTTAGGAGCACAAAAACAACAAGGAGTCCGGTGGCACCTTAAAGACTAACCGATTGATTTGGGCATAAGCTTTTGCGGTAGGTAGGTGTCTGCCACACAGGCCGTAGCGTCCTACTTGTCATTAGTTTGTGCAGAGGACAAAGAGTCATTAAGGGCATATTGTTTGGTTCGTGAATATCTGTGATCACCTCAGGTACTGCAATGTTGATCCTGCGTGTGAAGTATTTAAACAATGGAATGTTTCTGGGATGTGTTAGGTGGCACCTATTTCCTTATCTCAAGAAGCCTCGGTCCAGAGCTGGGTGGTTCCATCGGTCTCATATTTGCCTTTGCGAATGCCGTGGCGGTGGCCATGCACACGGTGGGCTTTGCGGAAACTGTGCGCGATCTGCTCCAGGTAAGGAATCAGAGTTGTTTCATGGTGCGCCCCCCGGCCCCGATCTCATCCGCAAGGACTTGTACCATGTTAACATTTAAGTCCTTCTTAAAGGTCAACTTCTGCCATGCTGCCAACAGTGAACAGTTGTACAAAAAAATCTGTATTTGTTCTTCCTCTTTCCCCTCAACTTGTCTGTCATTAAACTTTTTGTTCTTTACATGCCATTGCGTGTGCATTAATTATAAGCAAATTAATAATCAATAGTTGACACATGATTGGTAATTAATCACCTATAGCCACTGATTAGTTATCAATACTCAAATCAATAACCAACAATTAATAATCAACAGCAATCAATAACCATGGAAATCATGCTAATTAGAGATGACAATGACCTAGTTGCTTTTCCACTCCACATGTTTGCCAGTTCAGGCTTGTTCCATACAGCCTGCTCCTGCCTGGTTTGAAACTGGAAATTGTTTTTTTAATTATTAATTTGTTTTAAAGATCATTTTAAAGCTGTTTATTTAGGAAGTATAAATAACTTTACAGATCCATACCATAAACACACCCAAAATGATATAGACCCATCCATTCACGCAGTGCTCTATGGAACTTGGGTAAGACGCAGCCCCGGCATTGAAGAACTCACAGTCAATAGTATGGCCATAATGTTTATTGTAAAATAAAAGTCTAGAAAAATGCCTGGCAGACCAGATTTAAGGTAACCGCCAACTGAAATGACTTAGCTGGTTGAATGTTGGTGCAAAAGAATGATGGTTTTATAGGCCCCTTCGTTCTCTATTGGTTTTTAATAAGAAGAGGCATTTAAAAGTACATAAAAACAGAGGGAAGTGAAGGAATCGGATGCTGTCTGTATGGTTAGGGTCAACTCTGCCATCAGCTTCCAGAACTGCAGACTGCTGACTTGGGCTTCCTTTCCCAGGAACATAACTCGCCCATTGTAGACCCCACAAATGACATCCGCATCATCGGGGTCATCACAGTGACAGTGCTACTTGGGATTTCCTTGGCCGGAATGGAGTGGGAAGCAAAGGTAACGGTCTCAATTGTTAGGATGAACCTAGGAATTTCCATACTACAACACATCCATGGTCCAGCTAGCCCAGTATCCTGCCTCCAACAGCAGCCAATACCAGTGTCTTCAGGGAATAGTGGAGCCATACCCTCCCTCCAATAATGCACCTAACTGCAAGGTTCTTACCACCAGGAAAATTCTTCCTGACCCTTCCTGATGATTGGTTTTTGCCCTGCAGCTTAAACATTGTCAGCCCAGATATAATTTTCTTCTGACTGTTGAAAGTGCAGAATCTGTTCTCATTCATACGAACATCCAAATCTCTCTTGAATCTTATCACCGCGTTTGCCTCAATGCTGTCCTTTGTCTGGTTCATTTGTTCAGATGCTGCTATTTGCCTCCTTTAACTAGCCACAAAAGTCTGCTGGCCAAGGAACAGACAAACACAGACTCCAGGTTCATGCTGCATCTTGTAATACAGGTCTAGCCAGAACTGATGCTTAGCTCAGCCTGTTAGGTTGGATGAGATCCATCTGTCCCCAAGTTTAGGAGGGGCGGGAAGCATGGTACGGAGGAGAGGTTGGGTCGCTCCTTTGCACCAACTAGCATTAGGGTATAAGCAGCATTGCAGCTTGGGAGGAATGCACAGGTTACTTACCCTGACCTACTAGTCACAAGGGCAGAATGTTGCTTCAGGGGGGCCTGTTTGCAGCTTCCCCGTTGGAAGATGGGTGAAACTTCCTTAGGAGTTGCCCGCCTGTACTTTTCACTCCTCCCCTTTGTACAGCGTTTGCAGCAGGTACTCAGCCAGCAGATTGTTCAGCTGGATTCTTTTGGTCTCTCAGGCACAGGTGCTGTTCTTCATAGTCATCATGATTTCCTTTGTAAATTACGTAGTGGGGACGGTGATTCCAGCCTCCGAGGAGAAGCAGGCAAAAGGATTCTTCAGTTACCGAGGTAGGTTCCAGCGGTGGCTAAAGGCAGGAGTTTGGGGGGAACTCTTACTAATTCTCATGAATGGCTGGGAGAGCCGGCATGAATGACTGAGATTTGCAAATAAGCAAATAAACAGTGAAAAGGGAAGACAAACACATCCTCTAATGGAAGAGGAAGGATGGTTCACTGGCTAGGGAGGCAGCCTGGGACTGGGAAGGCTCAGGTTCAAATTCTTGCTCGGCATCAGACTTCCTGTGTGATCTCATGCAACTTGTCTCTGTGCCTCAATCCCCACCTGTACAATGGGGATAATAGAACTTCCCTACCTCCCAGGGGGGTTGTGAGGACAAAGACATTAAAAGATTGTGAGGCATTTGGGTACTAAGGTGGGGGGGGGGCAGATAAGCATATACGCTGGCTAGAATGCATTTTCAGTCAGTTTACTGTGTCAACTGGAGTTTAGTTCTAATGATTATGGTGGAATGGGAACAAAACCACAGTTAAGGTTGCACCAGAGTTTTCTGTTCCACAGGACTCTTAATTATGATAATGTGCGAGTAAATGTTCTCCGGTACATGTCACAAAACGAGGAAGACTTGGTGCTCGGAGATCTCACCATAATCTCCGCTGTTCCATTTCGGTGGAGAGGGCCTGGTTAGTTTTGTGTGGATTATATGGCTTTTGGATCATAGAATCATAGAATATCAGGGTTGGAAGGGATCTCAGGAGGTCATCTAGTCCAATCCCCTGCTCAAAGCAGGACCAATCCCCAACTAAATCATCCCAGTCAGGGCTTTGTTCTACTGTACCAGCATGATTATGGTTTATTGACAAATGTAGATGAATGCTCTAGTACAGTGCTGAACTGAACGTTTCCATACGGTCACTTTGTTCTCAAGGTCCTGGCAGTTAGTCGATAGTAGGGCAGCATGCAACAGAAATGTATCTCGTTCAGCTCTGTTACGTGCCTGCAAGGAAAACAGCCTCTCATGTTAAGCGCCCGCTCTGGCCTGCTTGTTCGGAGTAAGAGCGGTGCGGTAACGAATAAGGCTTCCGGGGAGACAATGACACTTTCCTGGTTGTTCTGCTGAACGTTTGCAAGATGCTGGAGGCTCATAAGGATCTACATCCAGGGACAGAGAGGTGAATGCTCCTGCAGTGTGTATGAGATGGACCCAGCCCGTGTGGCAGGGGACCCAGCCCAGTACGTGTTTCAGCCCAGGACTGTGCAAACCACTTTGGCTGAGTGAAGAGTGGGAGACCATTGGGTTCTTGTGGGTGTCATTTACCAAGCATGCAAGTACTGCATGAGCCTCATTTTCATAGGTGCTCAGCATTCACCGATCCCGTTGATTTCACCCCTGGGGATAAAATATGCTGGCATTTGTCTTAATTACCATTTGCTCTTTGACATAAGAAGGATCAAAATGAATCGGCCGAACGTGGCTATTTGTTGCTTCACACACAACGTCCATTTATTGCCAGGGAAAGGGCTTATCACTGAGAAAGCTCGATGGATCAGTGGATGAAACCATCGTGATAATTAAGGCTGCAATGAAATGCTTCTCTTTCAGTTAGTGAGTTACGCCATTCCTGCTGGAATCATTCTAATCCCCTGGAGCAAAATCTCCAGACAGGCAGTGGCCGAATAATTTTTTATACCGAGAAGCATCTTTAATTTGGATTCCGCCCTGTCCACTTTAAGGCCCGACCCTATAACAGATTGAGGGGTAAAAATAGCAAACAAGAAATTAGCTCATGACGCATCCTTTCCCAGCCCTCCTTAGACTTTGTGTGGTCTGTGTAGACCTTGATTTCGCAATCAGATTGGCATGGGCAGATCCATACACCTGAGCAGGAACCCAGGCCCAAATTTGTAAACGTATTTAGGCACTTTTGAAAATGGAATGTAACCCTCTAAATCACTTAGGCCTTGCTTTTAAATACCTTTAAAAAACTGGACACATGTAGGCAAACCCACTGATCTGCTTGCCAAATCAGAGTCTTCGACTGTAAACTCGGATCTAACTTTATGACAAGAAAGCACCTAGCACGTTTTAGGGTGCCGTATAAATAACAGTAGAACGCTGCAAGGTTGCCTCCCAATAGCAGTTTGAAACACTGCAGCTACTGTTTCAACCATTGCCTTTAAAATGAAAGAAACGTGATTAAAATGATCTAGCAGATTGATAGAAAAATATTTTTTTCCTCCAGCTGATATTTTTGCTCAGAACTTTGTGCCAAATTGGCGCGGACCAGATGGCACCTTCTTTGGTTTGTTTTCCATTTTCTTTCCATCAGCGACTGGCATCTTGGCTGGAGCCAACATTTCAGGTGATTTGAAGGTAGGTTTTTACCACTCCTGGCCAATACAGCATCATAAGGCAAGCGGCACAGGTTGTGTGCTATAGGCAGGAATGAAGTTGTGTTAATCAAGCTCTGTGTGTCAGAAACGGGCAAACTCCAGAGTCGGCAAAACTTCCTTGATTGGCTTTTGATTTTGTAAATCCAAGAGCAGGCCTGGTTTGGATCCAGGCAGCGGCGGCTCCAGGCACCAGTGCTCCAAGCCCGTGCCTGGGGCGGCAAGCCGCGGGGGGCGTCCTGCCGGTCCCTGCGAGGGCAGCAGTCAGGCTGCCTTCGGCGGCATGCCTGCGGGAGGTCCGCCGGTCCCACAGATTCGGCGGCAATTCGGCGGCGGGTACACTGAAGCCGCGGGACCGGCGGAACTCCCGCAGGCACGCCGCCGAAGGCTGCCTGACTGCCGTGCTTGGGGCGGCAAAAAAGCTAGAGTCGCCCCTGGATCCAGGTCCCGCTTTACTTGGATAATTTTTTGGTCTATCTCTGTTTTAGAGCTGGCCAAAATATTTTTATTTTCAAAACATTTTATCCAAATTTTGAAAGAACAGTAAAAATAATTAAAAAAAAAAACAAAAACCAGATGTTTTATTCGTTTTTTGAGCGGCGATGGAACTGGTTGTCGTTTTTAAAGTTTTAACACAGAAGTCCAAGAAATGTTTATGGATATATATGTTTTACTGCATTTCCAAGTAGCTCTACTCAGTAGGTTCTTAGATCCTGATCCTGCTCTGTATGGGTGGCACCCATCACCCATATAGAGGCCCAGTTACATTAGCTCAGGGGTCCAATGCCCAAAGCCTCTTGCAGGATTGAGGCATTAGATTGCACAGTGATGGATGCACTACAAGACTCTACATAGAATAGAATTAATACTGGGCTACCTACATTTATTGCACAGGAACGGTTGAACTGATTTGGATAAATCAGTTTCCCAAGCAATAAATTGAACTATTCATAGAATCATAGAATATCAGGGTTGGAAGGGACCTCAGGAGGTCATCTAGTCCAACCCCCTGCTCAAAGCAGGATCAATTCCCAACTAAATCATCCCAGCCAGGGCTTTGTCAAGCCGGGCCTTAAAAACCTCCAAGGAAGGAGACTCCACCACCTCCTTAGGTAACGCATTCCAGTGCTTCACCACCCTCCTAGTGAAATAGTGTTTCCTAATATCCAACCTAGACCTCCCCCACTGCAACTTGAGACCATTGCTCCTTGTTCTGTCATCTGCCACCTTTGAGAACAGCCGAGTTCCATCCTCTTTGGAACCCCCTTTTAGGTAGTTGAAGGCTGCTATCAAATCCCCCCTCATTCTTCTCTTCTGGAGACTAAACAATCCCAGTTCCCTCAGCCTCTCCTCATAAGTCATGTGCTCCAGACCCCTAATCATTTTTGTTGCCCTCCGCTGGACTCTTTCCAATTTTTCCACATCCTTCTTGTAGTGTGGGGCCCAAAACTGGACACAGTACTCCAGATGAGGCCTCACCAATGTCGAATAAAGGGGAACGATCACGTCCCTCGATCTGCTGGCAATGCCCCTACTTATACAGCCCAAAATGCCGTTAGCCTTCTTGGCAACAAGAGCACACTGTTGACTCATATCCAGCTTCTCGTCCACTGTGACCCCTAGGTCCTTTTCTGCAGAACTGCTACCTAGCCATTCGGTCCCTAGTCTGTAGCTGTGCATGGTTATTTTTGAGGTTAGGGAAAGTTTGGTAAGCTTTGTTTCTTCAGTTCCACAGGACTCTGCCCTTCCTGTCTGGGGTATGAGTGCCAAAATCATGTGAGGAAGACCGTTCTTGCAGAAGCGTTGAGCTAGCTGCAGATTAGAAATGACTGGAAATCTCTCCCAAGAGCTTGGGCTCAGGAGAGTCCCAGCTCATTTTGCATCCCAAAGAAATGTCAGATAGTTTGGCTATAAGCATCCGAATCGAATCAGTTATAGATGGGCCCAGCGTGCCGATTTGGACTGGCACGCCAAACACTCCGGAGTTTGGATCCAAGGGTTTGGGTTGCATGATACATGGAATCCCAGCCCTTCTGAAAGAGCTTATTAAAGACAAGAGCAACAAACTATAGACACAAACAAACAGGCTTCTGCGCAGCCCAACTCCCAACTTTGTCTTCCTTATTCACGAGGGATCACACCCTCCCTTGTAATGACATGTTTATAAAGTTCAAGTTTAGGGCCATTTCTGGCACCTTGGATTCTTACAAGGTTTGTCCAGCCTGACAGCTGGTTAGTTGATTTTATAGCTCCTATCTTGTCCCTGAGGCTTTACCTTACTTTAAACCTTAGTTCCTTCTGTACCACTGACACATTGGGCAGTCCGGTTCCTCTACTGATCAGAGTCACTCGCTAGTTGTGATACTTCTTCCCAGATGAGGCCAGTGCATGCGATATCCTCTGTCACAGTCACTTTAAATAGATTAAAACAACATTCTGTGCGACACACTCTGAGATTTCCAACACACCAGCCCATCAATCCCACTTCACCTCCAAACATCTAGCACCGAAAGTGGGCTTTGCAGAGTGCCCAGCAGGTTAAGAAATCCAGACTCTGGACAGTGCAAGTATCAGGTTGAAAGCTGTCATGCGGTTTTTGAGTATCTCGGAGTGTTTTCTCTTCTTTATAGCTACAAAAATGAAAGGTAATTTTGTGGTGCCTATGGAATGCTGCTGTGTAACTCTGTGGTTGCCTTGCTTAGGATCCAGCCATAGCCATTCCCAAAGGCACGCTGATGGCTATATTCTGGACTACAATATCCTATCTGGCTATTTCTGCTACAATTGGTAAGTAACATGCATAGACTTAATCAGTGGCAGTGGTGGGGAAGTGACATATGATGAAATGTCCATGGTTAATTACATGCTTTCATGTTCATTAGGGACGGGGCAATTCCCAGTTATCAGGAATCCTGGGACACAGGGCATTTTGATTCAGTCTGGCTCAGATATCCATTCTGATTCTGGGTACCAGCAGGGGTGCAGAGTAGAGGGGAGTTAAACAGTCAAAAAACAGACTAATAAAATTATAGTTTGATGATTTAAAAAAAAAAAATCTCATGATTTTTTGAGATCTGACTCAGGAATTTTGACCTCTTGAGGTTGGCAACACTGTAAGTGTCTCCAAAGAATTCAACCCAGGTTTGACAGTGGGCCCAGTATGTACTATCCATGGCACGGAACCTTGGGAGCTTTAGTTAGCGCTGGGTGGATGCCTGTGCAGCGTGGACATGTCTGATACAGCTGAAAGTTACTTTAAAAACAAAACCTAGTACAAGTTAATTCCAGGAGCAGCCAGAAACTTGGGACACTGGGCAAAATGAATGGGCAGTCTGTGATAGCCGCCATCTTGGTTGGCACATTGGAGATTGGAGGCCGCTGGTTCAGAGGGGAACGCATAAGCGGCTACAGCTTAAGCTAAAGCTCTCTAGATGGGGACTGTGACAGACTTATCTCCTCTGTGGATCAGGCACCTGTAAGACACACTCAATAGTGGGTTACAATTACACAGGGACCTTTGTTAAAGCACATCTGGGCATCATGCATCGTATTGGAAAAGACAGATGGGAAGTGAATGGGAGCTGTTCCCTCCTAGGTGCCTGTGTGGTACGTGATGCCTCTGGGAGCCTGAATGACTCCATCCCTGTTGGCTCTCCGGGCTGCGAAGGACTTGCTTGTGACTACGGGTGGAACTTCACGGACTGTGCTCAGAAACAGAGCTGTCACTATGGACTCAGCAATTATTACCAGGTACTGTCACTCTGGTGCTCTCCACAGCGTGGCTTAGAAGGCTCACGCTGGGTTGGTCACTTTGGCCTGGGGTGCGGGAAATCATAAGATATCCATTAATGATCTGGAGGATGGTGTGAATTGCACCCTCAGCAAGTTTGCAGATGACACTAAACTGGGAGGAGTGGTAGATACGCTGGAGGGTAGGGATAGGATACAGAGGGACCTAGACAAATTAGAGGATTGGGCCAAAAGAACAAGGACAAGTGCAGAGTCCTGCACTTAGGACGGAAGAATCCCATGCACTGCTACAGACTAGGGACCGAATGGCTAGGCAGCAGTTCTGCAGAAAAGGACCTAGGGGTTACAGTGGACGAGAAGCTGGATATGAGTCAACAGTGTGCCCTTGTTGCCAAGAAGGCTAATGGCATTTTGGGCTGTATTAGTAGGGGCATTGCCAGCAGATCGAGGGATGTGATCATTGTCCTCTATTCGGCATTGGTGGGGCGTCATCTGGAGTACTGTGTCCAGTTTTGGGCCCCACATTACAAGAAGGATGTGGAAAAATTGGAGTCCAGTGGAGGGCAACAAAAACTATTAGGGGGCTAGAGCACATGACTTATGAGGAGAGGCTGAGGGAACTGGGCTTGTTTAGTCTACAGAAGAGAAGAGTGAGGGGGGATTTGATAACAGCCTTCAACTACCTGAAAGGGGGTTCCAAAGAGGATGGATTTGGCTGTTCTCAGTAGTGGCAGATGACAGACCAAGGAGTAATGGTCTCAAGTTGCAGTGGGCGAGGTTTAGGTTGGATATTAAGAAAAACTTTTTCACTAGGAGGGTGGTGAAGCACTGGAATGGGTTCCCTAGGGAGATAGTGGAATCTCCTTCCTCAGAGGTTTTTAAGGCTCGGCTTGACAAAGCCCTGTCTGGGGATGATTTAGTTGGTGTTGGTCCTGCTTTGAGCAGGGAGTTGGACTAGATGACCTCCTGAGGTCTCTCCCTGCCCTGATATTCTATGATTCTATGATAAGATTTCCATGGCTGGTGGTTCTCACCCTCTTCCTGCCCCAGTTCCTTTGCTGTACTCAGTTAGGTCTGCATTAGCGCCCCTCAGAGCGGAAATATTAGCCACACCCCAATGCAGCCAGTAGCCACTGAGGGTGATAGGACAGTTACCTGAATTGCTGCTTTCTCTCTTTTAAAAAAGTAACTTGCAACAAATGAGGAAAGGGTCCTACAGATAACGGGCTCTTTCTCCGCGCCACCCTGATTCATTCCCAGAGCATCCTGTGACATGAACGAGGTGGGGCTCTGGGGGGGAAAAATAGCATGTGACCATGTAATTAACGACTGTATTATAATGCATATGCACTAGAGGGCTGAGTTAAGGTTGCACAGGCAGCCTGAATACTGGCACTTCCTACCTTCTGAGTGCTTGACTTTGCAATCTTATTAAGGTTCTTTTGGCGTAGGGTGTTTTTGGCTGTAATAAGCTGTGCTCTGAGGAGCTCTGAGTGGTGGCTGTCAGAGTCTGAAGCTTCCAGGGGGAGGAGCCCAGGCTGTTAGATCACTCCAGCATCACCCTCGCCTATCTCCTCCTGTTTTTTCTGTAGAGTATGAGCATGGTATCTGGATTTGCCCCCCTGATCACGGCTGGAATCTTCGGGGCCACCCTCTCTTCTGCTTTGGCCTGCCTGGTCTCAGCACCCAAAGTCTTCCAGGTGAGATGGTGGCATGCTCAGGGGACCACGAAAACATCTGCAGTGTTGTCTTTCGTGTATACAGTAAACATGAGTCCACGGCATTTCAGAGCCATAATTACAGGCCGAGTCTCCACCACGCGTAGGCACTGTGAGTTCTATAACAAGCTGAATAACCACCGTGGTTGGGCCTCACAATGCATCACTGGAAGGGTGACCAGATAGCAACCGTGAAAAAACAGGACAGGGGGTGGGGGGCAATAGGCGCCTATATAAGAAAAAGTCCCCCAAAACAGGACTGTCCCTATAAAAACAGGACATCTGGTCACCCCAATCACTGGGAATTACCAGCTTTCTGGACAGATTCTTTAATCTGATACTCTTGATGCTTCTGGGGTTTTTGCCTGGAGCTTTGTTCCACCTGATCCCATCATGTAGTGCAGCCCACGAGCTGGGGGATATGCAGGTTGCTACTTTTTCATGCTGGCCCCTTGGCTTTGCTCCTACTTGGCTAATCCTAATGGGACAGATTCTGTCCTCAGTCACTCCCATGCAGCTTCTTTCCTTTCAGTGGGCTTGCGAGAGTATCAAGGAGGCAGAATATGGCCCATTGCTTTTGTTCATTTTATTAATTAAGATAATTAAGGTGACATCTCCTGCCCTTTCCATAGGGCCAGCCGTGGTGGCAATGCCCCATCAGGTAGGGTTGTTACCACTGATATTGGGATGCAAGTCAGAGTTATTACAGTTAGCGTTTCCAAAGCGAAGGGGACCTGATAGCAGGAATGGGCAAACTGGTTCTAAAAATATATCAACCCTCTAGGGCAGTGTTTCTCAAACTGGGGTCGCCGCTTGTGTAGGGAAAGCCCCTGGCGGGCCGGGCCGGTTTGTTTACCTGCCCCGTCCGCAGGTCTGGCCAATTGCGGTTCCCACTGGCCGCGGTTTGCCGCTGCAGGCCAATGGGAGCTGCTGGAAGTGGCGGCCAGCATGTCCCTTGGCCCGCGCCGCTTCCACCAGCTCCCATTGGCCTGGAGCAGCGAACCGCAGCCAGTGGGAGCCGCGATTGGCCGGACCTGCGGACGGGGCAGGTAAACAAACCGGTCCGGCCCGCCAGGGGCTTTCCCTACACAAGCGGCGACCCCAGTTTGAGAAACACTGCCCTAGGGTGGGGGCCAAATTCTGTTCTCACACTGTTGTAAATCTGGAGTAAGTCCACTCAAGAACAAGGCTATACACTGAGCCAGTGAAAGTGCTTGGAATTGAATCCTGCTTCAGTCGACCCTCGCTCTCAGCTCTAACCACTAGTCCGCAGCGCCTGTCAAGTCTAGATGACCTCTGTTTCTCTCCACAGTGCCTATGCAAGGACCAGCTCTACCCTCTGATCGGCTTCTTTGGGAAGGGCTATGGGAAGAACGACGAGCCGATCAGGGGTTACATGCTGACCTACATCATAGCAGTGGGGTTCGTTCTTATCGGTAAGTGCCTCGGATTTAATAGGCTGCCAGATCCAGTAGGTAGTTTTCTCTGCTTTTTTTCTACAGGCTGATTAATGATCAGTGTGGTACCAGGTGGCTGTTTCTTTGTCAAACCAAATTCCTGCCTTTGTTAACTTCTTCCACCATGGTGTGAAAAATGGCTGCAAGTTTCCTACACACAGGAGGCCGGAAGATAAAATTATATTGTACCAAAGGATGAGCGCAAGGTAGATTGTGAGAGCCTAATTCTGCCCTCACTTACACACTTGGCTAGTCTGGAGTAGAGTTACTCCATATTTATGCCCAGGTGAGGGGAGATCGGGCCCAGAGTTTGTTCCAGGAAGGTAAGAAATACGTCCAGTCTAAGCGAGTTCTGTCATTCGCTCAGCAAGAAGAGTCCGACGGCTACTTCTCCAGTTGCACTGAAACCTGAACAGCCAAATTGGCGCTGAGCATCATTCCCTCCCACGGAGCTCAGTAGGACGTGTGTTAAACCACTAAGCCACTGCTGCCTTTTTAACTGGAGTTTGATCTTGATGGAAGGGGCTAATCCTTCCCCATGTGCATTGTAATATTAGGAGGAGAGTCCTTTCATAACACATACACAGGGAAAGAGAGAGCTGGACGTAGAATCCGTATCCAATGGCTCTTCCATATCATGTTGATAGACATCTAGAAATCTCTACAAGAGCTGGATAGGGTGACCAGATGTCCCGATATTTAACCCTTTGTCCTGCGTCCCAATCAATGTATGATCGGGACACCATTTGTCCTGATATTCAGGTAAGGAGGCGAGCGGGAGGGAGGCGCTGACTCCATGGTGCTCCAGGGTTGGAGCACCCATGGGGAAAAATTGCAGCCAAGCTCCCCCCTCCTCGCCTCCTTCTCCCTCCCCGCCCCCCAGTGCTTCCCACCGCCTAACAGCTGTTTGGCGGCACTTAGCGCTTTCTAGGAGGGAAGGGGGAGGAGCGGGGATGCGGTGCACTCAGGGGAGGAGGTGGAGAAGAGGCAGGGTAGGGTCGGGCGTTGGGGGAAGGAGGTGGAATGGGGGCGGAGCAAGGGCGGATGGGCTTGGGCGGGAAGAGTCAGGGAGTGGGCGAGCACCCACCCGGCAGAGGGGAAGTCGGTGCCGTAGGGGTGAGTGGCGGGTGGGCGGGCAGGGGGGGTGAGTAGGCGAGCGGTGGGTGGGGGACTGAGGAGGGATGCAGCAAGCCAGCAGGGGGCCGGGGGATGAGGAAGGGCACAGTGGGGGGGGGCAAGCGGGGAGGGAGCGGGACCTGGGGCAGAGTGGGGGCAGAGCCTGGGAGGAACGGGGGTGGACTGTGGGCAGGACTGACGGCACCCCAATGTGTCCTGATATTTTAGTGTTGTGATCTGGTCAGCCTATAGCTGGAACAATCAGCCAGGGCTTTCGGTTTCTTCTTGATTTTCACCTCTCTCCCATTCTCAGAGGCTTAAGTTGGCCAGGGTGTAGCAAATGCACTAATGAGCCATCCCTCTCTTTCCCATCCCTGTAGCTGAATTGAACACTATTGCCCCAATCATCTCCAACTTCTTCCTGTGCTCGTACGCACTCATCAATTTCAGCTGTTTCCACGCCTCCATCACCAACTCGCCGGGTGAGTGATCGCTACGCTGGTGCTCGGTAGCTACACCCGTCTCGTTGGCTGGGCGGTAGTGTCCGGGGTCTCTGAGCTTTACAAGGCTGGGGTCACTCTCTGCAGCAGGCTAAGGTGTAGGACCGAGCCCAGTGGTTTCATAGTAAGAAGCTCTTTGAGCTGAACAAGGCGATATGCTTGGAGGATCCGTAGTGATTAGGAGATGGGGAGTATCTTCAATTCCAAAAACAGAGCATCTCTGGGTGGGGGTGGTTGGGTACAGGTGTCTGCTCCTACTCTGAGGGATGTCAGGTTCTTTCTCCTCCCCTGCCTTTGTCTCCCAGGGTTACAAAGAAAGCATGAGCCACTGATGAGCCTAGGACTTGGGAGATGTGGGGTCGCTTCCCTACTCTGCCTCATACTTCCCGTGTGACCTTGGGCCAGTCACTTAGCCTCGATGTGCGTCATCTGTACAGTGGGGATAACTGCCTTGCCTCCCAGAGGTGTGGTGAGGATAAACACATTAAAGGTTGTGAGGTGCTCGGTGTGGTGGTGATGGAGACCAGACAAATAGCTAAGATCGATAGGGTGCCCCTGTTCTACTCTCTCTCCTCAGAGGCTGAAGGACCCCTCCCCCAAGTGTGAGGGAAGAATTTGGCCGTGTGAGTGATGAATGTATTTTTGTGTCATGTCCACGCAGGATGGAGACCATCCTTTAGATATTACAGCAAGTGGGCTGCGCTCTTCGGTGCCGTCATCTCTGTCGTGATCATGTTTCTATTGACCTGGTGGGCAGCCCTGATAGCCATTGGCATCATTGTCTTCTTACTGGGATACGTGCTCTACAAAAAGCCTGGTGAGTAACGGGGGCTCCTTGTTCTTAAGCAGACAGCGGCGCTGGTGAAAATGCCAGGCTGAGAGATCGGAAGTTATTGGTCTCAGAGCAGGGCAGCATCAGTGCAAGATTCCCCCATGCTCTCTCCTGCCAACGTGCCCTGCCAGGTCTGCCCGCAAGGCAATCAGCTGGGAGAGAGGTTTCTATGACGCGGCCAAACCTGCAGTAGTAACTGAACCCAAACCCTCCAACTAAACAAACCAACGTGTGCACAACCAGGCTCTCTGGAGCAACCCTACAAGAACAAAGCAGCACGTGCCCGTGCCCAGTGCATTGCCGGCATCACTCCTATTTCTGTTTTTAAATGGTCTAATACATTCCGAATGATTGTTCCTCTCCAGAAGTGAACTGGGGCTCGTCTGTGCAGGCAGGTTCGTACAACTTGGCCCTGAACTATTCCGTGGGACTCAACGAAGTCAACGAGCACATTAAGAACTACAGGCAAGTAATAGTGCTGTGTGGAGGATGATGGCAAGGGAACATTACCCTCATCCCCAAACATGGAAGGGGCCCATGTATTTGAATAAGTCCCCCATGTTCCCCTCAAAGGCATAACCAACCAACTGAACCCCAAATGAGCTTGAGTATCTTTGTTTAAATTTCTTCTCCTCTCTGCACCTCTGGGTTGCAGCCAGGGCCGGAAGGAGGGTAGAGAAGGAGAGTTTTCATGGTCTTTTCCACCCAGCTAGACCCAGGAAGTCCTTGTGAGGAAGCCTGAGATCTCCAGCCCAGTTGTGTACTTCCTGGAGGATCTGATAGTTTGGTAGTGAAGGACCCAAGCATCCAAAAGATACTGCTTAGATTGGGTGGGTGCCATTAGCAGTACAGGGGCGTAGTGATCAAATTCCTACCAGAAGATCTCAACAGTGACTTCTTTACTGTAAGTTACCAGCCATCTTTTCTTCTTCCTCTCTAGACCCCAGTGCCTGGTCTTAACAGGCCCTCCCAACTTCCGCCCAGCCCTGGTGGATTTTGTGGGCACTTTCACCAAAAACCTCAGCTTGATGATTTGTGGGAATGTGCTGATAGTAAGTATTCTCGGTTCAGCTGCTCTCTATCACCGCCGTAAGAGTGCAAGGTGTGGGGTAGGATGCAGGTATCTACACCAACCCTAATCTGGGCATCTGTTCACTGCCAGTACAAAAGGAGCAAGCTGTGTGATATACTCCCTGGCAGGGCCCTGAAAAATAATATCCAGGGTTGTTAAATGCATGGGGCTGACTCTTCCAGTCCTTATGTACCCCATGCAAACTGCGGGTCTTTGTTTCCCTCTGGTGGCGGGGTCACCTAAGAGGGTCATGAGGCTGATTTTGTCTCCAGCTAAGGAGCTTAGATCATGTGGTGGAGACTTACATTTTCAGCTCTCAAGGTCCTGGGTTCAAACCTCATTAATGACCAAGGAGTTGGTTCAATTTGAGTTTTGCCAGAGTGAGGATTTCAGGATTTGGTGCCCTGACTTTTGAGGAGTTAGCACATAGCAGAACTTTGCAGGTTAGTAGTCTACCACTGCTGAGTGAACCAGCACCTACGCTGCCATACCCCTCTGTCACAATGCAGCTTGCAAAGCCCTCAACGTAGTGCATGAGAGCTGGAGATAAAGCATTCTTGGCTGAGGGGTTTACTTCTGGCATGAGCTTCCTAAGGAAATTAGAGTAATCCAGAGTCGGGGCACCCTGAGGCCAAGATAAAGACCCAGAGCATACCAGCCTGTGATAAAAAACCAAAAATATTCTCCAGGCAGAGCCTCCTTTAACTAGGGAGAGAAACTTCATGAAGACCACTAGGAATCTCATCATGGAGATATCTGGAAGTCACTTAGATACTGTGGTCTTCTTCTTTCATCTGGCTTAAAACCAGCACTGCCGGATGTCCAAGTCTAGGTTAGTGATCCAATGGATTGGTTCAGGTGATGCGGAGTAGATGGCAGAGATCTCACCAGGATATGATGGCTTGGGATGTTGATTGAGGAGGTGTTCCGTAGTTTGAAGTCCATTTCTGCAGTCACAGATAGGATTGTTTCAGTCCCCAAAAGCAGGTGCATCTGTCGTGTTGTGGGATGCAGCTAAAAGTCGACCATATTTTCTATGGGAATGAAAAACCACGGGGTTCTTTGGTTGGGTCCTTGATGAGGTGTTTGACTGGGATGTTGGCGTCCTTCCACCTTGCTCATTGTGGTGATGGATCATATAGAAGACTTGGAGGTAGATAGACAAGCCAGATTCTTTCTCATGTACCTGTGATTTAAAAATATATTTCTAGGCACTCTTAAATGACAAAAAAAAAAAAAGTAAAGCCATTTCTGTTGGAAAGATCACAGGCTAATTAAGCAATATTGGTGACAAGCTACAATGCTGTCATGGGCTAATGGCCTCCTGATGCAGATGAATTGCCAACGTGAAGATCAGGCATTGCTTTTGAAAGGGGACATTGATCAGAGGACAACAGTCTGTCCCAGTGACTTCATTTCTTCCAGATCAAATGGCTGATGTAGATGTATTCATTTTTGCCTGAGGTGTAGCAGACTGACAGTTGCTCACACAGAGCCTGATCAATGGGAGCATAATCAGTACAAGCTAATCTTGCAGTAAAGGCACCAAGATGAGGCTCTATGGTCAATTTCTGGCTGAGTGTGACTTTGGGCAAACCACTGAGGCTGGGATTTTCAAAGCTGGATGGGTACATGAATATGGATCTGTGCACATAAAAGTCCTTCTTTAAAAGCAACCAATGAAACCTGCATTCCAGGCCATATCATGAAGGCCTTTCACAGATTTTACCAGGTCCTGTGCCACATAAAACTTCATTGGTATCAGTGAGATTTTGGCAGAGGCAGGACTGAATTCTGGTATCATTTAAAGTTCACAGAAGTTTTGCCAGAGATTTCAGTGGGAGACAGAATCAGGACCTGAGTCAGGACTTCAGGATTTGGCCCTATAAGATTGTCATCGGCTTACAATTATTTATAACCTTATTTTACGCAAAGACGCAGTGAGCCCTGTGGAGCCAATATTAATGTAAAGTGTGTGTGGCGTGGAGAACATGTATTCCAAACCACTCTGCAGTGTGATGAGGATTAATTGAACTTTTGCATAATGGTGGCATGGAAAAAGTACAGAGAAGGGCAACAAAAATGACTAAGGGGATGGAACAGCTTCCATGTGAGGAGAGATTAAAAAGACTGTTCAGCTTGGAAAAGAGACGACTAAAGGGGGATATGGTAGAGGTCTATAAAATCATGATTGGTGTGGAGAAAGTAAACAAGAACCACTTAACACAAGAACCAGAGATCACCCAGTGAAATCAATAAGCAGCAGGTTTAAAACAAACACAAGGAAGTATTTCTTCACACAACGCACAGTCACCCTGTGGAACTCAATGCCAGGAGATGTTGTGCAGGCCAAAAGTATAACTGGGTTCAAAAAAGAACTAGATAAGATCATGGAGGATAGGTCCATCAATAGCTATTAGCCAAGATGGGCAGGGATGCAAGCCCATGCTCTGGGTGTCCCTAGACCTGTGACTGCCAGAAGCTGGGACTGGATGGCAGGGTATGGATCACTCGATAAATTGCCTTATTATTTTCATTTCCTCTAAAGCATCTGGCACCAGCCACTGTCAGAAGACAGGATACTGGGCAAGATGGATCATTGGTCTGATCTAGTATGGCCGTTCTTATGTCATCCCACGTTTCCAGGGTCTAAGTTTGGATCTCATCTATGATTCAGGAGACTGCAGGAAATAGAGCTGCTTGGTGCAAAGTAAAGCGTATTATTTTATGGGGATAAACTTAAAACCACCAGCTAAAAATGGTCTGCATGTCGCAAACACGCTGAGCCTTAATGCTACTGTTGTGTCCTTTCCTCCCACTCAATAACAGGGACCATGCAAACAGAAGATGTCAGAATGCAGGCTCACCTCCAACGGCCATACAAAGTGGCTGACCAAGAGAAAGATCAAAGCTTTCTATACGGACGTGGTAGCTGATGACTTGAGAAGTGGAGTCAAAACACTTATGCAGGTAAAGCCCTAAACTGGATATTGAATCATGAAGGAACTGCAGTCCCCTGCTGTAAGTCTTGCATCAAGGAATTCTTGAATGTTTCTTACAAGGGGCCTTCAACCTTTCCACTGAGAAGAGGTCAGTATTGTTGGGGCCAGCATGATTTGCTAAGGGATGGATTATGACTTGAAATACATGCCTGTCCAAGGGCGTAAGGGGGAGTAAAAACTCTCCTGGTGCCTCTTCATGGGCTAGCCAGCACCCTTCACTCCATCTCTGGAGCAGGTGGGCGGGGAATGAGTGGACCCTTGGCTCCAACCCCCCTACTCACTGGCCAATGTTATAATTTGCTATTTACCTATTCGACTGGCATATTATCCCCATCCCCCATGGAGCAAGGAGGAGGAGTTGAGATTCAGAGGGGTGTCCCTGGGACTGCTCCTGGCATGATGCAGTTTACACACTACTCCTTGCTCAGAACTGAGCCTAGAGGGCACCATCTAGCAGCTCATGGGTTATAGGACTCTGTGCATGTGATGATACCTTCAGATGAAATAAATGCATGTGTGTATGATGGGGATGTATATATAGTCCTATTAACACTGGAAAAATATCTATTAACCAAGGCATCCGGTCTTGGGAAGATGAAACCCAACATCCTGGTGATCGGGTACAAGAAGAACTGGCAGACAGCTCACCCTAGGACTGTGGAGGAGTACACTGGAATCCTGCAGTAAGTTGGGAGGCTGGTTGATGGTAGCGTTGCCTGCTTAGTTTGCTCCCAGTTAAACAGTAGAGAGTTCTGGGTGAACTGGGGAACACTCAGGAAGGAATATGGTGGTGTATAACTAGCCCGCTTTCATGACTATCCATCTTCATGAATACACTGCAAAGTTTGAACCGGCAGCTTCCATTGGCTCCCAGTTTCATAGAATCATAGAATATCAGGGTTGGAAGAGACCTCAGGAGGTCATCTAGTCCAACCCCCTGTTCAAAGCAGGACCAATCCCCAACTAAATCATCCCAGCCAGGGCTTTGTCAAGCCAGGCCTTAAAACCTCTGAGGATGGAGATTCCACCATCTCCCTAGGTAACCCATTCCAGTGCTTCACCACCCTCCTAGTGAAATAAGGAGTGAAATTCCAGAGTTTAGCCTCTGGAAACTTAGCAAGGCTGTTGCAGCCACTGGTCAGCAAGATGTGTATTGGTGGGTGTTCACGGCTACTACCAGTCTCTCACTGCAGAGGGGAAGGAGGGGCTTGAGGCTAAAGCAAGGGACTTGGGAGTCAGGAGGTCGGGATGGAGGTCTGGTTTATATTCCTGGCTTCCTGTGTGACCTCTGGGAAGTCATTCAGTCTCTCTGTGCCCCAGCTTCTCCTTCTGTAAAGGGGGATAAGAACCTGACCTGACCCTGAGTTGTGACTTTCTTTAGAAGGGCAAAGCATTATTACCGTGATTGTTCTTATTAGCATGTGTTAAATTACGTGGATTCCAACCATCACAGTTTAGCTGCACCTCAGACGTCTCAATTGCTCTGCCTATTATTGCATCCGTACACTGACTCCATCTCTCCAGCTGCCTTGACCGCATCTGATAGACAAAGGCAATCCCAGTGATGCATTTGCTTTGGCTTTGCTCCAGTTAAGGGCTGACAAGTGTTTGCATCAGTAGCATGTCCAGGCACGTGGGGAAAGAGCATCTGACACGCTCTGTGCTCTGACCAATCCTGCCCACCCGCTCATGGGTGGAGAGGACTCTGGATGCAGCAGAAAGATGACAATTCCGTTGCATCAAGGGTGCCATGGAGCAGTGGTTTCTGGAAGCTCATTATGATCTGTGAAGATCCACAGGCCACACTTTCCCCCTACTTCCAGTGTGGAAGGGAAACACAGCCACTGTGGTACTGGGGACTGTGCCTTTAAGGGCTGAGCGTCCCAGACAGAGTTTGGGTGAGGCAATGGGAAGCTCTTATTAGGCACAGCCAGTCAGGGCCGTCCTTACCCATATGCAAAGTACGCAGCTGTGTAGGGCACCAGAAAATTTGGGGCACCAAATTTCCTGGTGCCCTGCGCAGCTACGTGCTGCTCCAGCCCCTGCTCTGGCTCTTGCCCAGGGCCCCCGCCCCTGCTCCACCCCACCCCCACCCCCACTTCCCTGAGGAGTGCAGCAGGGCCGGGCCTGCACTCACCGACCCCAGCTGCGCCGCCGGTGAGTGGTTCCCCCTGCTCCCCAAGCCCTCCCCTGCAGAGACCTGGGGCCAGTCCCCCCTCCCCTGCAGAGGCCTGGGGCCCCACACCCCTCCCCCCCTGCTAGGGGGCTGCGTAGGGCCCCAGAATAGCTAGGTACGGCCCTGCAGCCAGTTGGAACTGGACACAAAATAAAGCAGAGCTCTTGCATTCACCTTAAGCACTGAGTGATCACTGACCACCACCTCCACCACAGCCCTGAGACTGAAGCGAGTAGCTCTTGGACTGCTCTGTACTGGAGTAGGAAGGCTTCATTTCTCCGGGCTCTCTCCGAGACTCCTCAAGGTGTAGCCTGGCTACCTAGGATTTGTGTCAGGGGCAGGATTTGCTCCGTAGTAACCTCAGTTACAACGATCACACCAATGCCTTTTGTCTTCAAGTTTTGGTTAACTTTTACAGGCATTCCTCACTGGAAAGGCTCAGCGGTCAGGTTCATTTGGTGTCTTGTCTCCAACAGCGACCAATGTCAGATGCCGCATAAGATGGCCAGCATACTGAACTAAAGGGACAGCCCCTCTGAGCTGGTCCTATGGTCCCATCGAATGCAAAGAATGTCAATGCTAAGTACGCGTTCTCTCTCTCATTCCAGTGATGCGTTTGACTTCAAGTATGGAATATGCTTAATGCGAATGAAGGAAGGGCTGAATGTTTCCAGAATGATGCAGGCTCACAGTAAGTGTCTATTGCAACCACGCCTGCAGGATCCCTATTAGACTGTTAGATCCCTAGCCTTAAGTAGCAGTGAGTGCACACTGGCATATCATTTGAATGGATGAACACAATAAGTCAAACCCACTTGCCCTTTGCAGATCAGTAACGTGCTCTATTGTTAATAATTAAACAAGGTGTCAAATATTTCCCCCTGCAAGAGAAAGGACTTTGACACAGAACTTTGACGGTACGTGGCCAGAATCCTTCTGATTCCCCACATTCTTCCAGTTACTGCAACTGAACGTGCTATTCTTCACTTCCAGTCCTAAATCATTTCATGGCATTGCTCTGCACTGTTCCACCCGAGAGGCTGCTACCCAGCATCTCACGGGGGAAATGAAGTGCATAACACATTTCTGGGTCATTGTAAAGTGCCCCCTAGCTGGCATGAGTCTATGGACCATTTAAGTCTTCAATGTAGGGCTTAAGTGGTGCCTATTCTTTGTGCTGGCTCTTGGCGCAGACGTTTGCCCCCTAAACTAGCACGCATGTAGCAGAATTTAACGCTGCAGCTATTAAATGCAAACGTTTTCTAAACTAGCTTTAACCTTTCTGTTCAGGATGTTTTTAAAGTTATAATTAAAATGAACGTAGGTTCAGTGTTCATTGGATTTAGTCATAATAGTTTTCTAAGTGAAAAGAAACTTCCATTGTTTTGTCTTTCACGTCTCTGTTGCCTTTATTCTTCTCATCTCTTTTGCAGTTAACCCGGTGTTTGACCCAGCAGAAGACCGTAAAGAGAATGGAGCAAATGGTGTGGTACCCACTGTGACAGGAACATGTTAGTTCTAACCACATTCATCTTTGTAATATGAAACGCTCACCCTCCAACCTGCAGTGAAAATTAACGATGTTCTACCGTGACCGTGTCAGGGCCAACTAGCTGAATGATTTTTGGCTACTAGTTACACAGGGACTCTGGCTGCGAAGTCCAGATCTGAACGTCCCTTAAGTTTGGTGGTGTCCAGATCTGGGTTCCAGCTGCAGCGTTGGGTCAGCAGGGTTTGGGGATGTTTGGATCAAGGGTTTTGGTCCAACCAAATACAAAAATAGGTTTCAGCTACTAAGCTTTGCTCTGGATCAAACATTTACAGGATGTGGCCTAGACAGCATTTTGCCGTAGCCTGCAGGGAAGTGTAAGGCTCTAAATAGGAAGGGCCTGCCACCTGCTGCAGAGAGTTGGAAGAACAGCACATGTCAAATTCCAGGGCCTGTCTTTCACGCTGTGGGTTCTTTTCCCCTTGCTAGTGGATCCGGATGCCCTTACAGCGGAACAGCAAGCAAGCACCATCTTCCAGACTGAACAGGGCAAGAAGACTATCGACATCTACTGGCTCTTTGATGATGGAGGTGACCTTTGACCTTAATAAATACACCCAGCCTGCACACAGATTTGGGACTTTTTTATCTCATTATTTCCACCCCACCCTCCATTCAGCTCATGAATGAGACCGATCTCTGAAGGGTTTCCCCGCTGCAGCTGGGTCTCAAGCCACTGCAGGGCAGTGACCTCTTCAGCTCTGCTCACCCCCATGCAATCATCCATCAGTCATTCCTCAGTAGCGTCAGGGTCTAGTTCTCCTAAGGACAGTTCCTACCCATTCATTTCCAGCTTTCCGCAGGGTGAAGCCCTTCTCAGCAGTGTCTGCCCAACAGTGGTCAGCTACCCCCAGATCACTGTGCTGCTCCCGTACAGTGCTGTTAAGTTCCACCAAAACCTTGCCCTACTAGGCCAGCGTGACCTACTGACGACATAGCCTGAGATTCTCAAAGGCGACTAAGAGAGGTAGGTGCCCAACTCTCATTGAAACCAATGGGATTTGGGTGCCCAACTCTCTTAGACTCTTTGCAAATCTCACTCATACTCTCTTAGCAAAATCTCTCCTGCACTGCCCTTTCCACAAGGGCTGATGTTAACACAGCAGGAGGCTTTTAATATAATAGTTTTGAGCAGAAAGGTTAGCCGCAAACCTCCTAACCCCGTTCCAGTCTCACTTTTCCTTTGCAACATTCGACAGCAGCACTGGCTCCGGAGACTTGCTTCTGTTAATCATGTTTGTTACGGGAGCACCTAGGGACCAACCGAGATTGGGGTTTTGTGGTGCAAGGCACGGTACAGACATAGAGCAGTAGGCTGTCTCTGCGCAAAAGGGTTGCAATCTAAATTGGCAAGACAGACACGGGGTAGTGGAAAGGAATACAATCTACAAGCCGAGCAATCAATGTGATGATGGCAAATGGAGTATTTGTTCCATGATTTCTTACCCCCAAGAGTGTTAGGTAGGAGGAATCAGCTAAACGGAAAGACAAGAGAAGGGAGAGGAGCGAGGGGGACAGAACCGAGGAAAACTCTGAGGGGAGGAAGGTCTGAGGGTCAGCTGTGGAGTGAAGCTGAGGTGAATTACTATATTATTAGGGCTGTCCATTAATCGCAGTTAATGCATGCGATTAACGCAAAGCAAATTAACTAGATTTAAAATATAGTTGTGATTAATTGCAGTTTTAATCGCACTGTTAAACAATACCAGAATACCAATTATATTTATTATAAATATTTGTGGATGTTTTTCTACATTTTCAAATATATTGATTGCAATTACAACACAGAATACAAAGCATACAGTGCTCATTTTATATTATTATTTTTTATTCTGAATATTTGCAGTGTAAAAAAGAGAAAAGAAATAGTATTTTTCAATTCACCTCACACAAGTCTGCTCAGTCCTACTTCTTGTTCAGCCAATCGCTAAGACAAACAAGTGTGTTTACATTAATGAGAGAGAACGCTTCTTATTTACGTCACCTGAAAGTCAGAACCGGTGTTCGCAATGCACTGTTGTAGCCAGTGTGCAAGGTATTTACGTGCCAGATATGCTAAACCTTAGTATGCCTCTTCATGGTTCAACTTGTAGGCTCTAAAGTTTTACATTGTTTTTGAGTGCAGTTATGCAAAAAAAAATAATTCTACGTTTGTAAGTTGCACTTTCATGATAAAGAGATTGCACTACAATATTTGTATGAGTCTCCTTTTCTGGGACTAACTGCAACCCAGAGATCTGGCAATGCAGTGTGTGATTTTAGCTGGGGACATTTAATATTAGACGGAGCAGTACACTAGAAAATACATCCTAGGGTGCAATCTCACACTGATGGGGGGATGGGCCGGCAAGCACACAGGGCCTTCTCCATCTCTGATTCAGAATGTTAAATAATTGTTTGGTCCCCAAAAGTAAGAACCAATCCCTGTGCTCTTCCCTGCGGCAGGTCTGACGCTCCTGATTCCGTTCCTCCTCAGTCGCAAGAAGCGGTGGGGCAAGTGCAGAACCCGGGTGTTTGTTGGTGGGCAGATCCACAGGATGGATGAAGAGAGGAAGGCGTGAGTGCATTACTGAGCATTGATCAAATAGAGCTTGGGAGACCATTAGCTGCCACTAATTCCATCGATAATTCAGAGTCACTTCTGTTATGATTTTCTGTACACAAAGGGCCTAGTACAAAGCCTACAGTAGCCAATAGGAGTCTTTCCATTGACTTCAGCGGGCCTTACATCAACTCTCTATATTCAGTCTGAATAGCGTGTATTTTGGAGTAACTGAAATAACTAAGGAAGAAAGAACAAAAGCAAAGTCTCCATGGGAAAGCCCAATCTGTGTGTGTCTGCTGTGAAATCAACTCAACCACCCAAAATGGCAGCTTGCCTCAGCAGATTCCTAGAAATGTAAAGGCACAGCACACAGAAGACAAAATAATAAGTTACCTGCCACCTACCCCACAGGTTGGACTATCTCACAGATTTGCTGCACCTTTTGGGGATTTAAGTCTGGAATTTTGCTGTTTACCCAACACTCTTCTCTTTGTTTTAGAAATGTCAGAAGCTCTTTTTTTTGGTTTTGACCATTTTTTAAATTATATTTCTTCCGCATGGTATGCCATGGTCCTGGTCATCAGCTTGTGTAAATCAGCAAAATTCCATTCCAGCTAACGGAGCTAGGTTGATTTATATCATCGGCGGATCTGCCCCATTTGTTTGTTTGTCTGTTTATTTTAAAATGACATTGTGTTTGTGGGGAAATGTATTGAGAGGACACAAGAGTTGAGAATAAAAAATGCAAATATGATTTTTAAAAATGCAAACCCAAGGGCCATGGAAATGAAATTCCCACTGGTAAGAGGCCTGAACTAGACGGCTCATGAAATTACAGGAGCTGAACACAGAAAGAGCCGTCAGCAGTGATTGGGAAAGTAGCTGAATGCCACCCTGCACTATCTTACTACAGAAGATATGGTAGTTAGGTGATATTGTTAAACACTCAGTGGAACAGAAAAAGAGAAATTGGCCACGCCATGAAAGCTCCCCCGGCCACCTCCTGGTTCTGACATTTCACCTGGAATATGACTGTGCCAATACTTACTACCTGGCTAAATTCTTACTACCATGAGTAGATTTCAATGGACCACTCAGAGTAGTAAACACTGGGCCTAGTGTTTGCAGGGCTTGCTAAGCAGACAGATATTTATAATAATGCTCTTCTTTAGCACTTTTCATCAGTAGAGCTCAAAGCGCTTCACAAAAGAGGTCAGTAGCAATATCCCCATTTTACAGGGGGAAACTGAGGCGCAGAAAGGCAAATTGACTTACCCATGGTTACTCAGCAGGCCAACGGCAGAGCCATGACTAGAACCCAGGTCTCCTGAGTCTCAGGCTAGTGCTCTAGCCACTAGGCAACACTGCTTCGCTTGATTCTTAAATGTTCAGAGAGTTTCTGGGAATCCTGGGATGGTCAGTAAAGTATTGAGCAGGAAAAAACGAGTAGATTTTTAAAAAATCCCCCTTTTTCTCTCTTACAGGATTGTCTCTCTATTGAGCAAGTTCCGACTTGGGTTCCATGAGGTGCATGTCCTTCCAGACATTAACCAGAAACCACGCCCTGAACAGTACGTTATTTCTATAGTTTTTGTCTTTGCCTCTTTCATTCTCCAGACGTGGTTCCTGTGTGTGTGTGTCTTGACTGTGTGTACATCAAGTGGAACCTGAGAGTTCTTCTTGTCCCTAATCCATCCCATGCTTTGATTAGGGGCTCAGCTTCTACCAGATGGGGAGTGTGAAGGTTGGGGGCAGAAAAGGAGAAAACTACATTTGTAACCCAGCCATTTTCTACATTTATAAGTGAATTTCATGCAGAGGAAAGGTGCCAGCCCTGGAGAATGGTGTTTTGTCTTTAGCCAAAGAATATCAGTGTTGCCAACTATCACGATTGCAGGACAAGTCTCATGATACTTGGTGTTTTATGCAAGGCCCCAGCTCCCAGAGTCATATTATTATGGAAGAACCTCAGCTTTCATGTAAAGGAAAAAAGTAAGTTTCCAGCCCCGCTGTGTATAGAGAACACTTCGAAAACATGCCCCCTAAAGGCTCAAATACCTGAAAGCAAATGAAAAGAACCCAACATTGATTATTTTTCATCAAATCCTGTGATTTTTTTGGCACCTGACACATGACTGGGGTTGGCAGGACTGGACCATTCACAGTACAGACAGAGGAAGGTCAAGATTATTCAATGCTGCCCAGACAATGTGCCACAACCTTGGTTCGGAAGTCATCACCACAGGAACATGGAATGAATGGATGACTAGAGAACATAGAAGGATGAATAGACACCGTCAGGGTAACTTCCCCATAGGCCTGTTCAATTCATAGAATCACAGAATATCAGGGTTGGAAGAGACCTCAGGAGGTCATCTAGTCCAACCCCCTGCTCAAAGCAGGACCAATCCCCAACTAAATCATCCCAGCCAGGGCTTTATCAAGCCGGGCCTTAAAAACCTCTAAGGAAGGAGATTCCACCACCTCCCTAGGTAACCTATTCCAGTGCTTCACCACCCCCCTAGTGAAATAGTGTTTCCTAATATCCAACCTAAACCTCCCCCACTGCAACTTGAGACCATTAATCCTTATTCTGTCATCTGCCACCACTGAGAACAGCCGAGCTCCATCCTCTTTGGAACCCCCCTTCAGGTAGTTGAAGGCTGCTATCAAATCCCCCCTCACTCTTCTCTTCTGCAGACTAAACAAGCCCAGTTCCCTCAGCCTCTCCTCATAAGTCATGTCCCCCAGCCCCCTGATAATTTTCGTTGCCCTCCGCTGGACTCTCTCCAATTTGTCCACATCCCTTCTGTAGTGGGGGGACCAGAACTGGATGCAGTACTCCAGATGTGGCCTCACCAGTGCCAAATAGAGGGGAATAATCAAATCCCGCGATCTGCTGGCAATGCTCCTACTAATGCAGCCCAATATGCTGTTAGCCTTCTTGGCAACAAAGGCACCCTGCTGACTCATATCCAGCTTCTCGTCCACTGTAATCCCCAGGTCCTTTTCTTCAGAACTGCCACTTAGCCAGTCAGTCCCCAGCCTGTAGCGGTGCATGGGATTCTTCTGTCCTAAGTACAGGACTCTGCACTTGTCCTTGTTGAACCTCATCAGATTTCTTTTGGCCCAATCCTCCAATTTGTCTAGGTCACTCTGGACCCTATCCCTACCCTCCAGCATATCTACCTCTCCCCCCGGCTTAGTGTCATCCACGAACTTGCGGAGGGTGCAATCCATCCCATCATCCAGATAATTAATAAAGATGTTGAACAAAACCGGTTCCAGGGCCGACCCCTGGGGCACTCCGCTTGATACCGGCTGCCAACTGGACATCAAGCTGTTGATCACTACCCGTTGAGTCCAACAATATAGCCAGCTTTCTATCCACCTTATAGTCCATTCATCCAATCCATACTTTTTTAACTTGCTGGCAAGAATATTGTGGGAGACTGTATCAAAAGCTTTGCTAAAGTCAAGATATATCACATCCACTGCTTTCCCCATATTCACAGCGCCAGTTATCTCATCATGGAAGGCAATTAGTTTGGTCAGTCACGACTTGCCCTTGGTGAATCCATGTTGACTGTTCCTGATCACCTTCCTCTCCTCCAAGTGCTTCAAAATGGTTTCCTTGAAGACCTGCTCCATGATTTTTCCAGGGACGGAGGTGAGGCTGACCAGTCTGTAGTTCCCTGGGTTCTCCTTCTTCCCTTTTTTAAACATGAGCACTATATTTGCCTTTTTCCAATCACCCGGGACCTCCCCCGATCGCCACGAGTTTTCAAAGATAAAGGCCAATGGCTCTGCAATCACATCAGCCAATTCCCTCAGCACCCTCGAATGCATTAGATCTGGACCCATGGACTTGTGCATGTCCAGCTTTTCTAAATAGTCCTTAACCTGTTCTTTCACCACTGAGGGCTGCTCACCTCCTCCCCATACTGTGTTGCCCAGGACAGCAGTGTGGGAGCTGACCTTGTCTGTGAAGACCAAGGCAAAAAAAGCATTGAGTACATCAGCTTTTTCCACATCATCTGTCACTAGGTTGCCTCCCCCATTCATTAAGGGTGCCACTCTTTCACTGACCTTTTTCTTGTTGCTAACATACCTGTAGAAACCCTTCTTGTTACCCTTCTCATCCCTTGCTAGCTGCAACTCCAGTTGTGTTTTGGCCTTCCTGATTACACCCCTGCATGCTTGAGCAATATTTTTATACTCCTTCCTAGTCATCTGTCCAAGTTTCCACTTCTTGTAAGCTTCCTTTTTGTGTTTAAGCTCACCGAAGATTTCTCTGTTAAGCCAAGCTGGTCACCTGCCATATTTGTATTCTATCTGCACATTGAGATGGTTTGTTCCTGTGCCCTCAATAAGGCTTCTTTAAAATACAGCCAGCTTTCCTGGACTCCTTCCCCCTCATATTAGCCTCCCAGGGGATCCTGCCCATCAGTTCCCTAAGGGAGTCAAAGTCTGCTTTTCTGAAGTCCAGGGTCCATATTCTGCTGCTCTCCTTTCTTCCTTTTGTCAGGATCCTGAACTCAACCATCTCATGGTCACTGCTGCCCAGGTTGCCACCCACTTCTACTTCCCCTACCAATTCTTCCCTGTTTGTAAGCAGCAGGTCAAGAGGAGAACGGCCCCTGGTTGGTTCCTCCAGCACTTGCACCAGGAAGTTATCCCAAACACTCTCCATAAACTTCCTGGATTGTCTGTGCACTGCTGTATTGCTCTCCCAGCAGATGTCAGGGTGATTGAAGTCCCCCATTAGAACCAGGGCCAGTGTTCTGGAAACTTCAGATAATTGTCCGAAGAAAGCCTTGTCTACCTCATCCTCCTGGTCCAGTGGTCTATAGCACATGCCCACCACGATATCACCCTTGTTGCTCTTGCTTCTAAACTTAACCCAAAGACTCTCAACAGGCTTTTCTCCAGTTTCATACTGGAGCTCTGAGCAATCACACCGCTCTCTTACATACAGTGCAAGTCCTCCACCTTTCCTCCCCTGCCTGTCCTTCCTGAACAGTTTATACCCATCCATGATAGTGCTCCAGCCATGTGAGCTACTCCACCAAGTCTTTGTTATTCCAATCACATCATAGTTCTTTGACTGTGCCAGGACTTCCAATTCTTCCTGCTTGTTTCCCAGGCTCCTTGCGTTCATGTACATGCACCTAAGATAACTAGCCAATTGCCCTGCTTTCTCAGTATGAATCAGGAGGCTTCCCATCTTGTATCCTCCTCCTTGTGTTTCCTCCCAGTATCCCACTTCCCCACTTACCTCAGGGCTTAGGTCACCGTCCCCCAGCGAACCCTAGTTTAAAGCCCTCTTCACTAGGTTAGCAAGCCTGCCTGCGAAGATACGCTTCCCTCTCTTCGTTAGGTGGATCCCATCTCTTCCTAGCAATCCTCCTTCCCAGAACAACATCCCACGGTCGAAGAATCCAAAGCCCTCTCTCCGACACCACCTGTGTAACCACACATTTACCTCCACAATTCGATGGTCCCTGCCTGGGCCTTTTCCTTCAACAAGGAGGATGGACGAACACGACTTGCGCCTCAAACTCCTTTATCCTTCTTCCCAGAGCCACATAGTCTGCAGTGACCCACTGAAGGTCATTCTTGACAGTATCATTGGTGCCCACATGGAGAAGTAGGAAGGGGTACCGGTCCGAGGGCTTGATCAGTCTTGGCAGACACTCCGTCACATCCTGAATTCTAGCTCCAGGCAAGCAGCACGCTTCTTGAGTCTCTCGGTCTGGTCTGCAGATGGATGACTCTGTCCCCCGGCAGATGGATGACTCTGTCCCCCTCTGTCCCCGACCACCACCACCCGTCTCCTCCTCTTGGGAGTGGTGGTCATGGAACCCCCATCCCTAGGACAATGCATCTCATGCCTTCTGATCGATGGGGTCTCCTTCTGATCCCTTCCCTCAGAGGGCTCTTCCAAATCATTCTCCACAGTAATACCTGTACAGAGAGCCTGAAAACGGTTTCTTACCTTGCATAGGGGGTACATGGGTTCTCCTGAAGTAGCCAACAAAGGAACTGATCTGTGAACAGAGGAATTAAGTTTCTAGGGCAGTTGATCTAAGCTGGCTGGAAAATGGAAATCCCTTCTCATGAAAAATTTCACATTTAAAAAAAAAAAAATTCATCCTGGATTGGGATGAAAAGCCCAAAATGTGAAATTTTTCACAGCCAGGGATTTCCAGAAAAATTCCTTCTTGGAAGAACTGAAAGGGAAGGAAGTACAGAACTGCAGCAGATAGTGAAATCGACAAGACCGTTCTAGGTGGACAGCCATCATTTTGGTTTTCCTAATGGAAAAATGGAAATTTTCCAGCAAAATAAAAGAAAAATTTAGATTTTGTGAAAAGGGCTTTTTCATCAGAAGATCATTAGAACGTAAGAATGGCCATACTGGGTCAGACAAATGGTCTATCTAGCCCAGCATCCTGTCCCTGATAGTGGCCGGTACCAAAGCTTCAGGGGGAGTGTACAGAACAGGGCAATTTTGAATAAATTCCACCCCTGTCATCCCCTCCCGGCTTCTGGCAGTCAGCGGTCTAGGGTCACCCCGAGTGAGAGGTTATATCCCTGACCATCTTGGTTAATAGATCCATCAACAGCTATCCTCCATGAACTTATCCAGTTTTTTTTTTAACCCAGTTATACATTTAGTCATTGTAACATCCCATGGCAATGAGTTCCATGGGTTAATTTGTGTGTTGTGTGAAAAAGTATTTCCTGTTGTGTGTATTAAACCTGCTGCCCATTAATTTCATTGGGTGACCTCAGGTTTTTGTAGTGTAGGAAAGTGTAAATAATACTTCTCTATTCACTTTTTCCACACCATGTGTGCTTTTATAGACCTCCGTTATATCCCCATTTAGTCGCCACCTTTTCTAAGCTGAACAGCCTTGATCTTTTTAGTCTCTCCTCATATGGCAGCCGTTCCAGACCCTTGATCATCTTTGTTGCCCTTCTGTGAACCAGTTCCAGTTGCGTGATATCCTTTATGAAATGGGGAAACCAGAACTGCACACAGTATTCGATATTTTCTATCCCTTTCCTAATGGTTCCTAACATACTGTTAGCTTTCTTGATCACCGCTGGGCATTGAGCTGAAGTTTTCAGGGAACTATCCATGACGACTCAGACCTGACCAGTTCTCTTGTTGATCCAGGATCTCTCTTCAGAAGACAGAAACAAATAACAGTTGCCATCTTTCTAATGGGAGCCCCCAGCATGCTCATAAACCCCAGCAGCATTTATCCAGTACAGCAAATGTCAGGACAGAGCTCCAATCCTATCATGCTCTTTGTTTGCAGCATCAAGAGATTTGATGACCTGATCGCCCCCTTCAGGCTGAACGATGGGTTTAAGGACGAGGCCGTGGTGAATGAAATGAGGCGTGACTGCCCCTGGAAGATTTCTGATGAGGAGCTTAATAAAAACAAAGTAAAGGTAGGGACATTACCAATGCTATTGGGAGATTGCAACAGCTGGGGAAGGGAGAATACCTAGGAATTCTCATGTAAAGGATTTTCCTGACCTAATCCGCGATTCAGAAAGTTCTTCTTGCTTCCGGGCTTTTCCAGGATCCCAATCCTGTAAGGTGCTGTGAGCACCCTCCACTCCCACTGAAATCACTACAAGGCAATAGCATTCAGCACCTTACAGGATTGGGCCCGTAATGATTTGGGGACCCTCTTGGTTCAATCCTGCACCCACTGATGTCAATGGAAGTGTTGCCGTTGACTTCACCGGGTGCAGACCGGACCCTTCGTGAGCTCTTCTGCTGCTGTGGAGAACAGAGTGAGCTGCAGAGGTTTTTTTATGCTGATTCCATGCTGAAGCAATAGGCAGGACCAAAGGGTTTGGAAGGAAACAGCTCTCAGGAGAGGTTAAGAGAGCGGCAGCATGTTCAGCTGGAGATGAGGTCAGCAGGCAGGGAATGCCCAGTGCTGGTAGCTAGGGGCCTCACCAGTAACCAGGGTGAGGTTCATCCTTAATTCCATGGGACAGTCCCGAGTTTCACAGATCTCTCCTCTGTTTGGCAAACGACCACAGCCCTGCAGCGTGCACTCAGTCAATGGACTGACTCCCACTGGGGACAGTGGGTGCTGGACCAGGGAAATCTGTGGGCATTCCAGGGGGACGCTGCCTGACTGACTTTGTGCTGATGTGATTTTTACTTTTTGCTCCTTAGTCGCTTCGACAAGTGAGACTGAATGAGATTTTGCTGGATTACTCACGGGATGCTGCTCTCATAGTCATGTAAGTAACAGCAGCCCCCAGAGTGATCAGGATCTGTAATGCGTCTCTTATATATTGTCTTCTCCAGCAAGTCAGTGTATTTAGGGGCTGTTTTTGTTCTTGGATAGATTACTATAGAAACAGCCCCTTCAGTCTTCTCCCTTCTACATAATAACAACTAAGCAGACACTACCAATCCATGGATGCCCCCAAGTATACCCCCTTACAGAATCATAGAATATCAGGGTTGGAAGGGACCTCAGGAGGTCATCTAGTCCAACCCCCTGCTCAAAGCAGGACCAATCCCCAACTAAATCATCCCAGCCAGGGCTTTGTCAAGCCAGGCCTTAAAAACCTCTAAACCTTCTATGCAGCATCTGCAGAAAAGCCCACATAAAAATACTAGTTTTCTACAGTGATGGCCTAACACACTACGGGTGATGCTAGGGAGGTAGGGCTCAGGACCATTACTATAGCGTAATGCAATATATATTTTTTATTTGTGTGTATGATAGTGCAGCAGTTTGGAGCAGACCCTAATTGCGCAGATTGGATAATTGCTCCACTGACGATATACTCTCCACCTAGAAGGCCAGCTTCTCTGCTGCTCCAGAAGAGGGGAAGAGGTCACAAAAGAGCTGGTTGCAGCTCCCTGATTCAGGTTGGCTCCATACTGGAACCAGTCCTGGCATAATTTAGAGCAGCCTCAAGGCTGCTTTAAACTACACCAGTTGGTAGAAGCCTCTAAAAGGGCCAATCTCAGGCTCAGAATAGCTGGAATGCAACAGCACTCCAGTTATATTGGCTATGCCAAGGTGGTGTGTGGGAGTTGTGTAGGAGTGGGCTACTCTGGGTCTGTGCAGCTGATGACTCCACATGGCAGGAGAATTCTCAGCTAGGGAGGTCCACCTGCTTTCTGGCCCCTGTTTCACCTCCCGAGTGGTGCAAAAGGGCTGGATTTCACAAGAAAATCTGGCCAATAAGGCCTATTGGGTGTAGGTTTGGAGGCTACATTCATATGGCCATAAACAGGTGAGCAGGTGTCCCTGTGTCAGTGATGCCCAGTTAGATTTTGACTCTTGTGAGGCTGTCATTCATTCAGAAATTCTTTTCGACCCTCCAGACAGTGTTGGTCACGTGTGACACAGAAAGCTCAGCCCCTCTCTTGCCAAGGCCAGCTGACTGAATTCACTTCACTTTCTTCTGGTCTGACTCCTTGCCCTGATTGTAAGAGCTATAAGTGGTTTGAGCATTGGCCTGCTAAACCCAGGGTTGTGAGTTCAATCCTTGAGGGGCTATTTAGGGATCTGGGGCAAAAATCTGTCTGGGGATTGGCCCTGCTTTGAGCAGGGGGTTGGACTAGATGACCTCATGAGGTCCCTTCACACCCTGATATTCTGTGATTCTATGATAAGTCACTAGCACTGAACTCACTCCACAGAGTGTAGTTACCGGCCACCTAGTGACCAGTTGAGGAAACACAGCTCTCCATTTATGAATGCCTGACATGACACAAACTATTCATGGAACTGAATCTTAAACAGGAGCTGCCTACGGAAGCATCTACAGCACAAGGACCGCTCATAGGGCGAGTCAGGTTTATCCGTTCTGCTCCGCTCCTCTGCTAGCACAGGTAGTACAAATAAAGCAGAATTCAAAGTGAACAGGAATCAGTGTTGTGGACAGGACACAGAAAGTTGGTGGCACACAGTGTATGAGGTGGATCTATAATCTGCAAATCTGCATGGACTTCTCACTGAGGGAATAATACTCTTCCAAGGCAAAAATAGATGCAAGGTTTTTCTCCTCCCCACTTCATACTTCTCTTGTTTTTGTTCTTCTCCTTTCCAGAACCTTGCCAATAGGCAGAAAGGGGCGATGCCCCAGCTCCCTCTATATGGCCTGGCTAGAAACCCTCTCGCAAGACCTGAGACCCCCAGTTATTCTGACCAGAGGAAACCAAGAAAATGTTCTGACGTTTTACTGCCAATAGAATGTGGTTGACTACACGGTGGGTCGGGATGTGAATTTTCAGGCCAGGTTTTGGCCTTGGAATGAACTCTTCCGGTTTTTCGGGTGCTAGTCACTGGTAAAAGCAAACTCTCCTGGTTTCAGCTGATGTCAGCCATTGATAAAGGATTAATGATGGGAAATGACTAACACTGGGTTATACCAACTCTGCCCTCCCCCTTCTGAAAACTGATCTTGCTGATCCTAGCCTTTGCATATCCCGGGAGCACCTTAATACCACCACATGCCAACTGTTGTATGAGGGGGATAATGTGTTCCTGAGTTCTCTAATGCAAATTCCTGGGTGGGACCTATTGGGCAACACAGAGGAGGCAGTAATGGGGGGAAAGTCAGAGTTTTTACAGGAGATTTTCAAAGCTGCCTAAAAGATTTGGATGCCCAAATGAACTGGGCTTCCAGTTCCCCCAGATATCATCTGTCCCATTTATTTCCCATTAATTTGCTGAAAACGACCCTGTGATTCCAATCAGAAAGTGACTGCTGGGGGTTAGAACCTGGGAAATTCATCAAAGATCCTAGCCCCAATCGTACAGTAGCTGTACCCTCCTTTGTCAGTGAAGGAAAGAGGGAGGTGAGAGAAGAGAAAGGGGGTGGGGGGAAACAGGAAGAAAAATTAATAGGGACGGGATTGGCCTTAGAATTTGGGGGAAGGAAAGGGACACTCCACTGTGTTACAATCCTGCATTGCAGCGTAGAGGTTTGTGCCAATGACCACGCATTGCTCCAGGATGTTCTGCTGCTGTGTTAGCACATATTGTGCCTCCTTTGTCCCCACAAAAGAAACTGCACTGTTAAAAATCTGAACTGTGCCATCCTCATGACACTCTGTAAGTTAGGTTTGCTGCCCCTTATTAAAGCTGAGGAAACCGAGGCAGAGAGGTTAAGTGAGTGGCCCAAGGCCACATTGTGAGTCACTAGCAGAGCTAGGATTAGAACTCCGCCCTCTGACTCCCAGCCGTTCCCTCATTCCTGCTGGCCACTCTGCCTCCCTCATTATTATAGCCATTTTACAGCTGGCGATGCTGAGAGAGGTGATGTGATCTGCCAAAGGTCACACAACAGTTCAGTGGCAGACTTTGGGTCTCCTGATCCCCAGGCCAGTTTTCTAATCAACCTTCTTCTAAGATACTGTCAGAGGCAGATTTTGTTCAGAGTGAATGCTGCGGGGAATGTGCTCACCATAGGCTTTGACCGTGATACTGCCATCCTCCTTGGTCGTGTTTGTTTCCATGACCTATCCTCGCCCCAACCAAACATTAGCTAGAGCGCTCGTCTGCCTTCCTTAGACCCCCCACAGAACCCTGGCTGGGGGTCAATGAAACCCGCAGTCCTCTCTTCTATTAAAAAAGGGTGTTAAGCTCGCAGAACCCATAGGTCTGTCGGGCGAGGGAAAGTGGCTGCCCAGGTGTGAAGAGGGGAGGAAATGAGTGGCCCACAGTGGCGACTGATGCTTATTGTCTTCTGCCATTTCCTTGCGGGGTGACAGCTTTGCATCGCCGGGAGCTGTAGCTCTGTCATGCTCTGGTGGGATTGCCTCACCTGGCCTGGCTGTCAGCACCTCAGCCTAAGGCTGGGTGAAAGTTCTTGCTCCCACTGGTTCAGTTCTGCCAGCAGCAGCAGAGTGGGAGCACTGGTGAAGACGGGGGTAACCCTGCTCAGAGCAGGGCATCGTGATATGCTGCTTAAAACCCTGGCAGGTGCTGGTGCCTGTCTGCACTAGTGCTCCCGTGTTTGAAACCACCCGTGACACTGAACCAGTGGTGGGAATGCTTAGCATATGTGCCCTAGCCTAGGTCACCCTGACCTTGGCGTCGGTACCAGGCTCTGATGTTCACAATGCCCCATGGATTGTTTTCAGCCATGTGTGACATGGGCAGCACAAATCCCCCCATCCCAGTACTTCAGAGACGTGAGTGACAGAGGCAGCCAGGCCAATTCCTCTCGTGTCTTTGTGATGGTGAGAGGTGCTGGGCTGACCGGGAGACTGCAGTCCTCTCTGTCCTCAGAACAGATAAAGCCTGGGCAGCAGCAATGGAAACTTTCCACATGCTGTGTCTTAATTCAGACCAGCTGTCGTGGTTCGGTTTCCTTGGCCCTTTAAATCCTTGGCCTCTCTGCTGAGATTGTCATCATTAAGACCAGTTAGAATATGGAACAGCCTTTTCCACCATTGCATCATAAAGCCAGAGATAGGCAGGTGCTGTGTGCTCTAATCGCCATCCAGCAAAGCGCTGAAGCATGTTAACAGGGTGACTCCCATGCTTAAAGCCAAGCATGTGCTTTAGTGATATGCTGGACCAATGCCAGGGAGCTCAGCGCTGCGTCAAAGCATGATGTGCTAAGTGCTAAGCAAAGTGCTATTTGCAGCGGATACATCTGCTAGTGTGAGCACAGTCATTGAATCGGTTGCTAATTCTTCAGGAGAGAGGGAGGTTAGTGAGGTGCCAGAGAGGATGGGCTGCTATGTTCTGCTCCCAGCCTGCTTGCTCCTCCTCAATGTCAGCCAACTACAATGTTGCTGGTCATGGGATCTGTTTTCAGGCCTCCCCATCCTCTTTAAACATCAGCCACCAGCAGGGCAGCTGGCCCCAAGCTCTATTTTGAGGCCCCAGTGATAAACTTCAGGTCCAGGGGTCAGGTGCAATGCTCTCTCCAAGTGCAACTGAAAGCACAAACTGCTCTGCCCTCTACAAATATTCCCACCCCTCCCTTCCCAAGAACCCAATTCACAGTGGGACTAACGGCCACCACAGGAGTCCTGAGCTAGGACTGGCTGTTTAAGTTCCTGGGACTTCTCCTCAAACTACTCCGTCATCTGGTCTTTTTTTCTGATTGAGGAAAGGTGACATGCACTTATCAATAGACTTTATCTGTAGCAAACAATCCTTAGAGGATAAAAAGTCCTTTCAGTACACGAGGACAAACAAGGAGACCTGTTCTCAAAATACATAGCAGATGTACAAGCATTTATATCTGGAGCATACCACAGAAGAGTCCAGCCAACATTAATATGCTCCCATCCTGTCCATTGTGCATATAATGCATTGTAGCAGTGGAGAAATGCCAGCAGGTTTTGCATCTGTTGTTCTGGCAGGGTCTGATGCCACTTTGAGTTGTGTGTCCTGGTCTGTGGGGAGCTTGCTTCCAATGATGAGCTTGGTGAGGCTGGGGGGCTGTTTGAAGGCCAGAAGAGTGTTCTCTAGAACAGTCCTGCACCAACGTCAACTTCCTGGACTCACAATCAGCTTCAGCAATGGAACCCTACAGACAACCATAGACAAGAAACTCATGGATCACCACACCTACCTTCATAAACCCAGTAACCACCCCAAATAACCAAGAAATCTGTGATCTACAGCCAGGCACTCAGATACCGCAAAATATGCTCTGAGGAGAAATTCCAGGATACACACCTTAACACCACCTTCACCAAACAAGGATGCTCCACCAGAGAAGTAGATCACATCATGGAACAGGTCACCCAAAGACCTCAAGAGAAACTACTTCAATATGAGGGGGAAAAACCTCTTACCACAAACCCCTTGTTGTCACCTGCCACCCCACGCTGGAACCCATATGGGGTATTATTAAACAATTACAACCCATTCTCAATGGGGACCACATCCTGAATTAAATGTTTCCCAAACCCCCTCTTCTGGCCTTCAAACAGCCCCCCAACCGTGCCAAACTCATCATCAGATGCAAACTCCCACAGACCAGGGCCTAAGAACTTAAAGTGGTGCCCAAACCCTGCCATAGCAACAGGTGCAAAACCTGCAGACGTATCTCCACTACTACAATGATCAACACCCTCCCACAACACACCTTTCACAATCCATGGGTCCTCCTTCATATGCCTGTCACAACATGTGGTATACCTCATACAGTGCACTAAATGTCCCAATAACAACTCTGTGGGTGAAACCCAAGACAATCACCATGCTCTCGAATGAACTCACACAGAAACATGATAAAAGACAAAACATTCTATCACTCGTGGGTGTACACTTTTCACACAACAGTCACTCCATATCCAACCTCTCTGTCCTCCTCCTCAGAGGAAACCTGCACAACACCATCAAAAGAGGAGCCTGGGAACTTAAATTCATAACTTTGCTAGACACTAAAAATCATGGTCTTAATGAAGACAATGGATTTATGGCTGATTACAACAATCTGTGACCCACTCGCCCTGCTTTTTTGTCCTTGGACTGCAGGGCTGTTAACTGGCCACCTCCCTTTGAATGGTCTCTTACAATATATGTTAACTACGCATGCTAAACAAACGTTGTATTTAGCTGTGACACTGAGTCCCTTTCCCAGAACTGAAGAAGAGCTGTGTATTGCTCAAAAACTTGTCTCTTTCTGTTATATCCTTGGGGGCAACAGTTTTAGGAAGAAATCACTGCAGACACAGAGAGCTGCAAACCTTAAAAGCAGCCATTTATTGCCACACAGTGAACTAACCAAAAACCAACCAAATACACAACACTTTCACCAAGAGAAGTTGGTCCAATAAAAGATATGAACTCACCCACCTTGTGTCTCTAATATCCTGGGACCGGCATTGCTACAACAAGACTGCAAACCTTAATTCTAGCATTTCCTCACTTTTGAGGGCTTGACTTTGCAACTTTAACCTTTTAAGAGTGTGTGTGTGTTGTAAATAATAATAAGTAAAATAAGGATAATGATTCTTCCATGCCTCATGGTGTCCTTTGAGACTGAATTCTTTACTGTTTGCAAAGTACTTTGAGATCCTTGAGTTGAAAGCCCTATGCAAGTGCAAAGTAACCTTAATATCTGTGGATGTTATAGGGCAGTCCTAATTCAGGCCATATCCCTTTGTCTTTAATTAGGCTTTTGCTGAATTACAATTGTCCGGTTGCACTGTACTTTTGAAAAGGGAACATCTTTTATTTTCAGGGGTTAGGATCTTGCATTAGCAGGAGTGTTGAAAGCAAGCTGATAATCTCGCCCATGGGACTTAATTCTGATGGGTTTTACACCAGTAAACACTGTTGACTTCAGTGATTTAATCTTGATTTACTCCAGTGTAATTGAAATCAGAATAAGGCCAAGGAACTGCAGCTGGATCACAACAAGCCTGGATTTCTGATCCATAAAGGCCCTTGTATTTTGGAACACCGGAGTTAATTGTACATTAGGGCATTTTGATCACATGCTGGTCACCCCATGTTTGCTAAGTTCCTTCCAAGTATGCAGTACCACAGAACAAAGATGAAGCTAAGTACAGAATAATCACCGACGATACATGTTCTTGCCTTAGCTTAAAGTGCTCAGGATCATCAGCCTCTGGGACTGGCACAGACACGCAGCCAGATTTTCAGACGTGCCTACTCATGGATCCCTCGATTCCTGGGAGCCCATCTTTCGATAGCTTGGGCTTGATGTTCAGAGCAACTGAGCATGCACAACCTGAGATGCCTCAAGTTAGGCACCCAAAATCAGCGGCCACTTTTGAAAATGTTGGCCTCAGCCACTTTTTTGCAGCGTCAAAGGACTAGTCCCTGTTCGCTCCTTTCCCCTACCTTGGCATCTGTTGAGGATGGGATAGAAAAGGGTTGAATGTAGCGTAGCTGCGTGAGCACAATACTTTCAGACCCTTCGGAGACTGCAGCCGTATGCAGTCATGTATTCAAATAGATGCATTGGGCTTGCAGCCTGGGAAATGCCAATGCTCCAGGCATTAATGAGAATAACACTTTGCTCTTACATGGCACTTTATATCTTCAAAGAGCTTTATGGGTGTTAATTGATCTTTCATGGACACAGAGTGGATCCTTTCCTGGGCAAAACTCTACCTGACATTGACAACTGGACTGCTGCAAATGTCCTCATCATGCAGGACTTGATTGTGAGAGGCCCTTCCAGGGTGCTTGGGGGTGGGGGAGATGGAGGGCATGAGGAGCCTTTCCCCATCTTGCATGCCCCATCCAAGAACTAATCGCAGTCTCAGATAATCACAGACTCTCTCTGTGCACCTCTAGGAGCCCACGTTGTCCCAAGGGGGTAGGCAGTGGGGAGGAAGAGGTGGGACCATGGCTCTTCCCCGCCTCCTACACTGGATCACAGAGGAGACCAGCCATTCTGGGGGACCAGGCTGCTCTGCATAGTGGGGAGTACAAGAAGAAATTGTGTCTGAATCCCTCCCCAAGCCCAGCACGGGGCAGTACAGTTCCATATTGCCTCTCTACTCAGGCCAGTGCCCTGGTGACGTGATCTAGCCCCTAAAGAAATTCTACAAGGGATATAAATCAGTTTCTCTGAGAATCCCTCCCTCCCATACCTTAGCTTTTTGGAACTTGTGGAAGCAGCAAAGAATCGGATCCAGGATTAATTTGTTTAAAATGTAACAGAATTATATAAAGTCCAAGTGCATCATCCCCTTCACTCTGTGCCTGATCACAGCCTTTGAAAAATGCATTTGCCACCAAGGGAAGCAAACAATCAATGGACGTGTGGTCCTCCTCTCTAATCACAAGGCAGAAGAGCGTGCTTCGGAGACTGCAGGACCCAGTGTGCTAGAAAGCACAGATGTTTGAACAAACACCCTGCAGAATCAGGGACATACACCTGGCTCACCGGCTGACTGAACAAGGTGTCGCTCTAACACAGCTTCACGCTTCCTGGAGCTGACAGCTCTTTCTTTGGGCTCTGACTGATCTAATAAAGATCCACAGTTCCATCTGCACCTGGACACGGTGAGAACCATTCTGTTGGTTGTTGCTGCGTGGTTTAGGAGCGCTGCCTTGTGGTGTGGTGTGAAAAAGGGAGAGCTGATATTTTATAGATATCTATTTAAAAAGAAGCTAAGAAAACACCAGCTGCCAGCCACATAGGCTATTTTTTCCCTTCTCCAAGGTCTAAACCATTGTGTGAAGGCTTGAATCCAACCCCTGGGATCCTTATATAGTGGAACTGGAAGGACATCTCTTTCCCACCAGCACTGAGTTCTTCCTTGGGTCCTTTACCAGCCAGACAGGTTTATGGCTTTCCCTGCCTTTGGCCGCTAGCCTTCTCTGATGCTTAGGATCTGGCCTTTTCTACCATTGCCAGGTCAGGAATCTGTATCATGCAAAAAGGCTAAAATGCCATTCTGCTGTTGTACACATCCATATGATCTGGTTAGATTCAACTCTGGTTCCAAATTGACTTCTAGTTGTGGAGGTGGTCACAGGAATTCTGTAGCAAAGAAAAGGCTTGGTAATGCACAGCGGTATGAGAGCAATCTTTGGGCTCTGGGAACAAACGGAAAGGTTTGTTTGCTACATTTAGTACTTTCCTGTTGACTTTGTGATCCAAGACATGATTATTTGGGCATGTGAGGGCACGGAGCATGCTCAGCTGCAGAGCATTCCCAAGACATAGTTTCCCAAGGCATAGAGATTCAAGGGTTGAGCCACAACACTGCCGAAATGGACATGTGCTCAGTCCGTGTGGGACATATGCTGGGCATGCCTTTGTCATATGCTCTGAGTGACAACGGATTGGCTGTCCATATTACTTACACATTAATAGCCAACCGCATCTTCCTTACTCACACTTTCGCTGAGTCTGCTTGTGAACAGCTAGATCGCACAGCCGACACCTCTGGGGGACTTCATTACAGAGATTGTCTGGAGCTGTGACGTTTGCATCCCCAGCCATCCTTTTCCAAAGAAGGAAAGGCTGCACCGGAGGCAATCCTATGGAGAATGAGAGGATGTGTTACAAACTCAGAAGCTACCCAGAAGGAGAAAGGACCCTGTGACACCAGTGACACCCAGAAGGAGCAGGAAAGGCCTACAAGAAGAGCCCCTCTGCAAAGCAGAGCTAACTCAAGGAGGAAGAGGATAGAGTGAGAGGAGAGACACCAGGGCGAATTGGAAAAGGAGTCACCATGGGGAGGTGACCGCCAAATCCCCAGAGGTGTTGCCTTGGAGGAGAAGGAGAGCTCATGACTCTATTGTTAATAACAATAGAGTCATACAGAATAAGAACCATAAAGAATAATAAGCCAGCCCTGCTCTTTTCCTTCCCCCCATAGAAAATCCAGTGCTTCTAAACCCATCAATACATCCTCTGTACATGCCTTTAGGATGGAGTTATCCTACTATCCCTTCCTCCTGCTGTGCTGCATCTCCTGACCGGCGGCAATGTGGAACAAATTGCAGAGTGAGAGGCAGGGCTATTCTTTCATGCAGTGAGAACATCTGAGGGGTTCCCAATATCCTACTCCCATGATTTGGCCAGTTCCTGACTCCCCTCTACCCAAGAACCTGCCCAGAGAAAGGAAACACACTGAATCATGGGAGGTTCCAAATTACATTCCAAACTGTCCCAGAAACATTTAGGGCAGGAGCAGGGCAGAAGCAAGGTGGGATCTGGCCTAGGCAAGCGCTGAGCCCTCTGTTCCTCAAACTTATGTTCGAGTTTAATCTTGATTGCAGAAAAGGCACGGTGACTTCAATTGTTTGCATAGTTCATGGGTCAGTGGAAAGCTGAAAACAGTGTAGAGGAAATGACAGCCACTTATTGAAACCACACAGGAAACATCTGACAATAAGCTTGGGACTAGTCTCTTCAAATCCCAAAGTCCCTACAATAGACACCCCGCCCACAAGATCCACTCCTAACATTTGGATGGTCCTGTGTGCCAACGCCACATTGTAAAAATCTTGCTTTGGGCCTTTCCAGGTGTGCCCCTTTAAATTCGTGATCATATTGGTGTCTCCTGCCAAGCCCTCTTCCACTTCAAGCCAGAAGGTAGGTGCTAGGGAAGCTCAGCCAGTTACACCAGGAACAAAGCCAGAGCAGCAGCTAGTTCTGCTAGAGATTTAGGGCCATATCCTCAGTAGATGTTAACTGTCCTAGCTCCATTGACTTCTATTTGCACCACTTGAGGATCAGGTTCTTGGGTTGCATCACTGCAGCATTTTCCTCCTTACTTCCCAGGAAAGGGCATGGAGTCCAGCTACTGATCAGGACTGGAGAAGCCAAAACCTTCCTGCTTATGGGAGAGGCTGGTGGAAACTTATTAGCTGGTTGACAGGGGCAGAGCGACTAAAGAACAGCAGCCCTCCTACAGCTGCTAAACTGATCCTGCTGCTTTGGTACCCCTGGATGGTGCTATACAATGCAGAGCATCCACCTGCATCCTTTGTCTCCAGAAGCTATTCTGTTCAAGTCCGATCAGCTGTGGATGGGTCATGGAATTGGGATGAGGCTCAACTGATTTCACTCTAATTTTATTTTCTCATTTTTTCTGAATGGGATAGTGCCCCAATGATAGAACCACCCCCCTCTGGAACCTCGTAGAGGAGTGTAGTAGAGATTTAGGGCAGCAGGGCTGGGTTTGTATAGTGCCTACCAGAATGGGATGCTGGGCACTATTGTTATACAAATAATAAATAATCATGTCATGGGTAACCGCACATGGCAATCCAGGATAAGACACTGGAGCTCACCTTGGCTTAGAACCAAAAATGACAAACGTCCAAATGTATGCAGTGGTTGTAGCCATGTTGGTCCCAGGATATTAGAGAGGCAAAGTGGGTGAGGTAATAGCTTTTATTGGACCAACTTCTGTCGGTGAGAGAAACTTACACAGACTGGAAAGAGAGCTCTGTGTAAGCTTGCAGGCTTGTCTCTCTCACTAACAGAAGTTGGTCCTTGTCTCGCTAATCCTGCAAATGACACACACGAGAGACAAGTGTACAGTACCGGCTGTGAACTGATTGTGCCTCAGGGCAACAGTCTCCAGCTGCCAGAGAAAACTGAGCACCTAATGAAATGGGCAAAAGATAAATACTTTGTGCTAGGAAATAAAACTGATATCTTGCTTTGTTTATTTTTTTAACCACACTACAGCCACGATCCAGTTCACATTAATGGGAGTTTTACCATTGATGCCAATAGAGGAAAGAGGATTCAGAAGAAAACTACAACTGGGGACAAAATGGGAAAGAGACTCTGCACTAAACAACATCAGATCAGGGAGGTTCTCCTTGACTTTTAGGACTCAATGATACTTTACCTTGAAAGTAAGAGAAGAGCCAAGCAATTGTGCTTCGGGTATCTGCAAACTATGGATATATCAGAATCTGTCAGAGAGCCAGTGGGAACTGGACATCCCTGTTTCCAGGGCAACTGAGTCAAGATCCAGAGATCTGGACCTAGTGGACTGAAAGGAGATGACACAGCAGAAGATTGTCAGTTTATTGGTTGTTTGGGGTTTGCAGAGGGTTGCAGGGAGGGTTAGATGAAGCAATTCAATTCAATGAGACTTTTTTGGGATGACAAGATACATATGTGTTGCTAAAGTGTAAGACAAATGCCAGACCCTTCAGGTGTGTGTCAGGGGCAGGTATGACCCAGCTGGTGTAGGGTCACGCACTGTTTGGGGGTCCATTTGTTATTACTGTCCATACCTGATCTGGTGTCAGGATGGTAAGTGGTGCAGTGCCATTTCTCTCCTGTCTTTCAGGGCCAGGCACAATTTTTCCTCACTGCTTTTTGCTGAGACATCTTTTATAATTCCCCAAATTTGAGGAAATCTGTCTCTTGCAGTTGTATTTGAGACATTGGAGCAGAAAGCATCTCTCTGTCTCAGTCTCTCTGTCTCAGTACAGTTGCTTCTCTCTAGGGTTAGACTGTAGTGTAGACATACTCTGAGACTGTAAGCTCTTTTGGGTAGGAACTATCTCTTTATTAAATGTTTGTACAGTGCCTAGCACACGGGGGTCTAGGCGCTAATGCAATACAAATATTAGAGAAGTATAACAGTAACTTACTCAGACATGGTCCACTTCTCTTTCCTTACATTTTTTTTGTATGCAGCATAGTTGTATCCATGTCAGTCCCAGGATATGAGAGAGAGAAGGTGGATGAGATCTTTTACTGGACCAACTTCTACTGGTTAGAGAGACAAGCTTTCGAGCCACACGGAGCTCTTCTTCAGGACTGGGAAAGGTACTCCAAGCATCACAGCCAAATGCAAGGTGGACAGATTGTTTAGCAAAAGTAGTTATTCCATATTCGAAGGGACCATTCAAGGTAGAGTGGCCCATTAACACCCCTGCAGTCACAGGACAAAAAGATACCGGTTAGTTAGTGTGTTACAGATTGTTGTAATAAACGACAAATCCAGTGTCTGTTCAGTCCATGATTTTTAGCCTCAAGCAGAGTTATGAATTTAAGCTCCCAGGCTCATCTTTTGAAAGTGTTGTGCAGGTTTCCTTTGAGGATGAAGACTGATAGGTCAGACATAGAGTGATCGCTTTGTGAAAAATGTTCACCCACAAGTGATGGGGTGTTTTTGTCTTTCATCATTTTTCTGTGTGAGTTCATTCAAGAGCACAGTGCTTGGTTTCACACATATAGTTGTTATTGAGGCATTTAGTGCGCTGGATGTTGTGATAGGCTTGTGTAGGATCCATGGATCTTGAAAAAGGTTTGTGGGGGGTGGGGTGTTGATCATGGTAGCAGTGGAGCTATGATTCCTGCCTTTGCCTCTGTTGTTCTGGTAGAGTCTGGGGCATTTTAAGTTTGTGTGTCCTTGACTGGGGGGAGCTTGCATCCGATGATAAGCTTGGAGAGGTTGGGGGGTTGTTTGAAGGCCAGAAGTGGAGTGAGTGAGTTCAGGAATGATTTCTTTCAGGATGGGGACTCTATCAAATAGGGGTTGTAGTTTTCGATGATGCCCCGTATGGGTTCCAGGGTGGGGTGACAGGTGACAAGTAGGTGTATGTGGTCACAGGGGTGTTATTTCTGTAATGAAGCAATGGTGCCTAGAGCAGCATTTCTCAAACTGAGGTCTGCGAGGGTACTCCGGGGGTCCACGGGCCTTGCTGATCAACTCCTCCCCCTCCCTCTTAGTGCCTCCTGCAGGCCACAGAACAGCTGTTCAGCGGTGTGCAGGAGGCGCTGTGCGGGAAGGGGAGGAGCGGGGGAAGGGTTGTAAAGAGGCGGGGAAGAGGAGGGGCTGGGGTGGAGTGGGGGCGGGAAGGGGGTGGGGCCTTGAGGGCAGGACCTGGGGCTGAGCAGGTGGGACTTGGGGGGCGTGAACATTTTTTAAACCAAAATGGGGGTCCTTAGGTTACTAAAGTTTGAGAACCGCTGGCCTAGAGGGGCTGGCTGAGCTCTGGATCTCATTATTTTTAGCATGGTACAAACACATAAGAGACAGTCCTCGCCCTAGAGAACTTGGAATCTAAATAGACAAGCCAGACAAAGGGCGGGAGAAAGGAATTCCTGTCTTCCCTTCCACGGCACCTTGGGCTGAATCACGACCCGCAAGAATTCGACAGTCACGGGATGCTTTATCTGTTTGCTCCTGAAGGGGTAGCCCTACAGGTGCCATAACCACCTTGGCCCGCACCAGGTCAAGGGAGAGTGCCCTGCTGTCACTCCTGCCCCTGGCCACTGCATGGGTGGCCCTTCCCCCTCTTTCACCCCAGCCCAGCTGGGCACCCCCCTACCAAGCCACCCTCCCTCCTAGCCCCGCCCCTTCCCTAAGCCCCACCCTCTAGCCGGATGTGCACTCTGATAGGCCCACCTATTGACACGCTCACCAGGAGGAGCCAATCCGCTGCAGCCACAGCGCACTGGCGAACAGGGGGCGGGGCGAGGGGCGGTGAGGGTATAAAAGGGGCCGTCGTGCGTTGGCAGCCGCTCGCCGTCCCGTCCCCGCCCGACGCGGCAGAGGCCGAGGCCGAGCCCCAGCCCCAGCCCCGCGCGCCATGGAGCCCTTCGACCTGCTCGTGCGGAGCCCCACGCAGCGGCACCCGGACCTGCGCCTCCGCGGCGAGCCCGGCTGGACCGTGCGGCAGCTCAAGGCCCGGCTGCGCCGCCTGCACCCGGAGGAGCCGGTGAGGCGGGGACCCCTCCCGGGCCGCTCCCCCCGGCCTTGTCCCGCGGCTCCCCGCCCCAGCGGGCCGGGGGAGGCCTCGAGCCCCAGCCCGGGGACCGGCTCGCCCCCATCCGGCGCCCCCTCAGCAGGGGGCATCGTGCCCCGCGTTCCTCACCCCCGGCCGGGGGGGGTTGGGGCGTAGCCGGAGTCCGGGTTCCTCCCTCCTGCGGGGCCCCCCCGGGGTGACTCCTTGGGGGTGAGTGGGGCCCTGCCCCGTTCCGGGCCCGGGCTGTGACATCGGCTCTCCTGGGAGCGCTTTTACCGGGTCCGCTGCGGGCTTCCCTGGGGAGACGAGTGTCTCCTCCGCCTGGGGGGTCCTGACCCAACGGGCTTGTGGGGGTGTCGTGGTGTTGTCTTCTGCGCTGGGGCTGGGAGCCAAGGGCCCCGCTCTGCACGCAGCAGCACTGAAGTCAGGGTGGCTAAACTGCACCCCCCACCTTGTGACACCCTTTGGGTCAGCACCCCACAGTTACAGCCCCCTGACAGTCCAGGTGTAAATAGCTGAAACCATGAAATTTAGGATTTTTAAAATCCCATGACATTGACCAAAATGGACTGTGAATTTGGTAGGCCCTAACATTGAAAGCCCATACTGGGGACGCTTCTGGGAGTGGACGTGAGTGTTTGTGTTACCACAGAGCTGTTGTCATTTCTATTGCACAATCTACTTTGCCTCCCTCTTAAAAAAAAATAAAACGCACTAATTACGGCAGCCTTGGCTCTAAAAGGTTGCACTATTGAACAGGAGGCAAAAGTGTTCATGCAGTGTAGTTGTAGCTTTGTTGGTATCAGGGTTTTAGAAGTACAAGCTGGATGAGGTAAAACTTTTTGTATTGGACCAACTTCAGTTGGTGAGGGAGACAAACTTTCAAGCTTACACAGAGCTGAAGAACCTTCTTCAGGACCTGAAGAGCTCTGTGTAAGCTTGAAACTAGTCTTCATCAGCAGAAGCTGGTCCAATAAAAGATATTGCATCACCCACTTTGTGCCTGTAAAACTGTTCAAAGGTTCAGGGAACTCAGCATCTATTTGATGTCTCTTTAAAGTTTTATAATGTGGAGCAAAAAAAAGTGTCCCGTTCTCTCCTCTTTCCCCACCCAGGATTCCAGAACACCTGCTTCTGCATGGTTGGCTAGTTGCAAATGTTACAGTGCAATTCAAAATAGTTTGTAAATATGTTATGGAAATCAGTTGTAAATACAGAAGTGAAATTCGTTCAGCATATGGGGAAACTGTTTGGGGGCTTTTTGCTTTATTTCTTCCTGTTTGGGGGCTTTTTGCTTTATTTCTTCCTGTTCAGCTGCCATTTAATGTTGATGTGGTGTAGTAGCTTGTTGGATGCTGAAGTAGTATGTAATAGGAGTCTTAGTTTTTCTCCCAATGGTAACAATTTCTTATGAAGTGGCAGTATAGGCAAAGTAATAAAAAAAAAAAAAAAAAGTTTTAAGTTAGTGTTCCAGGCAAGACAAGGGAGTTAAAGGGCTGCATTATTTTTACGTCGAAAGAAAATTTGTCCATGAAATAACTATGATACTGTTTTGCTTGTAAGGATTAGATTCATTGAGAGAAATCTGTTGGTTTTAGTAAAAATAACATCTAAATACTATTTCACACTGAAACAAGCAGCTGTTTCTGTGTGGTGTTTTTTTTTTTTTTTTTTAAGACTATGGCAGATATTCTGGTTATGGGCACTATAGGAAACTCCAAAATAACTTATGCTCCCAATACTTCTGTTAGTCTTAAAGGTGCCACAGGACCCTCTGTTGCTTTTTCCAAAATAACTATATTCTATATGCTGCTTAAGACTAATCAAATAAGTAGACATAACAATCTGTACAAATGTGAATTGACATGATGAAGGGACACACTGGGCTTTCAAGCAAGCGTGGTTTGATTTAAATAATCAAGGTTTCCTGCTTGCTGACTGACAGCAGATTAAAACTGATTTTTAAGTAATAGATTTTAATTGTGGTTTTGCACTCTAGTTATTCTTCTAAAAAGGTTGATGCTCTTTGGTAACCAGCCTGTTTTTTTTTGTAACTAAATATAGCCTTTGCCCCAAGTTTATTGTTCTTTTGCTAAGGATACACTACATGTGTATTTGAGCAATTGTGTACATTAACTTTATATGTATTTTAGATTCTTACGTTTTTATTAGGAAATGTTGAATGATGCAATTTTTTTACTAGATTTTTTTTTTTTTAAACTTGTGATTTGTGTCAAGCTCTACTTGGACGCGGATTCAAATTCAGTTAAAATACACAAACAGTATTTAAAATTATTAAATAAAACTACCTTAATTGTGCAGGAAACATACAAAAATTCAAATAGTTTTGCTTTTAAAACTGATTTTTGTTAAACAAAGAAAGTACTCTCTCTAGTTAGCGAATTTAACCTGATTATTTCTGTTGACTGTGTCCTTCAGGTTTTTTTTTAACTTTTAGATCTCATCTTCTTTCAACGAGTTTTTATTCATAGATTTGAAGAGGAAAACAAGTTTTCCTGCTTTTTCAGCTCCCAGTTGCTAACTTTGAATGAACTGATGATTGAACTGAACTAGGTGAATAGACTGAAATGAAGAATATATTCACTCTGCACCTGTGGAAGAGGCGACTGTTAAACTATTTTAGCACTTCAGTAGACTCTAGTTCGAGGTGCTTAGCCAGTGACTTCCATCTTTCAATACTTTGAATTTCTTTAACACTTGGCAGCAAACATGTACTGCTTAAGACAATTTTTTGTATTTTATTTAAATGATGTCAATAGATTATAAATTTAGGCCTTAACTTTGGTTTTAAATTTCAAATTTAGTTTTAAATAGGTTTATTCTTTAAAACTAAACCTGCTTATTTAATTTAAATGAAAAAATCTGATTTATTTAAATCCATTTTTATCTGAGCAAATTCCATGCATGTTGTGAAGGTGTGCTGCTGTGGGAAATGCTATCTTTCTGCTTAATGCCCAGTGTCAGTGGAAGCCAAGAGGTCTTCATATGCTGCTTTGGGGTGTTAAAATGGCATCCATCAGCATTGGTCAGATACATTATTTATGTAGCAATCACGTCAGAGTGGTTTTTAGTAGCTTTGAAGAATTAAATTTGGAAGCGGTGATAGGACTCTTGCTTTGGAAGCTGGCAGAGCTGACCTTTTCCTGTAGCGAGGGGAACATGGGCTCTCTTGCTCTGGGGCAACTCCCAGTGACTGTGTGCTCCAACTGCAGGAGGATTTCTGTGTGAACAGCTGCTCAGATTTACTGGGTGGGAGATCATGTGAATTGTCACAAAATTACAAAGTGCCTGCAGTGCTGCTCGGGTTGCTCTGCTTTAAGGAGTGTAGAGAGGTTCCTTTTTGCCAGGATTGTGGTGGGGGTTTCTGGTCTGTACTACAAAATGAATCACTTCATATACCGGAGCAGCTGGTCTGTCCTCGTTCTGTATACATTTGTCTAAATCTCTATGGTATTGCACATTTTGCATACAAGTAATTGACTGAATTAATCTTTACAAGCCAAATTCTTCTTTAATAGAGATGCACACAACTTCTGTTCAACTGGGGAAGGGATGGGGGGAGTAGCATTTCTGGTTTGTGTGTCTGACAGCAGTGTTTGGCCTCTGGGGTTTATCAGTCAGCTTTTATGTACACAGCTTTTCTTATGTGAAGCTAACTTTTTTTGGCATTTAAATGCATTTGACAGATTAGTAACCAGTATATTTTGTCTTCTCTCAAAGCCTGAAGAGGACCAGAAGCTGATTTATTCTGGGAAGCTGCTGCTTGACCACCTTTATTTGAGAGATGTGCTGCCCAAGGTATGGTAATTACATGTTTGTGGTAGCTGCGCTGCAGTATCAAGTGAGGTCAAATAAAGTTTTAATAGATCAAACAAAATGATTATCAAATGTCTTGACTTTTATTTTAGCAGGAGACGTTTCATGCTCTTCATCTGGTGTACCAGTCAAAGAATCTGTCAAAAATGAAAGAGACCAACGCGAAGGTATGTTAAATTTAGACTTTCTTCCTACGTTAGATATTGAAAGGATCAGCAAAAATCTGTGGAATGTGACCTAGTTTTTTAATTACTGTATGTTTGTAAAGGTTGATACTGTCAAAGCAGGGTGGTAAACCTCATGTGTCAAAAGTTCTGTCATTGTAAGTGTTATGGCAGCATTCCTTCAGAGTTGTAATAGGGCTGGGGGAAGGAACACTTACACATTTGGAATAAGTACTGTAATCACAGAGCAAGGATTGTTTAAGTTTCAGAGTTGATGGCACCTGAAGAGCTCTGTGGAGCTCGAAAGCTTATCTTTCACCGACAGAAGTTGGTTCAATAACCGATATTACTTCACCCACTTTGTGTCTAACTTGTCAAACCTCAGTTTCTAATTGTTTGCATAAACTTGAGTTGACATTACTGCCAGAGGGGGGCGAAATGTTTAATCGCATGTAATTTAGTTCCATTAAAAGCTAGTGACACCTCATATTGCAGGCTCTACAGCCAATGATGGACATGGTGGCTGGGCTGTATGCAAAGGGTGAAATTGTGGTGCCTGTTCCCCCATGATTACTGAGTCCAATCACACTAGTGGTTATGCTCATCAGAGGGAGAGGGAAATGATTACCGTTTGAATAGGCAGTGTCCAGCATATGAATTTTGCTGGGATTTACTTTGGCAACAGAACTTCAAAAACATATGGAAGAGGAAATTGAAACTAAAAATGAGCATTAGAATTTCAATTTAATATGGATTCGTTTAGTGCACAATACCATATATCACATCACAATATTTTATTTCTGAATGGAAGTTAGGTGATTAACTAGTGCACAAGCTTCATATCTGAAGGCATAAATTTCCACCCTTCTTTAAATCAAAAGTGAACAGCATACAGTATGTCCTAATTCCAGTTGGATATTTGTCACAACACACATGGCAGAGATCCTTGGGACTAGAAATGCTCAGGTATTGCATTTTGATTAAGGTGCATTGTCCTGGTTCTGTAGAGCAGTTTGCAGAGCAGCCACCCACATGCTGCTAGAACCTAAGACCTCATTTCATAAACTCCAAAATTAGATACACATTTAAAAATAAATTCTCATACTAGTACACTTACGAGAAGGACAGATGATCTTTGCTCTTAAAGGGGACCTGCAAAAGAATTAAATAAATAAATAAAATCTAACAACAAAAAGCGAAAGACCCAAGGAAGCATAATGTTTTTTTTATTCCTTAGAGCTTGTCTAAACACACCACTTATACCATTTTAACCATAGCAGTATAGTTAAAAGTGGTCCAATGATCTAGTATGGATGGATGCATTTATACTAGTATAAAAATGCTTATACTGGTATAACTTACTCCTCTATGGGAATGGAATAGTTAAAGCAGTAGAGCTTGTGTTTAGACAAGCACAAAAGTACCCCAGTTTAAGTTGGTGCAACTTCTTTGTGTAGACAAGTCTGAGTTTTCCAGTTAGTTTTTATCCAATGCAGGATCTGAATTTCTAGTCCAAAAAAACCCATAAGCAAACCAAAACTTTAAAAAACATACTCAGACCTTTGCATATCATGAGATGATTGGGGGGCGGGGGAAAGAATCACACGACTATTTTTTCCTTTCCAGGTTACCTTTAAAGGAGTGTTAGAAATAAAATATGTATGGAAGGACTGGTTATAACAACGGCTATTACTATTAATTGGTATTGTGGTAATGCCCATTGTCAAAGATCTGTACAAACGCACAGTAGTTTGGTAAAACTTCAAGAGAACGTTCAGTGCATCCTCTTAGCTTTGCAACAGAAGACTTTTCTCAGATACTGTTCTGAGTCAGCTCCAGTATTAACTGTATTATTTAGATTGACGAAACCAATCAACAGCCAAAGACTGTTTCAGGACCTGGTCAAGATCCTTCTGTAGTTTCTTCAAGTGATGGCTTGAGACAAAGGGAGACTTCCTGCAACCAGCTTTCTACAGGGGAAGCCAATACTAGGTAAATATGCCACACATGCTGATAACTTTCTGAAAATGTTGACCATTCATGTTCAACTTTCTTTCTTAATTACAATCTAAGTGTTGAATACCAGCACCTCATGCCATACTTAATGTTGTAAATGTCAGTGGAATATAAGCCATGTATACTATTCTTCTCGATATTTAAGTGGACACTGAAGGGGTTAAATGGATGTATGCCTCTCCAACCAGAGGGGAAGCATTATCTTTATTGTTACATGTGGAAAAGTAGAATTGCTGTTACATTTTCATGGAAATATGAACCCAGGAGCTTCTATGCTGATCCAAAATTCTTATGCAGGTAGCCCCTACAATTGATTCTCCTTTGTTAGGAGATAACTATTTTCTCACAGGAATTGCTGTCTCCACTATTGAGCTTCTGAAGGTTAGATTGAGCGGGCTTGCTTTCCTCTGAGATCCTAGTACTACTTTCTGGAACATTGCTTAAGCATTGCCATTTTGTTTGAATGGACCTGAACTGAAATTAAAGCTGAATATCTGATCATTTAATCAGAAAGATGGTACTTGGGATCCAGTGGTAGTAAGACTGTCTGTCTTCCTGTCCCCACTCTGATTTCACAACAGCATATTTTCAGGATGAAATGTAGATTTCTGCATTCATGTTCCAATAAAAATGATTGCAGTATTTCAAGCCCAGATTTAAGGTAGGATATGCTGAAAGTGTATGGTATATGCTTGTATCTTATAGTGGGTAAAGCATTAAACAGCTTTTGCGATGCTGTCTCTCTTTAATGGTACAAGTAGGGAAAGACTTGGGGAAGTGGGCCTGCCTGTTCTTTTGTAAACAAACATCCTGTGTTTTACCCTTTCAATAAGGGTTGAAGCTGCCCAGCATCCCCATGGTGTGGCTCCTGGATACTCTGCATATACCACTTACAACATGCTACAGATGTCCTGGTTTCAGCAGATTTACGCAAGACAGTACTACATGCAATAGTAAGTTTTCATTTTTGTTTCCTATTCTCCCTGGGAGCCTTGAAATGTTCTAACTATTTCTTAATGAGGGAATTTTTTCCTTCCCTCAGGTGTAATGTAGTTGAAAGGCATGTTACTTAGCCTTTATGATTCAAATGTCTGATGTAAATGTAAATGCTGTATGTGGCTCCTAAAATGTAATTCGGTTTAGTTTTACTTGCAGCTTTTTGCTTCGATAAAGCTAAGTGCTGCAAAACTTGATACGGTTACCCAGCCTGTTATGGGGTCTAAGTACAGCGCTGCCTTGATATAACGTGACCTGATATAACACAAATTCGGATATAATGCAGTAAAGCAGTGCGCGGGGGGGTGCACACTCTGGTGGATCAAAGCAAGTTCAATATAACGTGGTTTCACCTATAACGCGGTAAGATTTTTTTGGCTCCCGAGGACAGCGTTATATCGAGGTAGAGGTGTACTGAGGTTTTGAAAGTTTCAACAGTGGAGTACTGAAATAAACCCTTTGTATTCCAACTTTATGAAGATCGATGTTATCCCATTTTACAGAAGGTGAAACTGACCCACAAAGTTGAACTTATCCCATCATGTGGCATGTCATTGGCATAAACAGGGCTGATTTCTGTCACTGCTCTAATCACAATATGCTGCTTCCTAGTTGCACATGAATGTAAGATTAACAAGTTTTTATGCCTGCCTGCCTTATCCTTTGCAGAGCTTGGCAAAGTCTTACTGCTTTTATCTTCTTTTCAGCTTGGCTGCTGTTACTGCTGATACATCACCTACACAAAGGTCACAAGAGATACCAGTGGCACCAGTTGCAGCTCCAGCCCCTCTTCCAGATGCATTTCCTGCACAAAACCTGCCTGGAAACCATAATGCCCCTCCTCAGCTTAATGCCGGGGCCAATCAGAATTTGCAAATGAATGCCCAGGGGGGTCCTCTCATGGAAGAGGAGGAGGAGATGAATCGAGATTGGTTGGACTGGCTTTATTCGGCAACCCTGTTCTTCGTTTTTGTCAACATTATCTACTTCTACTCCAGCCTCAGCAGGTTCCTCATGGTTATGGGCGGCACAGTTCTGATGTACCTGTAAGCATGCATGTCTCATGAAGTAAACATTTCAGTGTTGACTTGTCATTCAGGTGACTGCTCTTTGGAGCAGTTTGTCTGCACTGTGAGAGTCTTCGTTGTAATCAAGTCTCTTACAGCTCATCTATGCATCCGTTATATTAGTTTAACTATATTTGTATAGTTAAAGCAACACAACCCCCTAGTGTGGATGCATTTATAGTAGTATAAAAGTGCTTTTACTTGTGTAACTTCTCCCATATGGGATAGGAAAGTGCTAGACTAGGATAAAGACCCCTTTATATTGGTATAACTGTAGCCACACAAGGGTTTATATCAGTATCACTGTAAGAAATCACATTCCTAGCCAAAATAATTGATGATACTTTCCAGTGTCGAGCAGGTCTTACATTTTGACATGTCAAAATGCATCACAGGATCAGCAAATCTCCTACTGTAACTCTTAGCTCAACATTTTTGGAGGGAATTGTTTAAAGTCAAAGTTACAATAAAACATTAACACACTATATCATACATTACTGGTTCAGGTTAATATTCAAAGAACATGGCTAACGATTGTGTACAGTTGTGTGCGGCCATGTCTTTGGTAGGGGAATTGATCCCATACCTTTATATAAGATGTGGCTAAGCATTTTTTACCATGGTTGTTGACTGCTTGTAAACATGCAAAACTAATTTGAATGCAGTGTAATCCTTAGCCACTTTCTTGACTAGAAAAAATGCTACCAGTCAAACTGACCACTCTTGCTCTGAATGGGGAGGTAATTTGTAGTACTTCCCAATCTCTACCCATTTGTGAAGCTGCTCATAATTTGTTGTGCTGATCTTCAAATAATTGTCGTCCTCCTTTACATGCTTGGATCAGTTGTGACATTAGTGTAGACCTTTAAATTGCCACAAGTAGGCTTAAGAGTTAGCACATTCAAACAGAAGCAGTCCACGCTTCTTAGAGCCAATTCAGGCTGTCTGCAGACTCAGGAAGTCAGCACTGGATTACATCTGGTTAGTATTTTGACATTTTATCTTCAGAGCCATACGGGTAGAACATTTTAAAAGTTTATATTTTTGGAGTACAAGATGCAGCCACTGGGGGGGGGAGAGATTAGTTTGCCAAGTGGCCACGTGGTGGCCTGTTATGACCCCTCTTTGTGAGCCACACAGGATGAGGGAGCAATGCCAGAATCACAATTTCAGTTATCCCATTAGGACAGGGCAGGTGTAGGGAAATCCAAGGTACAGTGGTACATGCTGCTGCTTTAAAAAGGAGCACTCTGTCCTAGTTCTCATGCTACACACTGCAGCATCTGCTTTAGCCCACTGGGGGCCTGATCAAGACCCCTTAGGCTGTGATGCACCAGCCTGTATAGAGCTGGTTCCACTGCAGCCTCTTGAATGCTATGCTGTGCCTTGCTGCCATAATGCTGGGGGGTAGGGATTGTGGTGGAGAAGGTTTTTGGGAGCTGTCCTCCAGCACCTCAACCAATCAGAATTAATCCCAGTGTCTTGAGCAAACTGTCTACTCTTGTGTGCGTATTTAAGTGTTTTGCTAGGCCTGAAGTCTGTTTGCTAGGCAGGAGTAATGTTTAGCTAACTGCTGTTCACAATGAGTTCTTGTCTTCCAGGCACCATGCTGGATGGTTTCCATTTAGACGACGGCCAGTTCACCCTCTTCCAAACAATGTTCTTCCCCAAGCTGCGATAAACCAGGACCAAAACAATAACTTACAGGTATTGGCTCAATATTTGACATACAACAGCAGCAAATCCCGGGAAAGGGTTTAGTTTCCATTTTCCAAACATTTGTATCACTAAGGATGAATAGTGTTCTCTACAAAATCTTCTGCTGGAAACTTATTTTCCTGGTAAAATAATATCTAAACTAGCCTTCTTTTCTCACTGAGTCCTAGAGTTCAAGGCCAGAAGGATCACAGATCCTCTAGTCCAGGGGTCGGCAACCTTTCAGAAGTGGTGTGCCGAGTCTTCATTTATTCACTCTGATTTAAGGTTTTGCGTGCCAGTAATACATTTTAACGTTTTTAGAAGGTCTCTTTCTATAAGTCTATAATATATAACTAAACTATTGTTGTATGTAAAGTAAATAAGGTTTTTAAAATGTTTAAGAAGCTTCATTTACAATTAAATTAAAATGCAGAGACCCCCGGACTGGTGGCTAGGACCCGGGCAGTGTGAGTGCCACTGAAAATCAGCTCGCGTGCCGCAGGTTGCCTACCCCTGCTCTAGTCTGACCACCTGTATTTTACAGGCCACCAACACCACTTAGCCACTCGCATGCTAAACCCAACTGAAATTAGACCAAAATATTAACAGCCTTCAGGAGACTAAATGTATTATGTGCCACAGGCAAAGAACAGGAGGGATGTGGTTAATTCCTGCTCTGTCTGGTTGTTACCACTGTAATAGGTACTCTGATACTTTGATTTCTATGGAAGCAAAAGTATCTTTCCTGCCATATGTTAGAAATGTATTTGGTTTTAAAACTTAACCCTGGCAATCACCTGGTATTTTGTAGTTGATGCATTTTGTTCCAGAAAATCCCGGCTTGGCCAAGGGCTACTGTGGCTGTTAGCAGTGTAACAGGCTCAACCATTTTCATATTTTGGGAAGAGGCAAATATTTGCAGGGCTTGTTAACACTAAACTACTGCAGCAGGTGTTAAACAGTCCCACCGTAATTTGTCTCTACTACAAGTGAACGGCTCTCATAATTGCAGATAAAACTTGAATGTGTATGAATCTTAATCTGGTATGGAGGGTTGTACATAATGTTTCTCTATGTATATGCCGTTAATGGGACATGCTCAAGTTGGCATTTTCATTTGGTCTTAGTACTTGGTGTGGAATTGTGCTTTTGGTGCTGACCAATTTACAACTAGAACATCAAAATATTTTTGAGATGCAGCAGCTTGTCTGGGTGTATCAGATGCATCATTCCCACTTGTAAATAGGTCCTAAAATAGTTTTATTTAGCACAGGACAGTATTGGCAATGGTGGGTGGCTTTACTGTGTCTTAGCTGTGTGGTCTCTTGAGCTGTAATTCTGGGACAATGGGTAATAAAGGAATGAAGTACTGCAGTATAGTCAGGGCTGTTAATGAGTCCTTGACGTTCTTCCCTTGAAAGGAATTAAAATAGCTTGTTTTAGAAAGGCATCTGGCTTTTAGAATTTAGTGTTCTTAAAACAACTGGCCTCACTTATGAGAGATACTTTATCTTGGCAGGAGGAAAATGTAGGTGGAGAAGCTGAACCTGAGGCTGTTTCTGATGAAGGAAGAGCTTTACCAGAAAATCAGCAGGAGAGGCCTTCATTTATGAACACAGCCTGGCTTTTCTTCAAGACTTTCTTTGCATCACTCCTGCCAGAAGGGCCTCCAGCCGTGGCCAACTAACTGATTTTGATATCGACGTACTAGCCCATCTGTAACTCCAGCAGACTACTCTTCTGTATACCTGACTAGTCTGGACACCATCTCCAAAGTTAAAATGACAAGTATCACTGGGATTTCCCCATCTTATAGCAATTAAGCAACCTAAAAACTGCAAGAAGCCTTAAACCTTTACAGCATATAGACTAAAATGTACTGTGCTTTCCATGTCTTCATTCCAAAGAACTTCAGTGTGCTGTATAGCAGGCATTAAATTAGAGGGCCTAGCATTGTACAGCAGTGCCCTAAATGCACAGACAGTAAGCAGGTGTGTCGGAGATGTAAGAGAAGCAGATTGCTTCTACCAATGCTATTTGATTCCTGTTGGAATGTTTCAAATGCTGTTTAAATTACACTGAGTGTAGTATCTCATATATAAAACAAGGAACTGCTGTTCAGTATTGGCAGACTTTTCTAGGGGAGATTTACCCTTAAATTGCTTAAAGGAATGCAGTGCTTAATCTTAACAGAAAATGAAGACGACAAATCATGTTTTCGCTGTAAATTTCCTATGGAGGACATACTGTGTAATACAGTAATTACCTACTTTGTCAGAAAGTGAAAGCTAACCCGAGCCTTTGATAAACAAGTACACCAAATGGATCAGCTGAGTTACAGGGTGAATTTCAAGTTGTCAAAATCAGGTGTCTTTTAAAACCATTTAAAGGTTCCTTTTCTGGCTTGTAAATCCCAAAGCTTCATTCATCTAGAACTTAGTTGCGCTGTGCATCTTGTAACCGCTTCCAGGATGCTCCATGTAAGTAGCCTAGAGGTTCTATATTCAATCCATGCAATTTTCTGTAATGTTAGAAAGACCAATGCCAAAATCACTTTTTTTTGCTGTCAACTTAAACTCAGAAGGGCCTGTTACCTTGGTCAGCTAGAACTTTCCGAATCCCAGATGTTCATGACAAATGGCTACGTTCCTTTTGAGATGTACAGAAAAGCGTCAACTAGGCTTTTGCATCCCAGCAAGCACAAGATTGCTCCGGAACAACTTTCACTGTACTCATTTCTTCCTTCCTGGTGTTCCCTTGAACGTCTAATATTGTCACGGGCTTTGTTTTCGAAAACAATCAGTTTTGTGCAGACTTGACCACAATCAGAAAATTTCCCTGTGCAAATAGATGGTATGCACCTAACTTGCTGTCTGCACACCCAGTCACTAATAGCATGTATACATGAACAGAGCCTTCGCACATTGTAAAACTAGACTTACCCCTCAGCAGCCGATAACTTTGTTGCCCAATGTGCCTTGGATAACTTTTCTTTGAACAAACGAAAGAAGTTGAAGTTACAATGGTCAGACAACTTGTAACTGCTCCTAGTAGTTCTGTAGGCGTTCAGGAAGTTGGCCTAATGTATGAGGCTCCTTTGACATATGCATGGGGTTGCAATGCATTGTTTTAGCTCAGGGATAATGTTTTATTGCAAAGTAAACATCTGGGTGTTTGGGTGGTTTTTTTTTTTTTTTTTTTTTTTTCTGGGTTGTGGTATGAAGACTTTTGGGATTAACATCTCTTGTCAATAATCCTACTTGTAGATGGCAAAACTGCATTATAAAGCTTTAAAGCAAATGTCTTGCCATGCTAATGTGCATGAACTTGTTCTGTACAGTTGACCATGTAATTACTTAATCTGAAATTCTTAATCCTGTTCTTTCCACATATTACACCTACCCATTAAACATGGTTTAATGTTTGTCAGTGTTTTATCTAATGCAGTTAAGCTTTTATTCATTCCTTATCATAACAGATTAGCTTGAGATAAATCCTTCTCCACTGCAGAAGAGAGTTCCTGTTTCAGAAACGTGCAACCTCAGGGGGAAGCTGTCACTCCTATAAATCTGCTGAAGTGGCAGTGAAGAGGAAGGTTAAGTAAAGTAATACACCCTCTAACAAATCCTTTATCAAGCATGAGTATCTGTATCCCTGAGAGGAGTGAGAAGTCTCCTTGCTAATTGTTCCAATGTGTAATGTGCCTGAAAAAAAACTCTGACAGCCTTGTCTCATATGTATATAATATTGCAGTAAGGCGAAGGCCCCGTTAATAAGCATGACTATGCTTGGGAGGACTACACTTGGTGGTAAATGTTGATTTCACTAAACACACAAACTGCTGAAAAGATATTTCCATTGATAACTGAACCTTTTAGATGGAAACAGTAAGAAAAACACTGCTTTAACTTAGACTTTCACCTTTATGTGCATAAAACATCTAGTGCCATTTCTCTTAAAACAGCTGCCTCTGCTGTTACTAGAGCTGGGGCTCCAGGCAATTGTGCAGTATTCATTACACTGAAAGTTGAGGAAGAATCCGTTCTAGGCATCCCAAATGGATTTGATCAAATTGTCTGCCCTGTCTCCCTCATAATTTCCTGCAACTGCAACCATTTAAAGTGATAAAAACTATTTAGTGGAATTATAATAATAAAATCAAAATGTGCCAAGCCTATGCCAACTTGAACTGTAGTGTATCAGGTGACAGTCCCTCTCCTGAAAAGTACAACCTAATGCGCCCTTATTGATAAAGGAAAGAGGATGCAGTTAAATGTATATGTTGATTAACAGGCTGTATTAGTATCAATTTTCCCCCCATCCATCAAATCCTCATGGATTGATTTTTCTATTGGGATTGTTACAGGTGTTGTGAAGGAGAAAGAGGGTGGGGGCAGCCCGTGTGTAGGGTAGTGAGCTAGGAGACTTGTAAAAGATGCTGAGAGAGGCTAATAAAGGGGTGGCCAAGGATGGTGGTGGAGGAGCAAGGTGAGGATGCGAGACAGGTCTGGAGGGGCTGAGTAGTGACGGTCCTAGAAGTTTGATGGGGTGAAAGGGGGGGAAGCTAGTGGTGGGATTGAACAGAGGGATATGGTTGTGGGGGAGGCTTACGTGATTAGAACTGCAGGGTGGGAGGGAGAAGGGTAATCCAGAAGTTACTGCACTGATAGGAGATGAGGGTCTGAAGGGGAGCTTTGGCAGCAGAAAAATGGATTGATTTTGGAGGAAGAAGCAGAAGGATGTGGAAACTGCCTGGTTGAGGGAGGGAGAAGTTGAAGATGAGCCGTAAGTTTATGGGCAAAGAATTTTTATACATAATTTAGGCTTTACTGATGGGTCCAACAACAAGCTGTTCAATGATAACTTCTTGCTTTATCTGTTTGTATTACCAACCCTATTTCAACTATGGAAACAAACAGCAGCTGGGGCCTGTAGCTTTTCAACTAGCAGCCTTGGACGCAGGCTAACGCCATAGAAAACAATACATCTGTGAAAGAACAGAAGTTGTATATAGGGGGATTGGCCACAAGGTGGCAGAGTGAGTGAACTGCTTTCCATGGTGCTCTGTCCCTCCCCAGCCTCTGGCTACTTTGCCTGCACTGTGAACAGATCTTTGTCCCGGCTGGGAAACCAGGGCAGGGAGATCCTAAGTTCTGGGTTCTAAAATTATCTCAAGCTTTTGTCTTTCCAGCTATTTTAAAGGGGTAGTTCATTCATTTAGCGAGTGTGTAAAACTGCAATCAAAATGCTGGTGTTCGCCTGGGATGCTCCCCATGGCACAGGAACGAGGAATTTAAAATCAGACTGATTGCTGCTCGAGCCCAATAACTGCTCCTAGCTAATAGCTGTGGGTGATCACAGAATCACTTCCTCTCCACTCCCACTACTGGTAACATTGGGTCCTGACCCTGGGATTGAGAGGGAAGAGCCTCAGCTGGTGGGAATTGTCATCCTAGGGGAGCTCAGACCTTTTTCTCCAGCTGAGGATCTGTCCTGCTTCCTTCAAGTATAAATGATTGGGGATGATCCAGGCCCAGCGTGGTTTAATTTTTACCGGATGCCAAAGATACTAATCCCCTTTAGGGAAAAGCCACGCTCAGTTTATGATCAGGTACTAGAATTTTCAGTCAGGGACATCAAGTTGAGCTCTGTTTCCCTTTGAATTTAAGGCATTGCTAATCGTCACTGGAATATCTCATCCCCATGGAAAAATCCTACTGGGATTTTATATCTATAGGGAGCAGAGAACAGCTGTACCCTGAGATGCAGTTGTATAAAATGGGACAATCAGATCCCCGAGTGCATGTATCAGACAAAAGTACATTTCTATTGCTTTTTAATCTCTTTAGCCCTGAAGAAACCTCTCCTCAAAGAGAGGCAGCTGGATTCTATTCCTTCTTGTGTCTCATCAACATGATTGTTTACTAAATTCCAATCAGTTTCACCTGTGCAAACCTATTGACGGCACTAGGACTGCAAAGGGGTTTCTGAGCATAATTTGGCCTTTCTTACTGGTGCTTAGAAGAACAAAGCCACCTCTCAGCTGAGGTTTGCAGGAGTACTAGTCAGGAACTAAACCTCCTTTTCCCTCGTGTGAGAACACATGACATGATCTGGGAGATGATAACCGTGGGATCTTATGATGCTGTTTGTACAGAGGCACGTTGTCAAACACAGCTGGCCTCTAAGGTCTAATCTGAAAAACTCTTTCATAGTGACCTACTCTATTCTCTGTGTGTCTCGCTCAGAAGGGTGAAAAACCAGGTGGGCTGAACCTGTCTGTCTAAGGAATCTGGGCTTTTTTAATCTGATGTTTAGTTGATTGACCACTTCTTCCTGTTGTGTTTTGCCCCCTTTACGAACACCTTAAGCAGGCTGTTCCTGCTGAGCAGACGACTCAAGCTAGAGAATGTGTTAATTTGGCCAGGGGGGTGTTACTAAAATTTGATGATTCTCTAAGCCACTTACCTTTGGTTAAACCTGAAGAGAGTTGGATGCTTGAATGCTCCTGCCTCTGTTGAAGAATTCAATCATGGATTTAAGATGCTGAGCAGTGCTAGCCCCAAGGATTCATAAATCCTGGGTCAGACTTCCCAAAATCACGGGACTGGCGTGAGAATCATGAGAGTTTAAAAACAATAAACGCTGAGTTCTTTTCATGGGAGAGTCTAATAGAATCCCAGGCCTCCCAGAGCTCGGGCTTTAAGGAAAGCACCAAAGCAACAAGACTTGGGATAAAATCATAAATTGGCCGCACTGGATAGTTGGCCAGTAAATTCCTTGGCCTAGCTGGAGTCTCCTTTGAGTTTCACAAGGCCACGCCCTGCTCCAGTGCTGAATCTTTGACAAGCCAAAATGGGCAGGATTTCCCCTGCAGCTATGGGCCCAGCTCCCTTCTAGGGCTTCCAAGAGCGGAACAGGGGTGAAAACCTGAATGGGGGCATAGCCTGGGGTAAGTGGTTACAAGTCACTTTGATCTGTGGGCTTCCACCCTGCTCAGCACGGACAAAAGCTGTTCTTCCCCCTGCTCCCCAACTTTGCAGCGTCCTGTTGCCGTCCTCTCCCAGTGGCTCCAGCTCAGGCCCTCTTATTCCTTGGTCCCCCTCATCTTGTGGAATGGGGTTGCTCCTTTGTGCCAGGTGCTAGTAGGAAAAGTAACCAAGAGGCTGGGGTTTGACAAAGCAGGGGGGGCTTTATCGGATGCCTCCTGTTAGTTGCTTTTCCTGTCATCGCTCTCCAGGTCAGACTTGCTACGGGGGATGGGGAGAGTATTCACAGCTCTTGTGCACCATGATCACACCACTGTATACAGGGCTGGTCCTTGGGATCTGGGCCAGGGTTTGCCGGAGGACTCTTTGGGGCACTTTTAATCTTCAATATCATGCAGCTGGGGTGGAGGATGTGCTCGCTGGGCCATTACTGGCCTCTTGCTGCGGCTGAGGCAGCGTCCAGCTGCTTCTCCTGAGGTCTGTGAAAAGCCACTAATACAGTCGAGGTTTTTTCAAGGCCCTGTTCTCCATATAAGCAGGCGGGGGAAGGCGAGACAGTTTGGTGTGCTTATGTATAGCACTTTACACACACTCACCTTCACAATGGGCACCCTGTGCTGTAGGGAAATATTATCCCCATTTTACAGGTGGGAAAATGAAGGCAGAGAGGGGAAGTGACTTGACTAAGGCCACAGAGGGAAGAAGTGTCACGGCTGGGATTAGCATTCAGGAGTCCCTTCTCGGTCTTGGGTAATCAAGCTGCCTCTCATGAGGCGGCTGCTCCGTGAAGCAGCACAGCACCTGCTGGGAGGGAAGTGACCCTAGAGCAGTGGTTCTCAGACTGTGGGTGGGGACCCCAAAGTGGGGCTGAAACTGAAACCTGAGGGCTTCAGCCCTGGGTGGAGGGGCTCAGATTACAGGTCCCTGCCTGGGGCTGCAGCCCTTGAGCTTCAGCTTCCCCCCCCCCCACACTCGGGGTGATGGGGCTCAGGCGGGCTCAGTCAGGGCCGGCTCTAGGCACCAGCAAAACAAGCTGGTGCTTGGGGCGGCACATTTTTAGGGGCGGCATGGCCGGCGCCAGAATGCCGCCCCTAAAAATGTGCCCCGGCCGCCCTAGCTCACCTCCGCTGCTGCTGCCGCTCGCGCGCCGCTACTCGCCCTCCCTCCCAGGCTCTCAAGCCTGGGAGGGAGGGGGAGCAGCGAGGGGGAGCAGCGGCGCGCGAATCAGCTGTTTCGCGCGCCGCGGCCGCTCGGGGTCTCCCCCTCCCTCCCAGGCTCTCAAACCTGGGAGGGAGGGGGAGACTCCGAGTGGCCGCGGCGCGGGCGCCGCTTCTCCCCCTCCCTCCCTCCTAGGCTTGAGAGCCTGGGGGGAGGAGGCAGGGCTGGGGATTTGGGGAAGGGGCGGAGTTGAGGCGGGGCCGGGGGTGGGGTAATTAAAAAACGGAGGGGCGGGGGGGCGGCCAAAATTGTTTTTGCTTTGGGCGGCAAAAATCCTAGAGCCGGCCCTGGGCTCAGTCCCCGCTCCTGGGGTCATGTGCTAATTTTTGTTGTCAGAAGGGGGTCGCAGTGCAGTGACGTTTGAGACCCCCTGGTCTAGAGCCAGGGTTAAGAGCCCAGGCTCCATTCCCTCCCAGGGCTGCAAGCTGGGCTCCCATTTCCTGGCTCTCAAAGGCCTGGCTGGAGGGATTCTGACAGTTTCAGTGATCTCCATAAAGAAATGGGCTGAGACTTAGACTAGCAAGGACACCTCGACTAGGGCTTCAGAGTCAGGAGCCAGATATCCTGTCCCCAGTGGGGTATTTGGAGCTTCAAACCCCCTCGCTGATAACCCTGTTCTTCTGGCCCATAACTGGGGTGGACACTGCGAACTCCCACCCACACTAGTATAAAGGTCAAAGCCAGGCATGCTGTGCAGGGCAGCAGAGATGCTACTTTGAAAACATTCACATTCCATGCGAGATGCAGAGCCGTGGCCAATGGGTCAGCACATGTGGGGAACTGTACCTTTGAGGGGCTCTGGCAGGAGCCAGTTGGACGTGATTGTTGTGAGCGTCCCTAGAACATTAAGCGATGCTGGCTGTTTAGGACGCAGACCCTGACCAAAGTGGAGCGCTCTCTGCTGCCGTGGCTCAGAGCGATCACTGAACGCCGCAGCACTCGCTGATCTGCTTTTCCTCGGAGGAGGGGGCAGACCCAGCAATGGTGGGATGTGTCTAACTGCCTCAGACGCTGCTCGTGGGTGAGTATTCTGATCACCCAGCTCCTTTGCACCTTCCATAAGCAAAACTTGTCGATTCTGGCTTTGCTGGCGGGTTCAGCCCTCCCGCATCTTCCCAGCCCTGCAGTAACGAAAGGAGCACTGAGGTGGGGAATGGAGGGTCAGAGAAACTGGAGGGGGGAGAGAGCAGCGGATCACAGAGTCCCTACCGCTGCAGGCCCCCAGAGCTGAAGACCATCTCAGGAAACAGACGCAGTGTAGCAATGGGAGGATCGCTCTGATGTACAGAATTTAGGTCAATGGAGCCAACAGGATAACCAAACAGTCTGTGTATACATCTACACCGGTGGCCTGATGAGTGACCAAGGCCCAGGCAATGAAGTGTGCGTTCACACATGAATGTCTTTCAGAGGAGACCTTACAAAGCCAATTCTCACCTCCAACACACTAAGGAGACACTAAATGCATTCGCCCCCCCCTTTCCCCTCGGAGGAGTGTGATAATCCCTAGTTTACAGTTGGGGAAACTGGCACAGAGGGTAATTGATGTGCCCAGAGTCCAAATGCAGATCGGTGACGGAGTCAGGATCGGCGTCCCATTCCAAGGCCCTTACCCTCACAGGTGGGCAACCCGCTTTCGTTGGCGCAGGCGGCCTGTAAACGTGGAAGCATGATTTTGTGTTAAAGCCCTGGGCTGGGACTCGAGATCTAGCTCCAAATCTTGACTCGGCTGCAGTATCCTTGGGTGACCTGGGGCAGTCACTTAATCGCTCTCTGCCTCAGTTTCCCTTCTGTGAACGAGGATGATATTTCCCTTCTCCCACTTGTGTCTAGTTAGTTTACAAGACATCCTGCTAGGGGGCAGGGACTGTCTTGTACTATGTGTGTGTGCAGCACCTAACACAAGGGGACTCTGATCTTGGTTAGGGCTTCTAAGTTCTACTGTAATATAAACCCTCGACAGCTGCAGGCTCCCCTATGTCCCAATCCCACGCCGCCCGCTTGCCCCCTCGTGACAGTGGCACAGCAAATCAATGCCAGCAAGGCCGGAGGGGCCAAATGCTGCTTTTCATTGTGCTTGTCTGGCCCCACTGGAGCAAAGGCAGTTGAGTGGGTGTAACGGAGAACAGAGCAGGGACTGGATACGGTGCTTCCATTGTGTGACTTGGCAATGGCCAGAGAGCGTGGGGAGGGAGAAGGGAGGAGAGAAGTGTTGTACCAGCTGCAGCCCTGCGTTCCAGCCTCCTGTTATTGCATTCGGAAAATCTCTGGCCTCCCAGTTCCTGCAGGTCAACGCCCGCTAGTAAACCTGTAACTGTACAAGGGGGTTTCTGAGGCCACTCCCGTGGCCAGCTCAGGATGGCTGCTAGAAAAAACAGACACGGACTAATACACTAAAACAGGTTTAAAAAGGCAGCAAGGAACAGGCCAGCGAGCCAAGCCAGCAAGACGCGCACAAACTACGCTCTCAAGTCCTGGGCTGGTGCCCTAACCAGAGGATCGTCCTTCCTCTCAAACAGCTACTCCTGAGTTTGGAGGATTGGAGACGAGGACGCCAGAAAGACCAAGAGTCTGAGATCCGAGCCACTGAAAGGGGTTGTAGGAGACGTTTACATTTGTTTTTATTAAAGCCTAGAATGTTGGGGAGGAAGATCATTGTTAAAGAGTCAACCCCTTTGTCCTCCCATGTAAGAGCTGAGAAAGTTCCCACTCCAGTTCCCTGAGTCTTCCAGAAAGTGCTTCAGCAAAACGAGAGCCTTGCTATTCCTGGCATTGCTGAGGTCTGAAGACCTTCCCTTGGCACGTACCGAGTTCACATCTGGGCACAAGTCTAGAATAACATTGCAGTTCCCCTTTGAAGATGATCCCCCCCGCCCCCACCAGGAAGGGTCAATGCCCCTGGGACACAGGACTCGAAAACTGGTGCTGGGTTCTGCGATTTACACCCCCCAGTACTAGCGTGAGTGAACCTAGCTCAGTGCATTCATTGCAGATGAACTCCCCCCACCCCCCTGCCAGTGGCGAGGGCTATGCAGCCGCTGTCTTTCTGTATCTGTTTTTATACCGGGCGTTTGTAATGCTGCGCCCCTGGGTGGGTTGTTGGCAGCGGGGATTAAACCTGGAACTTCTGGTTCTTGCAACATGAGCCTCTACTGCCTGAGCTAAAAGACGCAGCTCTGTTCCAAGGCTTGTCAACGCCTAGGTGTTCCAGACACCCCTAGAGGAGTGGGTGGGTGGTCTGGGCTCCCCTCCCCACCCTGGTGTCTCAGCACTTCCAGTGTCCCACCGCACAGCTCCAGTGGGACGGCTTTTTCACACAGCGGTGTGCAGCCGATGTCTATTGCCATCGCTTTGCTCTGCTGAGGGAGACAGTTCTGATTAGCACGCCAGTCATGAGAGCAAGTACAATGCAACCCCACCATTAGTAAGAATGTGAGGTCCTAGCTAGCCGGGCATTCCAGGAACCCAGCACAACTTTCCTTATCATTGAATGTCCGCAGTCTTCTCTGACCTTAGTTTCCCTTTGCAGGTCAATGACCGCGAATACCTCTGCACCAGAGGCTATTCACTTTTCCAACTCAGGATATCTTTACAGAAAAACAATCAGACTGGATTCCCTTTGGGCCGCACCACCTTTGACATCCGAGACACAGGAATTCCCCAAAGGAAATTCTGTTCCATTTACAAACTCCAGCAAGGAAAATCCTGACCGATCAAACGGATCAGGATTCAAAAGGTTAGCACCAGAAGCATGAGAGATCTGCCTTTTGGGAAGAGAAGTGAAACTGACCCCCCTCGTCTCCCCAGTAGGCATACTAAGTTCTAACCGTGGTAATGACATTGACTCCTGCTGTGTCACTGGGACAAAACGTCTTTCACTGCACTGCATGCTACATAGCACACTATTGTGTGCTAAGTGAAGTCATTCCTGTATGTGTGTATGTATGTTACAGACATATGCCATATGGACTTAGGTCCCTGGCTTTCGGCACCTAAATCCAAAAACTTTTGGCCTCAGTAACTTACCCCAAGTCACTGTCCCAGCCAGTGAATAGAGCTCAGGAGTGCTTGGCTCCCAGTTCTGTGCTCAAACCTATAGCTCACCTCTCTCTGTTATTGTTGTGGTTAATCTGAGCTGTTGTGCTAATCCTCCCAATGCCGGCGACCAATTATCATCCCCGTTCTAGAGATGGGAACACAGAGGCACGAAGAGACCCAAACCACGCAGCGAGTCGTCGACAGAACTGGAGCTCGAGTTCAGTAGCATATGACGCTAGGGTGACCAGACAGCACGTGTGATAAATCGGGACGGGGGTGGGGGGGTAATAGGAGCCTATATAAGAAAAAGCCCCAAATATCGGGACTGTCCCTATAAATTTGGGACATCTGGTCACCCCATATTACGCTCAGATTCAAGGGTTTTGTTCAATCGTCCGGAGAATGCTGCCTCCCATGAAGAGTATAAACAAACCGCATTCCAGCATAAGTGCAACATGTGATGTGGAGGGGGTGATGGGACGGGGGCACTGGTGAAGGGGGGGCCTTTTGAATCCAGATGGTACCTTTTGAAAAGCGCTTTGGATGGAAGGTGCTACCAGAGGACAAAGCCAACTCATAACTGTAAAATAAGGATTCTCTCTCTCTTCTAAGGGCAAACTGTAAAGGCGTGATGGGTAAACCTCTAAACTGTCCCCCTGAATGCCTGTCCATAGGGCTGATCCAGGTCTCATGCCACCATAACTCCATTGGCTGCGGGGGTGTTATTCCGGATTTACAGCAGTCTTGGGGAAAGAATCCGGCCTATCTAAATTGGGCTGAAGGCAGAGCGGTGGCTCTGCAAGGGTTAAGGAAGCCATAGGAAGATCAGGAAATGTGTGATGACTTGGATAAGTAAGGGAAGTGGCTCATGTCCTGTCTAGAAAGAGCTCTGTTTGGGATGGGAAAGGAGCTGGCGCTGCAGCAGGGACTCGGTCAGCCAGTCCTCGGGATCTTCCGCCTAGAGAATGATGGCCGGGCTCTTTGTGATCCCACTAGCGCTTATCAGCACGGCAGTGGCTTGTACGTTTGAGGAGTCGTCCTTGAACCTCACCGGGATCGTCTGCAGAATGACCAAGCCAGCGGCATTAGTGCGTAAGTCTCTGCTTTATTGGGCTATATTCCCCCCAGGGAAGGCAGGCGGCGGGCACAGCAGACGGCTACGAGTACATCAGTCCTTCTCCATCCCTATTTCCCCAACTAGTATTTATAGTTAAGCCTTTGCAATCAGCCTGTGGGACCACACTATTAAGTATCCCATTGAAATGAGACGTGCTATGCTGTATCAGACTGCTGGTCCAATGAGGCAGCAGTAGCCTCCCGCATTAGCCAATGACTGATGCTTCAGAATCAATGGTGCGATGCTGTACTTCGGGAGCAAATTCCTTCCTGATCGCTCTGATGACCAGTTCATGCCCTGAAGCAATAGATTTATTTGTCATTACCATTTAATGACCATTATAAACTTAGTTTTCATAGCTACAGCTGTTGTTGGGGGCCATGAAATTATCCAGACCTTTTAAAAAAACCACATTAGTGACAGTAATTGATGTGGGGATGCATGGTCTAGTGGTTAAAGCAGCAGCATGAGAGTCAGGTGACCTGTGTTTGATTCCCAGCTCTGCCATGCACCAAAGGCAAATCACCTAATGTCTCTGTGCCTCGGTTTCTCAGTGGGGGAAGCAATGTTTCTCTGCTGCATTAGGGGTTTTTCTAAAGGGGTTTGAGATCCTCAGATGAAAGGTGCTAGTACCTAATTTTAAATACTCCAGCCTTAGTAATGAAGGGGAGAGTGAAAACTGATCAATCTATTCTTGGTTCCCTGTTCCATAATACAAGCATAAGAAGACAGATGATGAACTTGATGGCTGGTATATTTAGAAGGAAATAGTACTTTATGCCATTTAAATTCTGCCTGAGAGACACCCTGTGGCTAGAATTTGAAAGGGGATGGGGAATGTTATGGCTGTTGTTAACATTTTGTAGCTGTGCAGACCATGATCATGACCCTAGTAATTTCATCTCATTCTCCAGGGTATACCGAGATCAACTGCAAGAGTCAGGAACGATTGTTTATCCTCGTGCAGACCTGCACACCTGGCTAGGTGCATTAGGCTGTTTGGTTACCTGCCACTGAGGAAGGATCAGATGATCTTGGCCATGCTGTCGTGGGACAACCAGACATGATGGACCAATGGTCTCATCTGTTGTGGAAACTCTTCTGTCCTTTTGCATTGTCTCTGGTGGTTGGGAACGGCCTTATAGCAAAGCACTGGAACTCAGTAGTGAGATCCATCGCTCTGAGCTCGGTTGATCAGATTTGCGCTGTATGGGGAGGATCACAGCTCTCGTTAAACTCCCTTCATGATCTGGTCTCATTGTGAAATCTGGGCTGGATGCCCTGGGAGCACGGGTCAGACATAGGGAGGTGCTATCCCTATGACCTTCCCCTGTGCAACACGCTTAAGTCAGTGTTTTACCATGAAGCTAACGGGAGCTTATCCCTGCACGGATGGATGCTAGGTGCCAAGCAAAACTGTACGGCTTTTAATGCTATTAACGAGAGGCGCTGATCTGATTTTGAAACGCAGCTGAACTGTGCTTTATCGTTTGTCTTTTCCCTTTGTTCCGCTTGCAGTGAACCAGCAAACAGCTCAGGTAATTCAAGCAGCATTCAGACATGCCACCTACCCTGATATCAGTGAGGAAAGGTCAATGAGGTTTCTTGGCAAAGTGGCCTACGGGTTAACGAAGTAAGTACGACCGTGCGCTTTCTAAACTCCCTTTTGTGCCACGAAATGCGGCAGGCCTATGAATAAGGCCCTGGATGTGCTTGGGAAAAAGGTATGAAGGGAGATTCAAATATGCTCGGTCTGAAATCATAGATGGGAGAACGAGGCCCCCTTCTGCTCCTTTCCACATGCAAGTATTTCCTGATTAAAATAGAGGCCAGCATAATTTGGCATCTGCCATTGGATAAGTCACTTACAGCTAGAGATCTAACAAGCTACCAAGGCTATTTGTGAGCTGTTTCACTTACATCATTGGAAGAGAGCGAAGAGAATGGGGGAAGGTGTCCGAAGGTTCAGGTGATTGAACTGACTCAGGAGGGTGACTGAACTCATTGATTTACATGTGGCACTGTTTAAACAGCTGTCCAACCCCCACGCAGCATCCGCTGCCTGCAGATCTGCATGTAGCAATTCAGTGACTGCACCACGGACTACGTCTGCTCTGGGGACATGGAGAACAGATGGGTTTCAAAGCACTGCCCACGTCCCCGGACTCTAAGTCACGCAGTTCACGTGAGACTCTGAACTTTCCCAAAGTACGTTGGGCCAGGGCTTCTGCTTTGGGCCCATCTCTAGTAATTAACTGTTGCCCACCTAAAAGTCCTCTGCTGTTTGAATTGGTGCAGTATTCTTTGCTACGTGGGGATGCAGTGTTTCTGTGCGCCCTGTCAAACAGTTGCTGCAGACGGAGCTACTTTTATAGTGCTGTGTCCTTGGGTGGGTTGACCCTGCCACCTCTGTGTCTTAAAGCCTGGGTCTCTAACGGTACAGCTATACAGCAAGCAAGCAACAAACAAAACCCATCCACAGCAGCAAGTCTCCGAGTGTGGGTCAGCTGATTCGGGCTCACACTGCAGGGCTAAAAAATAACCATGTAGACATTCAGGCTTGGGCTGGAGCCAGGGGCTCTGAAACCTGGCGGGGAATCTCAAGTTCCAGCCCTCGCTCGAACATCTACATGCTGTTTTCAGCCCCAAACCTGAGGCTCTGATGCACTTTGGGGGGGTGTTGCTGTGTAGGGCTGACTGACTGAGCTAAATGACAGCTGTATCAGCCAACAGTGTATCAGGCTTCTCAATCGCTAAATGTGGCCCAGCCACCACCAGAGGGTGCCAGAGGGCCACCCATGGGCACGGGTTACACATTTCAGGGGTGAATAAAGCAACTCCTACTTATAGTGAGGTGTTGAGTGTGTAACCACTTTGGGATGAAAGCTGCTATATTTTATTATGTTAACTTATTACTATCGATCAGTCACACAATTCAGCAAAAGCAACTGTAAGAATACAAGACTATATTATTTTTTATTACTCACCCGACCAAGAAGAAATGTGATGCAACAAAACAACTTTATGTAGTGTCTCTCCTAGAAATTGTCCCAGCGAATGTACAGAGTTCAGTACAATTACAAGGTTAGCAAGAAACAATAACCGAGAGAGCGCCAATGGAGAAAAGAGACGCATTCAGGTCACGCCGGGCATTCTGAATGTATCCACCCTTTTCATTTTCTTCTTTAGCATACAGATCAACGACTTGTCCATAGAAAACAGTGAGGTCGATTTTAAGGAAGACGATGCCATAGACATTGCAATTCAGAATGTGACAGCATCCTTCAAAGGGACCCTGAGTTATGGCTACACCGGGGCTTGGTTGTAAGTATGTAGGAACACAGGAACTCCCAGACTGGATCAAACCCAGGTCCAGTTAATCCAGTAGCATGTCTCTGCCAGAAGGAAGAAGCCCACAGTGGACAGATGTGGAGTAATCTGCCCCCACATGCTGGTCTCTAATAGTTAGTGATTGTGCTTCAGAGTTTAATATCTCTTCCAACATTATTATTATTTATCATTATTCATTATAACTGGATATTCTTGACATCCTGATAAATCTCCAATCCCTTTTGGAATTGTGCTAAGTTTTAACCCCTAACAGCTTCATGTGGCAGTGAGTTCCACCATCTAATTATGTGTCGTGTGCAAAAGTATTTCTTTCTCCCGGTTTTGAATGTTCCTCCTTTTGATTTCATTGACTGTCCCCTTGATCTTTTGTTATGAGACAAGAACAACAACAATCCCCAACCTACCTTGTCTGTCCCACCCATTACTGTATAGACATGTATTCTGTCCCCTTTATTTGTCTCCTCTCTAAGGTAAAGAAGCCCAGACTTTTCCTAAAGGATTCTCAAAACAACCTGAATCCATTTAATCCTAGTTGGCAATGAGAACAAGCAGGTTGAGGGAGGGTGGGGGAGGTGAGAGAGCTTCACAGACAAGGGGGGGCCAGGTCTGAGCTCTGAATGGTTCATCAGTGTGGTGGTTCTATTCCTGATGTGACATCAACTAGCAATTCGGAGTGCAAAGAAACCCAGGGAGTGAATACAAGGGAAGGACACACATTCTGGGTTATGGTTTTTTTAAAACAAGTGTTGCAATTTCCTGGCCTCTTTATTCAAGGGGGAAATGGCTAATAAAGACAGAAATGGGGCTAGTCTTACATAGTCAATCTGATGTCTTCAAGGTGTTTAGAAGGCACCTATCGCCATTGGGGTCTATGTGCCAGCACTGGACTTCTAGTTCTATGACGGATACGGCTGCTGAGTCTTTTCCATTCTCTTACAGTGTGAAACTCACCCACTCCATTGATTTTGAAATTGAATCCTCAATTGATCTCCAGATCAACGCCAAACTGAGTAAGTAGCGGCACAGCCTGGAATACAGCGTCCTTAGCTACAGCTGGATTAACCTTACTGAGCCCAAGGTACTGTGAGTGACCTCTCCTGCCATGCAGTACCATGTGCTTTTGCTATGAGAAGCTTATCATGGCCCTTTTGTTGCTTATCTCTATTAGAGTAGCAGCGAGTGGCCCCACCTGAGATCCAGGCCCCATTGTGCTGGGCGGTTACAAACACGCAGCGAGAGGCAGTCCCTGCACTTGAAGCTAACAATCTAACTAGGCAAGGCATGCACAACGTAGGAGAAAGGAATCCCATTTTACAGAGGGGGAACTGAGGTAGAGAGAGATTAAAGGGACAGGTTCTCCGCTGGTGTCAATTGTTTCGATGGAGCTACGTGGATTTACATTGGTGGACAGCTGAGAATTGGGCTGGATCTCGAGGCCAAGGCCATTGCTCTATCCACAGACCAGCCCTCTTCTCTATTTTGCAGTTTAGGATAACAAAAAAACCCACAAACCCAGGAGTGAGTTGCACAAAGTTGCGTCCGTTGGGGGTTTTGATCTAGGGAAACAAAACTTCACAAGAGCCCCTTCGTTTTCAGCGAGCTCCTGTTCTATAGCAGGTTTCTGAGTTCTGTATAATATATAATATAAAGTGACTGACTTTATGAAAAATGAGTCAATGGCTTATCCCAGACTGGGCTTTAGATTCCTTGCTGGCTTCCGCATTCTCTCACTATTGGACCAAACTGAGCCATCTATTGCTGATGGGAGGGAGTTGGTTATTTCTTTGGCTTTACTGCTCTAAAGACCCTCGGGCACCATAACAGCATGAAGCATGTGACAACAGTGTGTCATATTTGCAGAGCCCTATCCAAATGTTAAGCTGATTATCCCTTGCAGCACATCATGTATCGACAGGAAAAGCAAGGCAGAGCGAGGCGAAGGGAACTTGACCAAGATATTGCAGCTAGTCAGTGCAGAACTAGAACCCAGAAGTTCTTGGTGAAACTGCCTGCTGGTCGTCTCTGTCATCAGAGGAATGACAGGAGCCTTTTGCATGCAGTGGGTTGCAAGCTAACTGCAATGTAGCCAGCGTTGCATGGAATGATTTGCAAACCTTTTCCCCACAGTGCATTGGTTTGGGCTGGGAGGCTGGGGGAAGAAGCACGTTTAAAAATCGCGTTCCGTGAAGAAAACGTCTGGTGGAGGAAATACCTCTTTTGGTTGGGATGGGGGTCGCAATAATGTTACATGGGAGTCGCTTTAAAGTCCAAGAGGAGCGAGATCCTGGCAGAAAGTGCCAGAGTCATTTATATTTGCTAGTTCTCTTGGAGAGGAAGCCAGGTGTTCCAGCTCTCAAAGCACTGCCTGGCGATGGGCAAGCGTTCACCCCATGGTACAGAGGGGCAAACAGGCACATAGACATGAAGTGACTTGCCCGCATCACAGACGAGTTAGTGGGCAGAGTTGAGACACGGGTAACATTTTCAAAAGCATCCAAGTGACTTAGGAGCCTAAGTCCCATTGACTTTTAATAACACTTCGGGGATATCTACTCTCTGAGCGCTACAGCAGTGTAGCTACAGCGCTTCTGCTCCGTTCCTGTAGTGTAGCCACTTGCTCTGGTGATGGGAGGGGTTCTCCTGTTGTTAATCCACCCGCGGGAGAGGCAATAGCTTGACTGACAGAAGAATTCTTCTGTTGATCTAGCAGTGTCTACACCAGGGCTCAGATCGGCTTAACTAGGGGCGTGAATTTTTCATACACTTGAGCAACATAGCTAGGTCGACCCAACTTTTAGGTGTAGACCAGACCTCAGACTCCTAAGTGCCTTTGTTCCCTTTGGAAAACGAGACTCAGGTTGTGAAGCCAACTCGGGATTGCAGCCCTGAGCAGAGCAATGCCTCCGAAATACCTTTGAAAATCTGGGCCCGGGATGCTTTTGAAAATTTGACCCCAGCACTCTCATTTCCTGGTTCCCACCTCCCTGTCTTAACCCCAAATAAGTCCCCCGTAAACCTACTGAGCTTGGTACACATGCAGTGTTTGCCCCTTCGTAGCCTCAGACCCTAAGTTCTTCCACTTCTCAGTATGGTGCAGTTAAAAGATCCATTTCCCTCTAGTCACCCGGGGTCTCTGATTCCCCCTGTTCTGTCCTGTACTCACTCCAGCTAGCACAGGTGCCCTGTTTATTTCGCTTCCCAGTTTCTTGTCAGTTGCACGGGGTTTATAATCCACGTTTGTTTTTTGTGCTGTGCAGCGTGTGCAAAGGGCCGGGTGGCGGCCGATACCTCGGATTGTTACCTGACGTTCTATAAGCTGACGCTCCATCTCCAGGGAGACAAACAGTGAGTTCTTCTTCAAGCAATGCATCCTTGTGCACATGGCAGCTTGCCTGGCCTGTCGCTACTGTCCCCGCGGGCTTTCGATCCCATTGGGCACCCCCCACATTTCCGTAACGATCTTTCTTCTCTGCAGGCCAGGGTGGCTAAAACAGCTCTTCACAGACTTCATCTCATTTACCTTGAAGCTCGTTCTAAAAGGCCAGGTAAGAAACACAGACGACTAGATGACAGAAGTGCAAAGGCTGTGTCTTATGTCCACAAAGTGCCCTATAAGCCTCTGGCATTGGTACATCATAATAATGAAGGGCCTGATCCTGCACTATGAGGAGTCCCAGTGAAACTTAGAGGCTGGTCTGGTGTCTAAATGGAGTACTCTGGACCTGTGCTGCCAGGAATATAGGGTTGAGTCCCAATTCTAGACCCTGGTATCCTGGGACAGCAGGGTTTTGGCAACAAGCTGACAGGCATGGAGCATCCTGCCTTGCTTAGCAGCAACCTCTTAGTGCTGGTATCCAAAGAGAGGGTAACGTCAGACGCTTGAGGGTCATGTTTAAAAAGCAGGAGGCTGACGTTAATCTCCCAGCAGTGTAAATCAGGAGTGACTCCAGTGGAGTTACACCAGTGCAAAACTGGCATGAGTGAGATCACACTGAGGCCTCGGAGGCTGCAAGACTTGGATTTGGACACATGGCCACACCGGGGTTTTTTTGGCCCACACCAATGCATTCAATTGCTTTCCTTTCCTCTTGTAGGTGTGTAAAGAAATTAACTCTCTGGCTCAGCTGCTGGCAGATTTTATACAGGACAGAGCAGGTAAGTGTTCTGCCCAGTTTCTCTTCCCTGTCTTCCTCCTTTCTGAGACGCAATCCACTACGGCTGAGCTAGACCCAAAGGAGACAATGACCCTGTCCCTGCGAAACGGGGATCGAGACATGGCCGTGGTCGAGGAAGCCGCACCCAAAACGGCACTAATCAGAATCCCTCCCTGTGCGGTGGGGGGTTGAGGAAAGAAACTACGCAGGCTGGAGATTGAGGGTCCATCTACCCTGCAGTCATGGGGTGGGACTTCTGCTCGTGTGGGCTGGATATACTCAATCTAGCTTTTATCCAGCTAGGAGTTCAGTGTGGGCTGTGCAAGCCAGTCCTGGCCCCTGGGCATTACTCAGAGCTCATCTACACTTGGAAAGCTACAGAGGCGTGGCGGCACTTCGGTTTAGATACTTACTACAGTGACGTGAGAGCTTCTCCCCTCACTGTAGTTAATCCACCTCCCTGAGAAGTGGTAGCTAGGTCGATGGAGGAATGATTCCACCCACCTAGCATTGGGTGGGTTGGCTTAACGGTGTTGCTCGGGGGTGTGTGTGGTTTTTTCACACCCCTGAGCGATGTAGCTGGGGTGACCTAACGTCTGAGTGTAGACCTGGCCTCAGGCAGGTAGTACCCCGAGTTAGCTAGATCAAAGCTAACTTGGGCATGTCTACAGTGGTTTCAGAGTCGATCTGCTCTGAGTTAAAACAGGAGGAGAGCGTGTTGTACAGATTCCAAAGAGACGCTCAAGTCCGTCGGGTAAGTAAGATTTCATTAGAAGTGCCTGCGTGAGACTTGGGGCTGGATTTTTTTCTTCAGAGCACAAACCCCAGTGGAAGTCAGTAGGGCCCGTTCACCTACGTCACTTCCCCAGAAGTGACCTCTCAGACTGCAGGCAGAAGGGCAAGCTTTCCAGGCTGTGTGGTGCCTTGGAGATCCCAGGAACCTGGGCCCAGCATGCGCCTCTCTTCAGTTGTCCCTGTTTTCACTCAACGGGCCCCACGCCAATGACACGGTTCTTTAAGAACCAGGATTTGCCCAGCAGACCTTGCTCCTCTTTTCACCAGGGCCATTTTGCACGAGAAAAGACAGTTTCTCACGTTGGTGAACAGGACGACGAGTCACGCGTGGAGACAAACAGGATTGGTGCCTCTGAAACACACTCCAGCTTTTGACATGTCTGGAAACACACCAGAGCGTGATTTTTGTGTGCGGGGAGTCAGATGAAAAAAGTCAGGGCATCGTGACTCAGTGATTTGCTGAATGTGAGGAAAACTGAGTTTTGTGCCAGTGTTGTCAATAGTGGGATTCTTTTTGCACCGTTCTACTAGCCAGTACTATTACTGGGCCACTTGAGTGCTGCCTCAGATACTGAACCAGGTCCTGCCCCATGGACTTGCTACATCTTCTTTCAAGTGCCAACATTGCCATTAAACGCTGGCACTTAACGGCAGTGCCACGAGAGCAGCTGTGGAACGGCATCAGCAAAGCCGTAAGAACCAGCTAACAGCTGTCTGTACACTGAACTGATGTCACGTGTGTGGGCGTCACCATCAGAACGTTCCCCCCCCAGACTGCCCTCGCTTGAAATCACTTCTGGGGCTCCGGCACCTGAAAGCGCCTTGGAGATTTGTCATTCTGAGAACCAAACAGAAATTGACACATGAAATGTTCATTGCAGCCATTGAAAATGACATCCCGGTTTGCCAGGGGCTCCTCCCTTAAGATGAAATATTGACCAGAGCTCCGTGCAGGTTTAAAACCTTAAGGCGCCGTCCTGCAGGAAAATATTTGCCAAGGGGGAAAAAATACTCAATAGAACTTGTGCTCCTAAGTCATGTAAATGTGCTTGAAAATCCCCCCCTTCCTGGTTGGCCTACATGCTCAGACACCACAGGGATGGATAAATAATATTTATTAGATTAGTTAGATAGCGAGTGACCTTAAATTAAAGTATGAGGCCTGAGAGACTGAAGCCATAAGTGGGTATTCACCCATGAAAGCTTATGCTCCAATACATCTGTTAGTCTTAAAGGTGCCACAGGACTCTTTGTTGCTTTTTACAGATCCAGACTAACACGGCTACCCCTCTGATACATCTCTCTAAGGTTTTTCTATTGCACCCATCACTTTGGAATGCCAGGATTGAGAATTATTAGTCGTGTTTTACAAGTGGGGAAACTGAGGCACGGAAGGTCCATGGCAGAGATAGTAATAGAACCTAGGTGTCCTGACTCCTCGTGCTGTGCTATATTATCTTCCTCTAGTCTGCAGGAGTTAATCTGTTAGTGTTCGAAATGGACTTCGTAAATTCTGGCCTCGATCATGTGATCGAGTCAGTAAAACGAGTGGTTTTTATTTTTTTTCTGCAGCAAATTTCCTCCAGGATGGGGCTATAGGAGTAGATATTTCACTGGCATCATTTCCAGTAATAAAAGCAAACTACATGGAATCGCATCATAAGGTAAAGTATTTTTGGGGGGGGAGTGGGGACAAATGAGGGTGGGGGCATTTCATACTAATTTCTTCCAGTTCTCTTCTCTGTCCCACTCTTGGAGATGGCTAGAAGGCAGAGATGTCTAACCATTAGAGCAAGGGTTAAGGAAGGAAGACTCCAGGGCTCTCCTGCTGGTTCTGCTTCTGATTTATTATATAGTTGAAGTCACTTAATGACTCTTTACCTCAGTTTCCCCACCTATGAAATAGGGATAATAAATCCCTACTTCCCAGGGTGCAGTGAGTTGTAAGAGCCCCAGATTAAAGGCGTTCTAGAAGGACAGAGTATTCTTTTTTCCGGGACTAGTCTTTTAGAAGGCGAGAGATGGAAAGGTTTGCAGACTGGCTCTTATTTGATCAGGGCTGGCTCTCAGCTGTCCTTACTCAGAACGCTGTTAACAAGGGAAATACAAACTGACGCTCAGGTTCAGTTAAAGCAACTCAAACCCTCAGGAATTAGAAAGGTCTTCGGTAAACTCTGCACATACAGGGGCCGGATTCTCCGCGCCCCCCCCCCCCCCAGCCAGCACCACCTTAACTGATCTCTCGAGGACACCCCCAGTGCGTGGGTGAGTCTCCCACATAGGATGGCTAGTCACAAGGAGGTGTGGCTGAAGCATTATTGGGCTCTCGTAGTCCCTCCCTGGCATAACAGTCCCTTGTGGCTTCAACCAGCTGCTGTGATTTAGAATGGTCCTTGGTCTCTCTCATCTATCCTGGGGACGGGGCCAGCCTAGACTCATCCCTAAAATCAGGGAGCTGCAACTGGCTTCTTTGCTCCACCATGCCCCTTTGGGATTAGCTATCCACCCTGACTACACCCTGCACGTATTGGCGGTAGCTGAGAATCTTGCCCAGGCTGTATAGTGCACCGTCTTCCATCTGTGTCTGGCTTAGCTTATCCTGTCTGGCTTTAATAAACACAACTAATGGGCAGCAGGTTTAAAACAAATAAAAGGAAGTTCTTCTTCACACAGCGCACAGTCAACTTGTGGAACTCCTTGCCTGAAGGCTAGGACTATAACCGCGTTTAAAAGAGAACTGGATAAATTCATGGAGGTTAAGTCCATTAATGGCTATTAGCCAGGATGGGTAAGGGATGGTGTCCCTAGCCTCTGTTTGTCAGAGGGTGGAGATGGATGGCAGGAGAGAGATCACTTGATCATTACCTGTTAGGTTCACTCCCTCTGGGGCACTTGGCATTGGCCACTGTCGGTAGACAGGATACTGGGCTGGATGGACCTTTGGTCTGACCCAGTACGGCCGTTCTTATGTTCTAACTAGCCCTTTGCGTCGCAGACCAAGCGTGACGTGGCCAGGTGAGGACAGCTGGCTAATTGGTGGTCACCAGCAATGCATTCTCTTTCATTTGAAGGGTCTGCTTTTGTACAAGAACTATTCAGTCGTCTTCAATGACTCCATGTTTGCTCCATCTCTGCTCTCCGAGTCCAGGATGCTATATTTCTGGTTTTCAGACCAGGTCCTGAACTCTCTGGCCATGGCAGCTTTCCTGGATGAACGTCTGGTGTTAACGATCACAGGGGAAGAGTTAAGGGTAACTATTACAGGGTTATTTTAACTTTTTCTCTCACTCAAATAGTATTTTGAAGCCCTTCCCCGCCTCCTCCCCCCACTTTGGGGAGAAGGTAAAAATTCTCAGAGCATTCATTTGCTGTGCAATCTGGTTCCAAAAGAAGAAGGGAACGTATAGTGAGATGCAGCCTACAGTGTGATCATGGTCAGAAAAGTGGCACCTTCTTAGATGTCCATACCTGCTCCCTGTGTGTTGGTCGATGAGTCCTATCTACTAATCCCCTGCAGACCCCAAAGAGCTATGGGAAAGCAAAGTGGATTCTATTTTGTTTCATGGTAACAACACACTCAGCTTATTTTCTGGATTGCGGAATCCTAGCCAGATTTTCAGATCCTGGGGGTAAGTCTGTGGTGCAGGTGTAACACTGGTCCTATGGGAGGGTTGTCAGCAGTGGGGATCGAACGTGAGAACTCAGGAGCTAAAAGTCTCAGCTGTTAACCAAGACTGTATCAGCAGCATCAGCCGCTGGCTGTGGGTGACAGAGTGCCCACACTGAGTGGGTTACGCTGGCAGATAGAAAATTAATCTTTTGACTTGTAAACTAAGCAAAATATGCTGTGGGATCATTGGGAGAAAAGGAAATCTGCAACCTCACAATGTCTTACATGGAGTCACTTTATTGGCTATAACCACATCTTACGACAGAAAAAAGAAATCCTCAGAAAACAAAATGCTATGGGTCTTGTTTTCCCAGCAGTACTGCAGAAGAGAAGGTGTTACAAGATCTGAAATACCAGCTTGCACCAAGCTTAGTTCTGAGTAGACAAGAGCACTTGGTTTATTGCAGCTTAGAATTGGTACTGGGCTTGGGCTCTGCTTAGGAGAATGACTGTGATGAAGAGGGAAAATCCAGTGGGTGAAACCTGCAGCGGCCGGAGTGAAAAAGCACGGACAGAGAGACAGGGGTAGGAGAAGGAGCTGACAGAACAATTTGCTGACGTGGGGAACAATGTGTTGTAATTTATCCTACTTTTAATGAGAGCAAAACCAGAGCCTGGGTCAGTGGTAGCAAAGATGTCCAGCCACACATTGTTCCTGTGGTTGGTTGGTTCAAGATAGACCGTTGCCCTGTGGTCTCCAGGGGCTGCCCCTCTTGTTCTATATTAATTCAGCCACATTTGAGAATTCCTTGGGAGTTGCCCTCAACCTACGGACACTCTTTGGGCCCCCCAGCTCCGGTGACACGTTGGGAACACATTGTGCTCAAACCAACTCATAATTTCATTGTTGTTGTTGTTCCTTTAAGGAGATGTTTGAAATGGAAGACACGGAGGCTCACCAAGGGATTGTGCAAGAGGTAACCAGGGAGCCAGTTCAGAGCTAACTTTATGGACCGTGGCAATGTTGTTTCTTTAAATGGAATATACAATAGTAAAGTGAATAAACACATAAGGAACGCCCTTCCTGAGCTGGAAGGCGACGACCCAACCGAAGGTCAACGTCTGCCCCTGCCACACGGAACCACGGGGGGGGGGGGGGGGGAGGCTGGAACACAGTGGCTCTTTCAGGTAGGGGCTGGGTGATTTGCCACGACGTAGCATCTTGGGTCCTTCCCCCTCCCCACCATCTCTAGGATGCTGGGGGCAAGGGATGCTGAGGCTCCTTCACCCCTTGGGCTGCAGTAGCCTCTGTAGAGCTGGGGGGGAGGGAGTGGATTTCTCCAACCCCCATCCCTGTGTAGTTCCCCCAGTGTCCCAACTCAATTACTGGGGCTGGTTGGGGCGGGGGGCAGTGAGAAGAACCTGAGGCCATAAGAGGGATGCAGTGTGTTGCGTGCGCCTCATAAATTAAGAAATCAAGTACCATGCACCTCAGAAACGTCTTGAGCACGTATCCTGTCCCCCTTATGTCCTACAGATTTTTCAAGGCACTTCTTATAATGACTCGCTGGCTAAGGTCTGGAGTCTCACCCCTCCCCAAATTACCCTCCAGCCTGAAGGGACAATTGTGAAGTCATCTGTTGCCGTGGAACTCAGCATTTTTTCCCAAGGAGCAGAGCCCACCGGGGTGTTATATTTTGAGAAGGTCAGTTTCTTATTCAGTTAATCTAGGTTGCAAATTCCTTGGGGCAGGGACCATGTCTCACACTAGGCTCTGCATTGCATCACAGATGCTGTTAGTGCTCAACCAATAAAAGCTTTAAAGTTCGGTCATTACATTGACATTGTTTGGAAAGTAAATGACGGCTGGAGGGGCACACAAATAGCAATCTGAAGTGGTTAGTTTCTCACCCCCCCGCTCCCCTGTTCTCTCCGTCTCTTGGGATTTGTCCTCACTAGCCAGTTAACATGGATTTGTCCTCACTAGCCAGTATAGCTTGGGTGTTCCTTGACCCCCATCCACACATGCAAACCTGGAACATGACGTTATTTCTAGAGAGTCCTGTGGAAAAGTGTTCAGTAGTGCGTTATTTTAATGCTGCCTCTGTGGGCCATACACATCTCTGATGTGTAATTCCATTGGCTTTATCAGAACGACACCAGAGCCCTGCGCATGCGGGGATGGGACTAAGTGTTTGGTCAGTGCTGTGTGCCTACCCATATAGTACAGGCTTAATAAATAACGCTTATCAGGCACGTACCTCACTAATCAAGTCACAGAGCTTCAATTTCCAGAGCTCCTAGTAAGCAGGGGCTCAACAGGAGTTTACCATGCTGAACTGGCAAAAGGGAATGATCATGATTTTCTTCCTCCGATGAATCTGGTGATGAAGCCAGACAGAGCGTGTGACTGTCTCCTTCTCTTCACAGGAAGTCACTGTCACAATCCAGTCTGCGTATGTAGAAAAGAAACTGGTTTTGCATCTCGCTGACTCTGTGTAGGTACCGGTGTCTCTTGTGCATTGCACTGGTCTCTTAACTTGCCTGTGCTAGCTGCAAAGAAAGAAGGCTTTTTCAGATACTTCTCACTGACTTTATCTTTTCTCGGTTAATATTTTCCTACAGGATAGAGCCTAAAGTTTTTAAATGTGCTTTGGAGAGAGCTGGGGTAAGTAGAGAGCATTGAATCTCCAGGGAAGACCTTAGGGGTCATTATAGATCTCTGCAGTTGCTGCTTCTTTCTGTAAATGTGTTTGATTTTCAGGATGACAGATCTCTAAGGCACTTCCTGCAGAAAATCATCTCAGTTGCAGGAATCCCAGAAGTGATTTCAAGTGAGTTTATGCTCCGGAGAAAGTTCTGGCAGAACATGCAACGTCAGTTGTGTTTTCGAACTGTCGTTTGAAGTGGCTGCAAGTTGTTTCTAATTGTTCCATAGTTGCTGTTCAGAAATGAGTTGTTTTCCATGGAAATTTTTGACTTTTTGGTGAAAAATCTGAAATATTTTGATTTGGAAATGCTGCATGGGAGTTGTAGTTTGGGTGCTTCCTCTAAGGTTGGATTACACGGACCATGATGCACCCTTTCTCTTCTTGGTGCAGAGAAGTGGTGCATCATGGGAGCCCCTGGCTGTAGTGCATCATGGGAGATGCTCTAAACCCCTTTAGTCTCTATGGAAAATCTTCCATCTAATGACAATGGACCCAGTACATGGGGCAGTACCTAGTACGGTATCTGAGGCAGCACTAACGTGGTTAAATAATAATAAAGTGGCCAGTAGAGTGGTGTGAAAAAAGTCACATCATTGGCAAACCTGGCACAAAACTGAGTTCCCCTTAGATTCAGTGTATCGCTGATTGATTCATGATGCACTTTCATCAGAATCACGAAAAAAATCACACTCTGGTGTGTTTCATTTGTCCGTTTTCCAGCATGTCAAAAGCTCCATGGTGCGTGTGTGGGTTTCAAAGGCGCCAACTAATGTTCATCCCAGTGTGGGATCCACTTTCCTATTCACCAAGATGAAAAACTGTCTCCCCTTGTGCAAGTGCAAAGTGGCCCTTGTGAAAAGAGGATCAAGGCCTAGTGCACAAATGTTGGCGCTTAAAAGCAGCGGCACTGTGAAAACGGGCCCATTGTGTGAAAATAGGGACAACTGAAGTTCATGGGGTCTCAGAGGTACCACACCCAGCATGGGAAGTTTGCCCTTCTACTATGCAATCAGACAGTCTCACCAAATGCGTTTACTGTCGAGGGACTAGCAAACCACCGTTAGTGGGCCTGTAACTGGATGGTTTTATTGATTTCCTAGGGATCGAGCCAGCTTTAACTTCTCTGATGAACAGCAAAGGACTCAATCTATTTGAAATTAAAAATCCTGAGATCATCACAAAGGAGGTAAGTAAACTTACAGCCACTTCTATGTACAGAACACTGCAAGCTTCTTGTTGTAAATGTGGTGTGAGCTAGTATAACTCGTCTCTCTCTCTCTCTTTATAGGGATACCTAATTATACAGCTGGATTTTGGCTTCCCACATCATTTGCTTGTAGATTTTCTTAAGAAAACATTATAGAAGGAATCCATTCATAAAGGAGTGTTGGAATTGACTGTACAAATAGAAAGAATGCATGTGACCCAATGAAATTATGTCCTTTTGGGGGGTCAGCTTCCCTATAGCCCAGCCATTAAAAGAGATATTGATTTTAGCAAGAAATACTCTGGCTTTTATGGACATCTCTCTCTGATGAATCCCTGCTAAACATGGATGGCGAAGTCCATAGCCAAAGCTACGGCTTGTTGCTTTAAAAGTCTTAGGTGATTCTCTGTGCTCATGAAAGTGAACTACTAAGTCAGTGGGTTTGGATCAGGCCCTACCACCTAGTGCCAGGCCCAGTGAAGGATTTAACTGGTCCATTTTCATCCCCGTTGCAGCGTTTTACTGTGCTAGTCCCAGGCTTCTTCTAGCCACCAGTCATATCAAAGGGGGTAGTGTGGTGATACTGACAAACCTTAGAGATGCGATCACCAGACTTGGTTAACTTCCCAGAGAGTAACCTCAGAAGCAGTAATGCCAGAATGCCTAGGCATGGTATTAGGATCAGTAAGTTGGATATGACTTTGAAGTGTAATATGGCAGTCTCAATGACTGATGCTTACATAGAGGCATCAGGGCCGCCCAGAGGATTCAGGGGGCCTGGGGCCCCCCGCCGCCGAATTGCCGCCGAAGACCCGGCACTTCGGCAGCGGGTCCCGGGGCGGAAGGACCCCCTGCCGCGGGTCTTCAGGGCACTTCAGCAGCGGGTCCCGGAGCGGAAGGACCCCCCGCCGCGGAATTGCCGCCGAAGACCCGGAGCGGAAGAAGCTCCGGGGCCCCCGGAGCGAGTGAAGGACCCCGCTCCAGGGGCCCCAAAAAACTCTCGTGGGGGCCCCTGCGAGGCCCCGGGGCCTGGGGCAAATTGCCTCACTTGCCCCCCCCTCTGGGCGGCCCTGAGAGGCATCACATCCTGGGACATGAGATGATGGGTATAGTCCCTTGCTACACTGTTTGCAACTGGTATAGTGTGTTCAGTTATAGCCATCTCAATAACAGAGGGGTGGTGATGCCATTGGTGCAAGTTTACGAGCAGCAAAAAGAGGAGACTAGAAAGAGCACGAGGAAAGAGCAAAAGATACAAATGGATGGACCCCCCAGTACCATGCATTCTTTTGTATGCTCCTGCAATGCAATGATGTTTTGGTGCTGTTCAATCTCTTTTTTTTTTTGGTACCAATTATATCTTCTTTCCAGCCACTGTGTTTCTATAAAGCATTCAATATGAGGGGAAAAACTCAAAAGCAAAACAGGAGGAACAAATACTAAATGCAATTCCAAGAATCACAGGGTTATTACAATAATAAAAATAGGAGATCAGAACTCTCTCCCATTGCATGAAAGCATATTAAAATCAGGGTTTCTCCAAGAAGTTTGAGACGATTTCTCCCCTCACCCCCCAATAGGGGTCATGAAATGTGAGGATCTATTTCTGCTTCTGGTGATATGCTTTCATATTTATGTGGCAAACCCATGTGGAGAGGCCATGTGGTCTAGTGGCTAGCGCAAGAGACTGGGCGCTGGCTGGCCTGGGTTCTGCACCCCGTTCAGCTATGGGCTTGTTTGAGCGTGAGCAAGTCACGTCATAGCTCTGTGCCTCAGTTTCCCCATTTGTTGAATGGGGGATTCCTTGAACTCACTGGAGGGGGTTTGAATCTTCACTAACTGCTGCTGAGCTGGTCCAAGGAAAGGTGCTATTGAGATAGCTCAGAAAGTTCAGAGCCGCCAGGTGGTTTTAGTCAGACAATTGCTGGGACTCCTCATTAGTCACCGCGCTGGGGGGTTGGGTGAGCTTCTTCCCAGGCAGCCACGTGGACAGGAAATCGCCCTCTCTGAGGCCTTGCTCATGCTGGGGAAATCCTGCTGGTTCTCACTGGTGTGTTTGTGTATTTTAAATAGCTCCCGGAGCACAGACCCAAAGTCCCTCCTCTCTTTTGCAGCCAGCAGCCCACACTGTGGCCATGAAATAAAGCCGCTTCCCCACCCCGCCCGCTGCTGTGGCTGGGATCCCAGGACTCACCTTCTCTTTATCTCTCACTTTGACACAAAACCCACCAGGCAGTGCCAGGGACTTCCCAGTGTGGTCAGGGCAACGTTCACTGCACCAGCCTAAACAGCAGTGGGCAGATTTCCACCTCCGATTACCTCCCCCTCCCTGTGGCTGGCCAACCCCAGTCTGCAAGCATACCGAGCTCTGCCACTTCCTGCTGCTTGTGAACCCCGCAGACGGGCTAGGCGGGAGGGGCACTGCTAGTTTTGGCTGCACTAGCTCAATCAACTGGGCTTTGCCTACATAAATCACATTCATATTGCTTGCACTGCAGTGTAGACAAAACCTTAGGTGGAGCAGGGTGTAGTTCCCAGCTGGAGACCTACCTGCAGTAGCTCAGATCCACATGTGCCCTAAAAATAGAGGGTGGAAGTGGGAGGGGTGAGCCCCCCAGCAGGATCCCATCCCAGACACTAGGTGCCTATAGTTCCGCCGGCTGCTCATACTGCCACCCTACGCCCCCGTCGCTAGTGCCCGCAGAGGGGTGCAGGTCTGTGTGTCCTGGAGCTGGGGATCCTACTTCAAGCGGAGCTGGACCCTTTGTTACCAGATTTGCCCATTACTTTGGGGTACGCTCATTTATTAGGATTATTCTTCTGGGGGGGGGATGGGGTTCTGTGATTCTATCAATGTACTGCTTGTGTCACTGGTGTTTTCACACGGAGCTCTACTTCTCCCTTCTGCAAGTTCCCTCCCCGTGGAGCTATCCTGCAGGACCTAGGTTCCCCAGGGCTGCGTTCCTCCAGCCCCAGAATCAGACGAACACACACACACACACACATTAACAGTGTGTGTCTCAGAGGACCGGTTTAATCAGCACTCCCAAGCTGACCCCTTATATATCCCTGGACTCAGCAGGCTGGGTCGAGCAGCACTTCCAAGCTGCCACCCTCATATGTCCCAGGTTCAGCACGTCCCTGTCCCCACTGTCACGTTACAATTGTTCTGGTAGAAACCCATTGGATGAGCAAACCCCATGGGATTTTTGGGCGCTATAGGGATCTTTAGCTTAGGTGAGAGGAACGTTGCTGCAGAGCAAATGGGGAAGCCAAAAACACAAAAGAGAGAGAGAGAAAGAGAGGGATGGAAGCAACCAGCTTAACCATAAAAGTTATTTATTGCCAGGTAATAACCATAGGGGAGCCAAACAAACAAAACAGTTACAATATTAAATCTAGCTTAAATTTGATTACCAAAGTCAGGTTTAGAAAACTATACCTGATCACACACGTCAGGGTTAGAAAGCGATACCTAGAGTAGAAAAAAAAAAAAAAAAAAAAGAGAGAGAGAGAGAATTGGGTTCTCACTACTCTGTGAAGCTTGAACCAGTCAGGGTTCCCAGGTGCTGCTGGTAGGTGAGGGTCCCGAGTCCTGGAGACAGGCAGAGCCCCCAGCACGATCAGTCAGGAGAAGATGAAGTCCCAATAGAACTGATGCAAATTTTGGATCCAGGCATCAGAACACTTACTTGAGCGTGGGTAGGGAAACAATAATGGTTCAAGGGACAACACAAGATTTATTTATAGGTAAACTGATGGCTCAAGGGAGAATACCAAAGTTGTTTTGTTCAGGCTATACAATAGGAACTGCTCATTCCTGGCTATGGGCGGTGTTCCTTCCAGGAAGCTCACAATGCAATGAGGCAGCTTCAGTATTTTGGATACCAATAAAGGATTTATTACTAGAACTCAGGGCCGGCTTTAGCAGGTGCGGGGCCCCACGCCGGGACGCGAATTGTCTCGCCCCCCTGCCCCAACTCCGCCCCGGCCCCGCCCAGACTCCGCCCCTCCCTGCCCCCATTGGATCCCTCCCCAAATCCCCACCCTGGCCCCGCCCCAGCCCCCTCACTGCCCCATTGGATCCCTCCCCAAATCCCTGCCTGGCCCCGCCTCTTCCCCAAGCACGCCGCATTCCTCCTCCTCCCCCTCCCTCCCAGGCTTGCGCTGATCAGCTGTATGGCGGCGCAAGCGCTGGAGGGAGGGGGGAGAAGCAGGACGCGGCTTTTTTTTCCCCCCGCTCCGCCGGCAGCCCTGGACGTTGCGAGGCCCTCTTAGGCGTGGGGCCCCATTCCGGGGAATCGGCCGAATCGGCTTAAAGCCGGACCTGCTAGAACTGGTCTGATAATTGCTGAGCTGGGTGTGTGCATGTGTGGGCTCATTAACCTCTGGAGCAGAGATCCCCCATCATGCAGTGCTTCCCTGCTTTTCTGGTCCCAGAGTTCAATGTGGTTCTTGCCTTGGAATCTCTGTTCTCCTTTCTGTGTGCGTTTTGTAAGTCCTTCTTCTGATCGGTTTTGGTTCAAGCAGAGGCTGGGGGGTGGGAGTGCCCTTCGTGAGTCAGACAGGATGGATACTGCGGCCTGGTTCCCCAAGAATGCAGAGCTGACAGGTAACACCTTAGAAACCTACTTTGCAGAGCAGGGTCCCCAGCTTGCACCAAATGACAGCTGGTGTTTCTAAAAAAAGAACAGGAGTACTTGTGGCACCTTAGAGACTAACAGATTTATTAGAGCATAAGCTTTCGTGGGCTACAACCCACTTCTTCGGATGCATATAGAGTGAAACATATATTGAGGAGATATATACACACACACATACAGAGAGCATGAACAGGTGGGAGTTGTCTTACCAACTCTGAGAGGCCAATTAAGTAAGAGAAAAAAAACTTTTGAAGTGATAATCAAGATAGCTCAGTACAGACAGTTTGATAAGAAGCAAGTGTGAAAATACTTACAAGGGGAGATAGATTCAATGTTTGTAATGGCTCAGCCATTCCCAGTCTTTATTTAATCCTGAGTTGATTGTGTCTAGTTTGCATATCAATTCCAGCTCAGCAGTCTCTCGTTGGAGTCTGTTTTTGAAGTTTTTCTGTTTTAAGATAGCCACCCGCAGGTCTGTCATAGAATGGCCAGACAGGTTAAAGTGTTCTCCCACTGGTTTTTGAGTATTATGATTCCTGATGTCAGATTTGTGTCCATTAATTCTTTTGCGTAGAGACTGTCCGGTTTGGCCAATGTACATGGCAGAGGGGCATTGCTGGCACATGATGGCATATATCACATTGGTAGATGTGCAGGTGAACGAGCCCCTGATGGTATGGCTGATGTGATTAGGCCCTATGATGATGTCACTTGAATAGATATGTGGACAGAGTTGGCATCGGGCTTTGTTACAAGGATAGGTTCCTGGGTCAGTGTTTTTGTTCAGTGATGTGTGGTTGCTGGTGAGTATTTGCTTTAGGTTGGGGGGTTGTCTGTAAGCGAGGACAGGTCTGTCTCCCAAGATCTGTGAGAGTAAAGGATCATCTTTCAGGATAGGTTGTAGATCTCTGATGATGCGCTGGAGAGGTTTTAGTTGGGGGCTGAAGGTGACAGCTAGTGGTGTTCTGTTATTTTCTTTGTTGGCCCTGTCTTGTAGGAGGTGACTTCTGGGTACTCGTCTGGCTCTGTCAATCTGTTTTTTCACTTCAGCAGGTGGGTATTGTAGTTTTAAGAATGCTTGATAGAGATCTTGTAGGTGCTTGTCTCTATCTGAGGGATTGGAGCAAATGCGGTTATATCTTAAAGCTTGGCTGTAGACAATGGATCGGGTGGTGTGTCCTGGATGGAAGCTGGAGGCATGTAGGTAAGTGTAGCGGTCAGTAGGTTTCCGGTATAGGGTGGTATTTATGTGACCATCGCTTATTAGCACAGTAGTGTCCAGGAAATGGACCGCTTGTGTGGATTGATCTAGGCTGAGGTTGATGGTGGGATGGAAATTATTGAAATCATGGTGGAATTCCTCAAGGGCTTCTTTTTCATGGGTCCAGATGATGAAGATGTCATCAATGTAGCGCAAGTAGAGTAGGGGCGTTAGGGGACGAGAGCTAAGGAAGCGTTGTTCTAAGTCAGCCTACTGGGTGTGCACACGCGAGAGGGAGAGATGTGCTCTCCCCTGGGTATAGAGTGTTTCACAAACCCTGAGGGGGGAAGCCCCTTGCTGTTAGTCCAGCCTAGCTTCATCCTGTGCTGTCCAGCACATGGGATGAGTTTCAGTGCCCCCAGACCAAAGAACCACCTGATAAGCCAGGGGTGGCCAACCTGTGGCTCCGGAGCCACATGCATCTCTTCAAAAGTTAATATGTGGCTCCTTGTATAGGCACCGACTCTGGGGCTGGAGCTACAGGCGCCATCTTTCCAATGTGCCAGGGCTGGAGCTACAGGCGCCAACTTTCTGGGGGGTGCTCACTGCTCAAGCCCTGCCCCCATTCCACCCCTTCCCGCCCCCTCCCCTGAGCCTGCCATGTCCTCACTCTCCCCCAGCCTCCTGCACACCACGAAACAGCTGATCGGGAGGTGGGGGAGGGAGAGGGAGGCGCAGAGCTGCTGCCCGTGGGCAGGGCCGGCTCCAGGCACCAGCCCACCAAGCTTGTGCTTGGGGCGGCACCTGGAGGGGGGCGGCGCGGCGCTCCGGCCGCCGGGGAGAGGGGGGCCACGGCCGGGCTCGCCGCCCTCCCCCCGGCGCTCTGGCCGCCCTCCCCCCCGGCGCCCTCCCCCCGGCCGGGGCTCGCCGCCCTCTCGCCGCCCTGCCCCCTGCGCTCTGGCCGCCGGGGGGAGAGCGGAGCCCCGGCCGGGGCTCGCCGCCCTCCTCCCAGGGCTCCGGCCGCCCTCCCCCCCGGTGCCCTCCCCCCGGCCGCCGGGGGGAGAGCGGAGCCCCCACCGAGGCTCGCCGCCCTCCCCCGGGGGCTCCGGCCGCCCTCCCCCCCCCGCGGGGGGGGGGGTGGCTGGAGGCTTTTTTGCCTGGGGCGGTAAAAAAGCCAGAGCCGGCCCTGCCCGTGGGTGGGAGGCACTGGGAGTGGGGTGGGGGAGCTGATGGGGGGCTGCTGACGTATTACTGTGGCTCTTTGGCAATGTACATTGGTAAATTCTGGCTCCTTCTCAGGCTCAGGTTGGCCACCCCTGTGACAAGCCCTTGGAGAGCGGAGTTGCCTGGCTCCCTGCACTTTTGGCTTCTCTGCTGCTGATCACTGGGCTTTGTTTGGCCTTGTACCTGGGGATCTCACACGCCTTTCCAACCCTACTGAATTAAACCGGCCAGCCCCTGGAGGCAGGGAGGACGTATCCGCCAGGGGACACAGTGGGATGGAAGGACTGGGTCAGAGTAGCAGTGGAAGAGGCAGGATTTGTGCTTCCCTCTCCTGTGTCAGCCCGGTGCTGTCCGCACTTCAGGGACACTGGCTTCTGCAAAAAGAGCGGCTTGACCATTTCCCCCTGGAATATTTGTTTGAAAAACCGCTTTTTTGACTAACTGGAATTTTTTGCAGGAAAAAAAAATCCATTTTTTTCTAAAATATTTGGGGCTAGTCCCCCCCGCCCCCCCGTACGGTCCCATCCCGGGCGGCCCGGGGATAGCCCCCTCCCGGTGCTCACCCTACCCCCGCTCCGGTCCATCTTTGGCTTACTAGCGCCAGCAGGTCTGGCTGTCCTGGAGCTGGGGATCCTGCTCCAAGCGGAGCTGGACCCTGAGCGAAACCTACTCCGAAGAGCAGCGTCTTCAAAGACAAGCAAACCTACTCCGCAAACCAAAAACCAACCCCAACCCCACGACTTCCCGCCCCCTGCCACCCGCGAAACCCCTCGTTCAGGCAGCTTTTGGAGAACCGGCCGGGCCGGGGTTTGCTTTCCACGGGTCCCAGACCAAATGTCTCTCGTAGTTGGGCACCTACGAGTGTGGCACAGGTCTACGCCGCCTTGCCTGGGAGGCTGCAGGAAGGTTTTCCAACCCCTTTGAGCTCTTGGCATTTACACCTAGGGAGGGAGTATTAGAATTCGGATTAAGGGTCCGGGGCGGGCAGGAGACCGAGCAATGTGCAGCGACCTGATCTGTGATTTGAACCGCGTGTGGCCTCTGTCCGGTGCGTGCCCCGCTCCGGCCGCTGATGTTCAGCCCCCGGTTCTCCCCCCGGCCCGCCCGGGAGGATGCTGCCCGGACTCCGCCCCGCCCCGCCCGGGAGGATGCTGCCCGGCGGCCCGGGACAGCGGTGCCCGCATCACATGGTTTCTCGGAAGCGGCTCCTGTTGTCTCACCCCTGGAATTATTTTCACTTTCGAAGGGGGCGGCGGCTCCGGGCGGGGCGGCGCAGCGCTGGGGTGGCCGGGCCCGGATCGCGGGGGGCAGCGGCTCCATGAGCACGGAGCGGGGTGAGTGTCTCCCCCCACCCGGTCCCGGGTCTGGTGCAGACCTGGTCACTAGGGGGCCCGCAGCCGCCTTTGCTGACACCCAGCCCACCCTGCTCGGGGCTGGGACCAGGTGTCCCGATTTTATAGGGACAGTCCCGTTTTGGGGGTCTTTTTCTTATATAGGCTCCTATTACCCCCCACCCCATCCTGATTTTTCACATTTGCTGCCTGGTCCCCCTACTGGGACCCCTTCTCCGCGGTCCTGCAGGCACAGGCAATGCAACCAAAGGGGCACCTCACCCCCCCTGCCCTGCCCTGCCCTGCCTTGCCCTGCCCTGCCCTGGGGGATGGAGCTGAGGCTAACCAGTGGGTGCAGTACCTGCCCCCAGTTCTCCGCCCCGGCCCTGTCTCTGGGGGGCGGTTGACAGCCTGAGCCCCCTGGGACAGAGGGTGCCTTCGAGGCGCCCCGCTCGCCAGCCCGCCGCTCTCTTCTCCACATCAGCACATGGAGGTGGGCTGGCACAGGGAGGCGGGGTGGGCTCCCCGCTGGTGGGGCATAAAATCTCCCTGCAGACTGATGCTGAAGAGCGATTTCTTGCAGGGAGGGGCTCCCCTCTCCAGAATGCAGCCTTTAGTTCAGAGCCTGGTTTTCAGGGTTTCTGAGGTTGGATGTTCCTAGGGTAGGACAATGGGCAGGGGCCATTGTCACTGGATGCTTAGTCCATTCAGAGCCTTTCCTTGAAACAGCTAGGTTAAAACAGTGCCAGGTTAATTTCTGTTTCCTGAAAGTTTTAGTGGCTAAATTGGTCAGCGTTGCAGTTAGCAAAATACTCCTCAGTGTCCCTATTATTTTTTCCAGCGTCTCTTTCAAGCTCCCTCTCCCTAGATCTTACTGTATTTTAAATGTAAACATTTACCCTGACTGGTTAAAATTGAATGGTTGAAATAGTGAGAGGACAGTTGATTTGAAATGGCTGTTGCTTATCAACCTGGATAAGTTTTTACATCAAGCCCGGATGTCTTTCTAAAAGATTCAGCCACAAGTTACTGAGCTGAGTATTGTTCACTTGCATAGTAGAAAAGAATAAGTCCTTCCACTGGACGAGTAATTAGGTGAAATTCTGTGCCCTGTGTTCTGCAGGAGACCACACTAAATGATCAAAATAGCCCTTTCTTGCCTTAACATCTGTGCATGTACTTAATAAATTGGAACCTGGTTAGCTTGCAAATCTGACTTTTTTCATCTCTTATGGCTCCATTTGCTCTATAAAAGGAGCATTTGCCAATTTATCGATAATTCCGAGAGATTGGGGGTTTAGTGTTCCTGTCCCAGGATTATCGAACTGGCTCCCTCTTGATAGTCCGAAAGGTAGCCATTTTCCCCTTCAGATTTGTATTTATTTCTTTTATTGTCAATATAGAAGCATAAAGACGACTGTCCCAGACTCTGTGCAGCAAACTGAGGTAACGCCAATAGCAGAGCCATAGCCTTTTTTTCTGCACAGAATCAGCCAGTCAACAAATGTCAAAAAAAGACTCCAAAACTCAACTACCACCAACATTCAAACCCTGTGTCTGTCAGGGTTTGAGGTCAATGGCAATTGGGACAAATTACAACATGGTTTTACGAAAGGTAGATCGTGCCAAACCAACCTGATCTCCTTCTTTGAGAAAGTAACAGATTTTTTAGATAAAGGAAATGCGGTGGATCTAATATACCTCGATTTCAGTAAAGCGTTTGATACGGTACCGCATGAGGAATTATTGGTTAAATTGGAAAAGATGGGGATCGATATGAAAATCCAGAGGTGGATAAAGAACTGGTTAAAGGGGAGACTGCAGCGGGTCGTACTGAAAGGTGAACTGTCAGGTTGGAGGGAGGTTACCAGTGGAGTTCCTCAAGGTTCGGTTTTGGGTCCGATTTTATTTAATCTATTTATTACTGACCTCGGAACCAAATGTAGGAGTGGGCTGATAAAGTTTGCGGATGACACAAAGTTGGGAGGTATTGCCAATTCGGAGAAGGATCGGGATATCCTGCAGGGAGATTTGGATGACCTTGTAAACTGGAGTAATAGTAATAGGATGAAATTTAATAGTGAGAAGTGTAAGGTTATGCATTTAGGGATGACTAAAAAGAATTTTAGTTATAAGCTGGGGACGCATTGGTTGGAAATAACGGAAGAGGAGAAGGACCTCGGAGTCCTGGTTGATCGCAGGATGACTATGAGTCGGCAATGTGACGTGGCCATGAAAAAAGCTAATGCGGTCTTGGGATGCATTAGGCGAGGTATTTCTAGTAGGGATAAGGAGGTGCTGGTTCCGTTATACAAGGCACTGGTGAGACCTCATTTGGAGTACTGTGTGCAGTTCTGGTCTCCCATGTTTAAAAAGGATGAACTCAAACTGGAACGGGTACAGAGAAGGGCCACTAGGATGATCCGAGGAATGGAAAACCTGTCGTATGAAAGGAGACTCGAGGAGCTTGGTTTGTTTACCCTAACCAAAAGAAGGCTGAGGGGTGATATGATTGCTCTCTTTAAATATATCAGAGGGATAAATACCAGGGAGGGAGAGGAATTATTTCAGCTCAGTACTAATGTGGACACGAGAACAAATGGATATAAACTGGCCGTCGGGAAGTTTAGGCTTGAAATTAGACGAAGGTTTCTAACCATCAGAGGGGTGAAGTTCTGGAACAGCCTTCCGAGGGAAACAGTGGGGGCGAAAGACCTCTCTGGCTTTAAGATTAAGCTTGATAAGTTTATGGAGGGGATGGTTTGATGGGATAACGTGATTTTAGTCAATAGGTCAATAACGTGCCATCGCTGGTAATTAGTAACAATGGTCAATGATGGGATATTAAAAGTTACTACAGAGAACATTTTCCAGAGGGTCTGGCTGGAGAATCTTGCCCGCATGCTCGGGGTTCAGCTGATCACCATATTTGGGGTCAGGAAGGAATTTTCCTCCAGGGTAGATTGGCAGAGGCCCTGGAGGTTTTTCGCCTTCCTCCGCAGCATGGGGCAGGGCTCGCTTGCTGGAGGATTCTCTGCGACTTGAAGTCTTTAAATCATGATTTGGGGACTTCAACAGCTGAGTCAAGGGAGAGAATTATTCCAGGAGTGGGTGGGTCAGCTTTTGTGGCCTGCATCATGCGGGAGGTCAGACTAGATGATCATAATGGTCCCTTCTGACCTTAAAGTCTATGAGTCTATGAGGTCTGCCCAGATAGGTGGGGTGTGCTTAAAAGGTCAGAAAACAAGGGCTATTTCAGGTGGTGTGAGGGGGTGGGGAGAATTTCTTCTAAAGTAGAGGGGCTCTCACAGAGCCTGCTTTGCTCGCAATTCCCTCTGGTATGAACAAGTGAGCGCCAGCTGTGTTCACACTACCCAGGGGCAGAGTCTGCATTGACCATCTTAGGGAATCCTCTCACTGTTTTCCCCTCCATGCCATCTAATCCTGCTCTGAGAAAATCCGGACAACACTGGGGTAAAAACACCAGCACCATGTCTACACTAGAGCTCCCAGTTTTTGCTAGCCCTGGAGAAGTTGCTCCGGTGCTAGCACAAGAGTGAGAGATTTGCTTCCCAGATTCCCATAGACAAGACACAGGGGGGAAGCATTTCTTCCTGAAACACAAGGATCAGCAGCTCTTGTCCTTTTATCCCAGCTCATGAGCTTGTAGTTGTAGCTACTGAACCTAATTATGTTATTTGGTTTCCACCATGTGTTAGTGTGGCCAAGTAGATAAAGCACCAGTGTGGGGACCAGGAGACCTGGTTCTGTTCCCAGTACTGCCACTGGCCTGCTGGGTGACCTTAGGCAAGTCACTTCCCTGCTCCGTGTCTCAGTTTCCCCATCTGTAAAATACGGCTAATGATCCTGGCCTTTGCGATCTACTGGGGAAAAGTCCTAGGTATTATTAATACATATTGGGCTGGATCTTCATTTGGTATCAGTCAGCATAGCTTCATTGGATTTAATCAGCACCAGAGGATCTGGCCTGCCATACCTGTGCTCCGATGAAAGAATGGTAATATCTGATCTCCTTTTAGACCCTTACCAAGCTGTTTGTCTGCAGTCATTCTGTGGCTACCTATTACAGAATAAACTCAGGACCCTCCTATTGATGCAGGCAAGCCTCTTTGGATTCCTGGAACATTTCACAAATCGCCCGAGTCTTGAAGGAGCTCGCCTAATCTCGTGCCGTATCCAAAGCGAGAACCCTGAGCTTTTAAACCTTCCCTTTACATTCCTTTAGGCTGTGTCCGTGCTTGGGAATTCTAGGGGGAAATTCCCATCAGTGCTTTTAGAGCCATGTGGACGTTGAGGATCCCACCAGCATAACCTTCAATATGGCTGAGCTGGGGTTAGTGCCAGTGGAGGCTGGCATGGCTGGCTGGCTGATTTCCTTGGGGTGAAGTCTTTAGGGAGGGATGTCGTTTTTACCTAGTCTCCCATCTGTATGTTTGGAATGAGTTCCTAATGTTTTTAACACAGGAAAGGGCCGTTGCAAGGGGGAATTCCTTATTGGTTTTACTTTCAGTTTTAGTTAGGCCTTGTGCCTTACCAGAGCCGGTAAGGGGAGTGTGGGGGTGTACGTGAGAGGTAGTTTCAAGTAGTTACCGAGACGTGCAGAGATCAGAGCTAAAGAGAAGGACACAATTTCGGCACTCTCTTATTTCGGAGTCCTTGTCTCTGTCCATTTCTGTGGTGGTTTGTGTCTCTTTCTTTCCCTTGGTAAGTACATGTTCTCCGGTGTCTGTGCAGCGTTTAGGCTCATGGTGGTCAGCTTCACGTTTTGGTTTTATGTTTCATGCTGGGGGTGGCAAGCAGCGTGCATGCTGGCTTTTTCCACTGATGTTTTGATCAGTTTGCTGCTCAAGCGTTACAAAGGCTGTGATAGAACCCAAAATGTATCCATTTGGCTGTAAAATGGTTGTAGCTACTGAGTTCAGAGTCAGGACGTAGATCTTTGGACCACACTACCCGTTGGGTTGGGTTGCGTTGTGCATTTATTTTGAGGATTAAAATATCTTTGTACCTTAAGCTGTAGTCACACGTTGTTCCCTTATTCGTGTACAATTTTTCTCCTATTTACAAGAGTTGACATTCTGGACTGATGGCCTTCCATTAGTACCTGTACCATGTTCCGTGGTATTATGGTCCAATCCTGCAAGCTCTTACTTGGATGAGTAGTCCTTACTTATGTGAGTAGTCCATGTATATCAAAGGTGAGGAAAGTTCAGTCACTTATATTGTAAAATTAATTTAATAGCTCAGCGGTAGAAAACTTAAATAATTGTGTACCAAAGATTGATAAGTAGAGCCGGCCAAAACTTAAAATTTCCGTTCCACGGGAATTCATTCCAAATTGGAGCTTAAATAAAAATATCAACGTTTCCTCAAAAATGAAATAAAAAAAAATCATCTGGGTCAATCAAAACATTTTCCTTGTTGATAGCATTAAAATATTTTGTTCTGATTTCTGTTCAGATATTTTGTTCTGATGTCTTTTAAAATTGTATGTTACATCATGATTTAAAACAAAATAAATTCCATAATGAAAAGTAATTTTGAAATGAAACATCAAAACGTTCCATTCTGATAAGGTCAAAACATTTTTGATGCTTTGTTTCAAAGTTTTGTTGTTGTTGAAATTGACACATTCCCATGGAAAGGTTCTATTTAGACAAAAAGACATTGGCTGATGGGAAAAAATTCCATTGGAAAATTTTTGAGACGCTCTATTGCTAAGGACTATTGGAGAGGCATTAGTAGGCTTATTTTTATTTGCTCTTTGGCCAGCATGTTTTCATGACGCATTTGATGATTACCTGTTCTGTTCATTCCCTCTGGGGCACTTGGCATTGTTCCACTGTTGGAAGACAGGATAAAGGGCTAGATGGACGTTTGGTCTGACCCGGTGTGGCTGTTCCTATGTTCTTATTTCAACCAAGAACAAAAGTTCATTTCCAAGTTATACACCCTGAAAACTGGATTTAGAATGGGAATGCTGATAGACTCTTAACTACAGCACTTATATGAATGCTGGCATAATAAGTGTGCATAGAAGATAAGGACTGTTATTAAGCGTTTGCCTACTAAAGGATCCAAAGCAGTTAAGAAAGTTGCTAGAGTTTGGGAAGAATGAAAGAAAGAGTTTGGTACAGTTGGGAGACAAATTAACCAATTAAGCTGGTGCATCGAGATGAATTGTGATGGCAAACCCCACTTGGCCTGGTGACAAGACCTTCAGAGATCAGTCAATTGATCTTGAGATTCAAAGTCTTTACAAATAAATGAATGTTACCGATCAATCCTGTTCCCATCAGTGTACCGGGAAGGGTGGTGGTGGTTGGTTTTGTTCTAAGACACATTGTGGAGAGGGTGGCAACAAAGGCGACCCATGCTTGCCGATGGGGAGGGGGGCGGAGTGAGGGCAGCCGGCTTCAGCAGTGTTACTGAGCATGCTCAGTCCATGTGAGCTTGCTCAGTATAAGCCAAGCAGCAAATCAGGGGTGGGGTGGGGTAGGCGGGCGCATCCCCTCTGGGGGGCAATCTGCACTGGGGAAGATTTGTGCCTCTCTGGCTTTAGCCTGACAACAGATTTCCTCTGCTATTTTTTTCTGGATTCCTGAGGATGGGGCTGCTTCCCTTCTCTCTATATTTTGGTGTTGTGGGGTACACCTTTAATTATAGAGAGAGGGGAAGGGGGAGTGGTCCTTTCCGTGCGGGAGAAATTGGCCTGCAGTGGTAAGCAAGGCTCAGCCACCCAGGTCGCCCCGTAGGGGCAGCAAGGGTCTCTCTCAGGCTGCCCGGCCATTAGCCTTCTTTCATTTTTGAGTTTCTGGTTTGGGTTGTTCCCCCAGCTCCATGTCAAACCCCGGCCTTCGTCCGCGGCTCGCATGGGAACTGGAGGGCAAAAGGGGACATGTTGCTGGGTCTTCGGCTACTTGGCTGGGATCTAATGCAAACTCAGGAAGGGGGGTGTAGCCGGTCAGTAAAATGGCCGGATTGGAAGGTGGTTTCTGCAGAACAGCGCCCCCTCTCTGTCAGATTATTGTTACTGCAGTTGTTTTTCTGTTACAAAAGCACTTCTGATAGTGGGGGAAGAGGCCGTGGGAAATGGCTACAAATGCCTGATACTGGCTAGAAGGAGAAGACTATTTGAGATCAAAGAAGAAAAAAACAACTCCGAGAAATGGATCCTGTCACCTGACTGGGGTCTCACACTATTGGTAGCTCATGGCAACCTAAAATTGACAGATGCTACTTTGCTGTTTTGGTTCATTTCTACACACAAACACGCACACACACATGCTCAGTCAAATACATCCACGCTGTGACTCCCTTGATTTCAGGGTCAGTTTGGCTTGTTTTGTTTTGTGTGCGAGGGAGTTAAGGTCTGTGTACTTTCACTTTCGTTTGACTCTAAACTACACCAGCAACTCTCATCTCGAGTTTAACACTCCTGACACTTGTACACCTCTAAACTCTGTATCCGTGAGTTAATATTAACGCTTTGCCCTGCATTGCCACCTGTTGAGATCAGAATCTGATTGTGCCAAAAAATGCACATCCTCTGTGAAATAGAGGCAATGTTGTAAGGCTGATCCCAAAGCCCCCTGAAGTTGATGGGTGTCTTTCCATTGATTTCAATGAGCTTTGGATCAGGTGCTTAGTCTATCCCATGATCTGCAAACTCACTCACTTCTTCTCCCATCATCTTTATGCTCCCAGAATTGCACAGAACCAATTCTGCCATGGAATGTTCCCTGACTTGCACAAAATGCACTCTCAAGCTGTTGCTGTGACTCATTTATCCAGTCTCATCTCCTTAATTGGCAAGTGAAATGACCGATGGTGAACGATGTTAGATGAATAGCCTAGGAGACCAATCCAAAGTATAGGTAGTATAGTATAGTATCTGGGGAAGTCTCAGATACTACAGAGATGGGGGCCAATATTAAACCCTAAAATAGATTAAATAATCTTAGTGAAGGGTATCAGATTAACAGTACAAGTTTCCCCACTCTCAGCCACCATCAGTATGTTTCAGCCCTGGGCCTGCAAGGACGCTTCCGCTCCCAATAGGGGATAGAAGGTAATTCAGTCTCCACGGCCTCTTCCTTTCTTAGCCTCCCTGCCAAAATAACCCACACGAATGCTATTTAGAGTCAGTTATGGTGTAGGCTGGTGGCTTTACTAGAGCTTTGCAGTTCTGCAGCAACTGAGGTACAAAAAGGCGAAGTGTCTTGCGGAAGTTCACACAGTGAATAGAATCCCGTTCTGCCCGCTTCTAATCTCTAGCTCATACTGCCTCCCACACACTGGTATGAAACCCGATGTGTAAGGAGCTTGACTGAGTCTACCAACTCATTTCTCACAGCCCAGTCATCACATGGCAAAACACTTTGGTCACCACTCACGTGGGTAGGATTTGAACTGTTCACCTGGAGATGAAAGGCTCTGTAGCCCATTACCGGTCCTCTGCTGCTCTCCTAGACAGAGCTCCTAAATCTGAAATGCTTGTAATTGCATATGGCATTTTGTATTTATTCATGCGTGTTTATATCCTGCTCTGTTAACAGTCCACTTCTTTCCCCGTAGGAGGCTGCACAGGACAAAGCATCCACTTACATGCACAAAACATGCATCCGAGAACCGATGTCTATTGAAAGTGTGACGTCTACGGGGGTCGGTAATTCCACAGGAAATGGAGGAGAATCCACAGTTACATTTGAAAATGTAAAAGTCTAGAAAGAAAGTGACCGTCTCAGGATGCAGGTAGGAGATCTTCAGTTGGGTAGGGCAGAAGAGATTGTGAGAGTAGAACATGGACATGGTTTTGTGTCACCAAATGGGCCAAGAACATGTCACAATTCCCACTGAAGTCCATGGCACATGACTAAAAGTGGCTGCATCAGTCCCCTAAAGAGGAAAATATAACCCCACTCTTGGCGCCCAAAGCCTCCCAGCCGCTCTGTTGTTATGACACTTTGTGAACTATGGCCCAACTTGCCATATCAGTGAAGTTATTGATGATGAAGTTGTACACAACCCTGCTTCTGTTATTTATTTCTAGTGCAGTAGCCCCCGAGTCCCCGAAAACAAGGATTGCCTTGCATTGTGCTAGGCATTGTACAAACATACACTCCAAAAACAATCCCTGCCCCAAAGAGCTCCTAGTCTAGGATTCTGACAATAATACAACAGACAAATGGTGGGGAGATGGACGGACAAGGGAACAGTAGAGATGGGGTTTTATATAAGCAGCCTAACCAAACACCAGGCAGGAGTGATTTGTAAGTGTTAGGGCAAAGGCAGGTTTCCATTGTTCCCAACTTCACTACTAACCTATCCGGTTTCTTCCCTCCAGCCCCAGATGGAGGATATGGATCTCCAGAGGGCCATTGCAAACGCTCAGCCACAGCTGGTGGAGTCCCTGAGTCATGCCCCTGAGTGGCTGCTTATGAAAGCCAAATGTTTCCTCCCTCACATGGACCTGAGTCACATGGCTGGGATCACTGACTGCAAAGAAAAGGTCTCGTTGCTCCTTGACACGCTTGAGAATGCAGGACCGATCATTTGGAAGCAGTTTATCCAGTGCGTCTGCATGGAATGCAACCTCCCCATGGACCTGGAGATACAGCTCATGAGTGCCTCAGGAGAAGGTAAAGGAGAAAGAGCTGGGGGGTTGATCAGCAGCAATTCACACTGAAACAGTCCCCACTGGCTTCTTCCCAAACAAGAACCCAGAACCTTGATCCCTAGCATCACCACTCTTAGGTCTAGCTGTAGTAGAGCTGATGGGCTAACTTTGTCCCTGGTGCAGCCCAGTGGCTTCGACAGAGCAATGGCAGGAGTGAATTTTGCATTATGGGAGTGGATGTTTTAGGATGGATGATACAATAAATGGATCAGTTTGGCATGTGTCCACTTTGCTCATTCTGGCCCTGATCCTGCAAGATACTGAGCGCTCTCAATTCCTGTTGACCTAACTGGGAGTTGAGGGTGTGCAATACCTTCCAGGCTCAGGACCTGTCTCTGGATGAGCAGAACATCCAGTTCCCAAATTAGAAATGTCCTCAGAGGCAAAATCTCTTTGGAAGGACTCAGGGCATTGACTAGTCCAAACTGGGACTGTGGTGTGACAATGTATTCTGCCCCATAAGGATCCCGAACCTTTGGTGAGAGGACAAAGAGTGATAATGATACAGTACATACATCTGTCATTTTATTTTACATGCATAAGTATATTAATATTGTTGTTTAAATCATTATAATTGAATGTCCCACCCGCTGGAACAATTTATCCCACAATCTTTATAGCCCTCCAAAAGTTATCTTGATGGGTGCCTCTGAGTGCTACTGTAATACAAATATTAAGTAATCATTTAAAATGGTCATTGTTCATGGCTTTTGGTACCAGGCAAGTACAATGCAGAGACCTTCTACATGCATCTCTCTGCTTCCTGCTTTCAGCTGGGCCCTGGAAACGGAAATACCAAAATACTGTACTGATCTCATTGTACTTCCAGCTCGAGCAGAAATAGCAAATGTTGGCAATGGCAGCAAAAAGAGTCTGTTCTTGGAAGTCTAATGTTTTTTAAACCAAAGATTCTCTGATAAATGCTGAACTTTATCCAGACCAAAGCTCCAAACTTTTGGAGGTTCACTCATCACTAGTGATACAGTGATCACCATTTACCCTGAACTGGGTCTGTGATTCTGCAGAAGTTTCCCCAACTCCTCTCCTTGCCACAGAACTTTGTTCCAAAGTCTTTTTCATTTCAAAAGAAAAATGTTCTGGTTGTTCTGGTTGTGAAGAGAAACTTCCAAATGGAAGCCACGTACAAACCAGTGTAGTGATGTCTGTCTGAATCTGCAGCCAGGCAGCCTAAAGCAACAGCTGTGAAATACAACACCTGTTTATTTCTTTCGGGTGTTTACTCCAGGGCCGCCCGGGGGGAGGGGGGAGGGGAAGTGGGGCAATTTGCCCCAGGCTCCTGGCCTCGGAGGGGCCCCCATGAGAATATAGTATTCTATAGTATTGCAACTTTTTTTTATGGAAGGGCCCCCCAAAATTGCTTTGCCCCAGGCCCCCTGAATCCTCTGGGAGGCCCTGGTTTACTCTGACACCTAATAAGTTCTATATTGTTAACTATTTAGCTGCTGATAGCTTAGCACTTGTGCTTATCTCACAAGCCAAAAACATTTCCCACACATTCCTGGATAACAAAAACCTGAACTATTCTCCACCAGCTGCTGAAACCTCTACCCTTGCCTTGACAACTATGATGCATGAATGTATCATCAATACAAAACTCCATGGCAAACTGAAACTTTAGCATCAGCCTGGAATCTCCATGCTACTGCACTGGAGTGGTGCTGAAACCAGGTGATTCGTGAGTAACTAGGTTGCCTAACGAATGTGCGTATGAGTCAAATTTAGGCTGAGGCAGGTCTAGCACTGCAAATATTGTGAGTCCCATCATGAGCCAGAGCAAACTGCATTGTGTAAAAGTTGAAGCTTCACACCTCTCTGGGAACTAAAGATGAACTGAGAGTCAGGGCACATCTGAGGTAGGCCACAGTGCCCCATGCCTGTTTGCAACTCAGCAGATTATCAGACACTAGTCAGACATTGTACCGGGGTTTCCTTTGCAGCATTGTGTGTGTGTGTTTGCATGTTGCATACCTTTGATTTTGTCAGGACGGTAATGCCACAGACAGGCGAGCCTAACTCATTTGGAGCACGTTAGAGGGAGGCACTGGCAATATCCTAATTTTATTTTAAATTAATAATTGTAGGTAATTTAAACCAGAAACAAGAAGCCTTTGCAGAAGCAAGTACTCAGTCTCCTTCTCAACCTACAGGTAAGCCTGGTGTCTATGGCATGAATGCAAGGGGATAACATTCTAGGAGCTTCCCAGCTCTCTGTGAGGTAGCTGTCTTGGGGGTAGGGTTGCCAATTTTGGTAGGATGTATTCCTGGAGGTTTCATCACATGACATAATCTTTAATTCCTGGAGACTCCAGGACAGCCCTGGAGGGTTGGCAACCCTACTTGGGGGCGGAGCCAAAGACCAGGACATTGCACCATAGAGTAGGCCACAAACTGAGCCCAGACTGAAACGCCCCATGAGGAAACCCGCTTGTACTGTGTTCTCTCATTCTCTACACGTCTCAGCTATTTGCCAAGGTTTTGATTTCCCTCTGCGTGTTTCAGAAAAGGCCAATAAGCCCTGTATTCGCCAACGGTCTACTGATTTGTTCTTCCAGTCTAGAGAAGCTCCTAGCCCCAGGGCATTATAACATGAGCCCCTCTGGCTAATTCACTGCATTTGAATGACTGGCCTCACTGCGGGTTAGTTTGAGGAAACCCATTTGGTTTTATGTTGACTTAGTGATGCTTAATGCTTGGCTGCCTGGTTTCCTGGCTATGGATTGTGGTCCAAAGGTCAGTCCAAGGCCTTTAATCCAACATATCAGGAAAGGCTCAGACTGCTCCACACACCCCGGTTACACATGACCCCACAATGCGGTTCGTGGAAGTCGTTTAATGGCCATCAGTGTGCCCAGCTTTGTGTATTATTGGATGGGTGTTACACCGCTGAAGAAACTCAGTAGGTGCCTCTCATTCGAACGGTGTCTGGTTTCTAAAATCAAACCACCGGCACATCTCCCCACCCACCCTCATGAAGAGAATTACAGCAGGTGGAGAAAGGCTGTGGTAAGTATTGCTGCAGCACTATCACTTCCTGAGCTGGGAGGCAATTGTTCCACAAGCCAGCATCAATAGAAGAAGCCTGCTGGATGTGGGTTAGCTTTCATCTAGAAAGCTCTAACCTTATTGCTGCATCCGTCCCAAAGGTGTACACAAGTAGAAATAAAAATGCTGAAACGAACCCTTTGTATTCTGTGCTCTGCAACTTGAAGAAATCTGCAGACAGAGCTTGTAGAGCTGAATTTTTGAAACCTAGGGTGCTAATGAGTGTCTGAGAACAGTGCAAGCTGATCGCTGTGCAGGGCTCTGTGCTTGGCCAGGGACAGGCAGGTTAAAAGTCAGTGGCCAAGTGTGATTTTCATGTGTGATTTTGCATGGTAGAGAAAGAATTGATCAGAAGTCCGCCGTGCTCTCCATTTTGCCTAGGAAGTTCCCATTAGTGATGTTAAGTGCTGAGGAGAGTTGTTAGGGCTGCTAACTTGTTACAGCTTCTCAGTGCTGCTGTTCTTGGAGCTCCGATGCCAGCTGCCCTAGCAGTTAATGCCGCTTACCCCTTCAGGAGACCTCAGTGTTATTTGGAAAGAAAGACCACAGGCGCGGTTTGGTGACGAAGGCACTTGGCCAGGTTTATTGTCGACAAAGCACAGTCCTAGTGCCCTGACTCAATGGTTACATGTACACTCACACACGTATGCCCACGACAATGGTACTAGGCAAATCAGCACACCAGGATGCTGTCCCCTAGGCTGGACAGCGATGCCCCCCCCCCCATAGGACTTCTCCTTTTATACATGGATACAAACAAGTTACATATTACACTCCAGATGTTAGTTACCACCCTTGTACCTGCTAGTTAGAACATCCTCATCCGTTATCCTGTCATCCCCTCCTTATCTTACGAGGGGTCGATGTGTACTTGTACCATCCCTTAAGAATGTGTTTACACAGTTACTTGAGAGATCGGTATGTTTTTGTACAGTCCTGTCCAGTCAGGAATGTGCTTACTTGGTTCGCTGACACCTGGCGCATTGCTGTTCTGCCAAAGCCAGGCCTACTCCGGTTCAGAGCCTTTGGTTCAGACGGTGACTTATGCTTATGGCTCCAGCCAGGCGTATGTGGGTCTGTGAATTTAGAGACTAGCTAAGGTGTGGTCTGCACTTAAAAGTTAGGTTGACACAGCTTCACTGGACATGCGTGTGAAAAAACCCACACCATTGAGCAGCACAGTTTTGCCGATCTGTTCCCCAGTGTAGATGCAGCTACGTTGGGGAAGCGGTGTTCCTACACTGATGGGAAAAACCCTTCCGTCATCTACACCCTGGACTACACTACATTACCCAGCTATGTGGGTAGAGTCGCTGTAGTGTAGACATACCCTAAGGACTGGAAAATTAGGTCAACCCAGCTATGTAGCTCAAGGGTGTGAACAATTCCCACGGAAGAAGTTTTCTGTCGACTTAGCTACCACCTCTCAGAGAGGTGGGTTTACTACAGCGACCGAAATGCTCCTGCAACTGTGCCGTTGCAGTGTTTCTAGTGTAGACATAGCCTGAGATTCAAATTCATAGGCACACATAGCTCCTGCAGGGTGCAGGGAGAATGTGGCTCTGAGTCACTATTGCCAGTGGCCCTGATATCCTGTAATTTGTGCATGTGCAACACACACCCACATTTTGCACTTGAGGGTTTACGCACACAGCTAGATAGCCATGCAATGCTTGTATCCCCAGAACTGTGCATGCACGCGGAGTTGGCACTTGGATAAAGTCGGCCCGCATTTGTGTGTGTACAAACACGACTGCAAATCGGGACCGATATGCCTAAATTACAGTGTGGTTATGGAAATGTTAAGGATACTGTGGGCTGTTTTCTGTGGTACAGTGTGCAGCTGTAGTCTGTGGTGTAGTGTGCAGCTTTTGGATCTATTATCTCAGTCCTGAATCTGCAGGAATCGCTCTCTTTTACGTATTCAAAACCACATCCTACACAACCCACCTCTCACTACTTCCTTATATAATGTACAGTTGAGAGGATTTTTACCAGACTACAATCCCTATATCTCTGCATCCACTTCTTTCTCTTCTCTGTATACCCACAAAACCTCAATATGGCAAAGTCCTGGCCCTTTACAATTTCATCTGCCCAGCTCAGATCTGTTTAGATTGTAAGCTCTTGGGGGCAGGGACTGCCTCTTACTATATATGTGTGCACCACCTTGCACCATGGGGGGGCCTGATCCCAATTGGGGCTCCTATAATAAGAACATAAGAACATAAGAATAGCCGTACCGGGTCAGACTAAAGGTCCAGCTAGCCCAGTATCCTGTCTACCGACAGTGGCCAATGCCAGGTGCCCCAGAGGGAGTGAACCTAACAGGCAATGATCAAGTGATCTCTCTCCTGCCGTCCATCACCACCCTCTGACAAACAGAGGCTAGGGACACCATTCCTTACCCATCCTGGCTAATAGCCATTAATGGACTTAACCACCATGAATTTATCCAGTTCTCTTTTAAACGCTAATAGCAATGAATGATATCCTTTATCGTTAATGTTAGGAGCTAGGTGAAACCTTGTTATGGAGTGAGTTAAAACCTCATTGAGATGGATAGGTGTGAACACACCTTTCAATTAACATAACTGTAAGGATAAACCCCAACCTAAACCAGCAGGAGTATGTGAACCCACCCAGGAGCTTTTGCTGAGTATTGTTTTGAGTAGGCGTGTGCGGGAATGGAAGGGAGGGAAGGCAGAACACAGAGAAACTGAAAACACACAGAAATTGTAAGAGAGAGACAGACAGCTGGAAGGAGCAGCGGAAGAAATCTAAGGAAAGGCTTTTGGGTCAGGGTGCAGATTGAGAGAGAGCTGTGACCATGTTCCATTGTAACAGGCCAGATTCCATAAACTCCGCTACCCAGCTCTGTCAGGGGCTGGGGAATTGCGCACACACATCACAAGAGGCTAGGCGACATCCCCGGGTCGGGGGGGAGACTCATTCTGCCTGATTTCAAACACCCATGAATGTCATCGGTTGGGAAGTTTGGCTCAGTCTTCATTAGGTTTCTGTCTTGCTTAGGAAAGAGGGTTTAAAAAAAAAGAGCCGGAGGGAGAAAAATTCAGATGCAAAATTGAATCCGGCCCCTGCCGTGCCTGGCCGTACTATGGTGATGGACACTTGAAAACGCTACTGTAACTAGACGGCTCATAAGGGGGACTTCTCTCTCCCTGATCCAGAGCAAGGCTGCCTTGTTAAAGGTGAATGGCCTTTGTGGGGAGGCTGGAATATGCACTTAGATTGCACACAAAAAATTGCCACCTCTAATGAGCCCAAGAAAGAGCTCTGGAGGCTTTCAAGACGTCCCTCTGCATGAGGCTCCCCCGTTCTCAATTCCAAGCCACAGCATCCTTGGAACTCTGGTGGGTTCCCGCTTCATGGCTCAGTGTTACCTTCCCCCATCCAACGCCCCAGTGCTCAGGTAGAAATCCATTCGCATGCCTCTATGTGTGGCAAACTGCGTCTGGCGCTTTGCTCCAATTGGGACCAGTGTAAGATGATCAAACCCCAATTAGCTGGGGAGCCCTCCAGAGAATCAGATCAAACATGTTGCTTTTTAACCTGGATATAAATTACAATTAGGAATGTTGAGGCACTTTAACCAAGCAAACTGTTTGATAGGCAGCTGGTGCACTGTGGGCATTACTTATGAGGCTGACTGGTATTGTCTTCACCCTAGCTGGCAATGATATAACGAGATCCAATGACTGGAAATTGAAGCTAGATAAATTCAGACAATCAATAAGGAACAATGAGGACTACTAGCCATCGCAACAATTGGATTCTCCATCACTGGCAATTTTGAAATCAAGATTGGATGTTTTTCTAAAACACTTGTAGTGCAAACAGGAATTAATTCAGGGAAGTTCCTACTTCCTACAGGGGGCCAGACTAGATGATCACAATGGACCCTTCTGGGCTTGGAATCTAAGAATGGATATTGGCAGACTCCGTGCCCTTTGCAACAGTCCCTCAGAGAACGGTCTGGTTAACGCGTTGGTGATCAATATGTCTTAGCACCATGCTTCTTAACAGATGGTGAAAGGATCCATCGAAAACATCTGACAACCATTTTCTAATTCTGAACACTTTTTTTTTTATAAATACCCCTTTTAATTTAAAGTGTTGCCATGAAGATATTCAAACCCACGAACAGCCTCTAATGTTACACTTACATTTTTATGCATCCAGTCAACTATGGGATCAAAGTGACAGAATTTACACCCTCCCCGATACGTGAAGCACAAATGAGTGTTATCTCCACAAATCGGGTGACGTTGACATTCTGTTATCCATCCCCATAGATGACTGCACTGCACACATGCTTTTCCCCAGCAGTTGCAGGGTTTTGATTGGCTGTTGTTGACGGGATGCTATACCATGTGATCTCAAGCTCACAATGCTGCATTAATATGTTTGCTGCTTTTCAACTTTCAGGACTTGAAAGGCGTCGTCATGGAAGCAGTTCTCATCCCAATGGTAAAGAGTCTAAACAGCAACGATTAGGTATGTGGATTTCGCAAACGATGCATGAGCATGTTCATCTGTGGGGAAATGCCAAGTTATCGACTTTGTATGTGTCATATACAGTATCGACCCAAGTGCCCATTATTTTTCTTGCATGCCAGTAAATAAATCAAAAGCACCAAGAAATCATCCTGCCTCATTATGGGAAGCCTGTGTTGAGAAGCTGCATTATCTAATATGCAACTGATCTTAAAAAAACACAAAGACAATGGGCGTTTGCAAAAAACTGGCTCAGAGGTGCACTAAAAACCCTTCTGGAAAAAGATGGATTAAAATAATCTAGAATAAAAACCCTTTGAAGGAATTACATGCCCAGAAGGTCTCTCACAGCTTGTTATTCATGAAAGATTTTTTTTTTTTTTTTTTGGAATGGGGAACCAGTTCAGGAAACATGCAAGTTTATTACAAAACCCCAATAAGCCGCTAGAGCTAGTGTGGCACATTTGAAAATGCACTTGTATGATTTCAAAACCCAGAGAAATTGAGAAAGAATTTAATTTCCACAAACTGTAGGTGAGACAGAATAACACCAACATTGGCCATAGGGCCTGAGCCAACACCCACAAAATATGAATGCCCAAATTATAGCTGACTTACATTGGTGCACAATAGGAAGCAACAGAGGGGCTGGAGAGAGCAGGGTTGTAGGGCGCTAGCTAGCATTTCCAGTAGGTACTAGTGTGTTCTCAGAGGGGACATGTCTCAGGAGGTCAGGAACAAGGCCTTGGTCCCACCACATTGTGAACTCGGAGAGTTATTTGGAAACCGAAATGGGTGCAAAGCAAAATGTTGGATTGAGACAACTCTCAGCTTGGAGGGGGCTGGACTCTGATCCCAGCTCAGGATCCAAATTCATGGCTGTAATGAAAGACTGTATAATAATGCACATGCACAAGGTGGGTATGAGATAAGGTTGCATCCCTAATTCTGGCATTGCTTAACTTTTGGGTGCTTGACTTTGCAACCTTCACATTCTTTTAACTTAGTTTTTTTAAAATATAATTTCTAGGGTTTTTAAAAAACTTAATAATCGAAAAAAATAAAACCCAGCAAAATTCTATCACATGGAACCATATTGATTCTCTATCTGGGTCAGCAGCCTGGCTGGGATTTTTAGATCCACAGCACAGTCCTCTACCACTCAAACTAATGGAATAGCTGGGAGCAGCAGAAGGCTGTTACCTTTTATGTGGACCTGCCCCTAGAGGGGAGTGGGGACACACATTGTACCTGTATTTTTCACGCCTATTTGCTAGACAGCAAGGCAATGTTGAGACTCAGGACTCATGGATTCAATTCCAGGTTCTGGAGGCAAGTAAGCTCTAGTTATGGACTCTTCTGCCCCCCCCCCCATTTCTCCCTATCTCCTTCTGCTCCCTCTCCAGCCCCACCCCCCCAACCTGGTTATCAACACCCCAGCTCCTGCCCCCTGCTCCTGCACCTGTTTTGTCCCACCCCTGCAGCTATCCTGACCCCTCCACAGCTCCGACTCCTACCTCATCTTCTGCCCCTCTCTACTCTTGCCTCTTTCCTCCCCTTCTGGCTCCAGCTCGTATCCTCCCCCACCCCCATTCCTCACCTCCCTGCATTTGAGCCAGGTTGTGGCTTCCTTCTCCTCCATGCTACCTGGGCACGAGCAAGGGTAGCTCTGAGAACACAGGAGAGGCAGAGTCTCCCTGCTCTCAATTCCAGTGCCTGGCGCTACGTCAGCTGCCAGGAGGAGCAATGTCAAGGGAAGTCCCAGCTCATCCCTTGCAGCCTTGGCTGGAGCGTGCTCGGTTGCTCCGTGGGAATGGCGCACGTGCAGGCTGGTCACAGACAGGAGCTGTGAGGGGATGGAGCGTCCTGAGTGCAGATGTAACCTCCAGAGAATTTAGCTGCCAAACGCTAACAAAGTCCTACTAAGCATGTGGGAACTGAGATTTTTTCAGAGGCTAATAACTTGGACAAATTTGGACAAATTTTCACAGGCACAGCAAAAGGCCACCTAAAAGTCAAATGTCAAGTCCCCCTGCTCCAAAGCATGGCTATACTACAGCTTCTCAGCGATGCGGTTGGAAGAATTTTTTTTTTTTAAACAGAGATGGTTGAGCCATTTTAGTTGAAATTTTTTCAAAAAATTCAGCCTGAGGCAGACACCCAGCATGGGAAATAAATGGAGATATCCTATCTCCTAGAACTGAAAGGGACCTTGAAAGGTCATTGAGTTCAGCCCCCTGCCTTCACTAACAGGACCAAGTACTGATTTTGCCCCAGGTCCTGAAGTGGCCCCCTCAAGGATTGAGCTCATAACCCTGGGTTCAGCAGGCCAATGCTCAAACCACTGAGCTATCCCTCCTCCCCTGAAATTTTGGCCTGAATGGTTAATGTTTGGCAAAGTTAGAAGCAACTGAAAACAGGGTCTTATAATGGGAAGTGTCAGGCAACCTTAACTATAGGCATCAATACCTACATTATCGATAATAAAAAAGAGAAATACATCCAGATGCTATCTGTAAGGGACTCTGCCCTCCTGAGGGAGGGAACGCCTGTTAGGTTCCAGTCATTGCCCTTTATCTGTCCCTCTGTCTCCTGCATTCTTGGCAGCCTAACAAAACACCCTAGGATCTTGTTTGAAATAAAAATAGTCCACAGTTTCTGGGAGGGATCTCAACAGTGAACACCTTTCCTCAGAGTTAATCAGTGTGTTACTGGGCTGAGCGCATACAGAAAATTGATGAGATTGCTCAGAAGACGACAGGGATACTTTGTGTATTTCTGAACCAGCCACTGGGGTCCTAATGGGGACCTTTTCTAACCCTTGGCTAATTTCCATAGATTTTAAGGCCAGATGGAACCTTTATGATCATCTAGTCTGACCTCCTGCACAACTCAGGGCAGAGAGCCACATCCAGTAATTTCTGCATGAAGCCCGTAACTTCTGTTTGAGCTGTGAGCTTGTCTTACTCCCTATATTGTGTGAGGGAGAAGTATGAATCCACAAAACCAGGTCCATGAGGCAGAGGATGGAAGATACGCTACTTGGGCAAATAACACTATGTAATTGTGTATGCACGTGGTTTGTTATTGCAAGGTCATACAAGAGTGCTGCTTTGTTTACTAATTACTTGGTGTAGGGTTGCTGGGCTGGATATACTGCTCTGCAATTGGAGGGCTGTGGTATTGATTTATTGTTTTAAATGCATGTTTTGAAGCATGGATTAAAAAAAAAAATTACATAGGTAAAGAATCACATGGACTTTGCAAATAGATCGGGGCCGGGGTGGGGTGGGGGGAAGTACTTTAGACCATGAACCTCCCAATACAATCAGGGTCTATTTCAGCGGTTAAGCAACGGGCCAGATCCTATATGAACTGGCACAGCTCCACGGTCTCACCGTGTTTATTATGGTGCAGATCACTTTTCATGAAGTTGATCTAGCTGTTTCCCATTACCACTCTCACACACACACACTCTCTCTGTCATTCTCTGTCTCTCAGATTCAGCGGAAAGGTACCGGCATCTCATCATTGCTTCAATGTGCCAGAGGTATGGAAATAAAAGAGCAGCAGTAGCAGCTGTCCTGGGACAAGCACAGCCACCAGCTTTCAGCCAAGCCTTCGTCAACCTAGTCATCCGGCAGAGTAAAGCTTCCAGACTAAAGGAGAGAGCAGATAAACCCAGGGAGGACTCGGCAGGCATGCAGGAAGCAGAGGAATGTGTGGACACGGCTGTGAAAGTCTCAGACCTGTTTGAAAGTGTCGTTAGCTCGGGTACCACCAGGGTTATCCTTTTGTTTGGCAAACCGGGGATGGGAAAGACCATGCTGATGCATCGGCTTTGCCAGAAGTGGGCAGAAGGAGCTTTGCATCAATTTCTGTTTACTTTTCTCTTTGAGTTTAGGCAGCTGAATCTGATCAGCAGAAAGCTGACTTTAAAGGAGCTTTTGTTTGATTTGGTCCTTCAGCCAGAAGATAGCCCTGATGCAGTATTTCAGCACCTCCTGGAGAACGCCCAGCGCATGTTGTTCATCTTTGATGGGCTGGATGAATTTGTGGGGAACATAGGCCAGCCATCCTCGCCTTGTGTAAGCCCTGCCCTCCACAGGCCTATGTCCATATCTGAGCTGTTTGCCAGTTTCTGCTTTGGAAAACTTCTCCCTGGGTGCACGGTGCTGGTCACCAGTCGGCCTAAGAAATTACCCGACTTTCTGTTAAGCAGAGCAGATCTGCTGGCAGAAATTTGGGGATTTGACCACGAGAAGGTTGAAGAGTATGCCAGCCACTATTTCCACCAACATTCCTTCAAAGAGCAGGCCATCGCTCACCTGAAAAACAACAGCAAGCTTCTGAGCATGTGCTTGATCCCTGCCTTGTGCTGCATCGTCTGCGTCTGTTTGGAATATTTGCTGAGGAAGCGTTTGTCGAAGGTGGAGCTTCCTCAGACCATGACCCAATTTTATATCAAAATGCTCCTCATCTTTATAAGTAAACAGCAGACAGAGGGCACTGTGAGTGAAGACACGCAGCTGAATCACCACAGGACGGCCATTTTGGGCCTGTGTGACCTTGCACTGAAAGGCCTGGAAGAGAAGAAGATAGTGTTTTACGTTGATGATATCCCAGAGCATGTGAAAGAGTTCGCTTCCCTACATGGGTTGCTGACTGTCTTTGAGGTGAAGAGGAGTGACAGCCTCCCAGAGGCCGGCCATGCCTTTGTGCACTTAAGTCTTCAGGAGTTCTTTGCTGCACTGAACCTGATGATAAATAACACAATCGACGGAAGCTACCTGAAGAAAAAGTTCTCTCTGAAGTCAAAGTGGACTTTAAAAAATGAAGCCAGGACCGAGTTCATGGAGAATTTTCACATCTTTCTCTCAGGCCTCTCGTCGAAAGAGTGTCGGACGTTCCTCACCCAGTTAGCTGAACGAAATCAGGCGTGGGTGCGGGACAAGCAAGCTGCCATCTTGCAGTCGTTGAAGAAGCTGGCAGCTACTAATCTAACGGGGCCCAAGATAATTGAACTGTGCCATTGCACTTACGAAACACAAGACCTTGAATTAGCCCAGCATGTCGGGAGCCAGTTAAATTTCAAGTATGAATTTAGAAACTTCAGATTGACCCCTCTAGATGTTTCAGCTTTGGTTTTCATAATTAACTGTGGCCGGGATTTGACTCACTTGGATTTTGCAGGCTGCCCCATGGAATTAGATTGTTTGGAGGTTCTAGCCAGCTGTAAAAGTATAGAGCATCTGAGGTAAGAAATGCATGAAAGACATGTGCATTTGAATTGAGATTTTGAAGGGATTTCTATGCCCATTTACCATTAAAGTGAATGGGAAATGGGTATCTAAATTACCTGTCAATGGAGGGCTCAGATATCTAACCGTGAAGTCCCAAGCATTTCACTTCTGGGTTGCTGGTTCACAGCCAGCCAGCATTGATAGCGACTGAAATTTGCTGCCTTCTGATTGCTGTTAGATATTGTAGATGAAATGCGTTTATTTTCTCAGTCCAGTTTCTACTGGACAGGTGCCCCCATTGCAGTGGGCAGGTTCAGCAGAGAGATCAAAGACGGAGAGTGAACTACCATCTCATCGCTAAAGCTGGTACTTGACAGCTGGGGGAGCGGGGCAAAATAGGCACTTCAATCAATTTGATACCTTTTATGAGTGCTAAGTTCACTTTGAAGATTGCGTGCATTCCAGGTCTCTCTGTGCTACTAATTTACCATAGTGTAAATGGTCTATTTCTCCAATAACAGCTTTAAAGCATTCAGACAAAATTCATCCCTGGTCTAACTCCATTGACTTCAATTGCTTTACACACAGGAACCATTAGGCCTTTCCAGTTCGTAAGAGTCAGATTTTCACTGCTCACCGATATAACCGTGAGCAGAAAATGTCCTTAAATAAGGAATTACTTATCTTTGTCATAGCACTAGCAGAATGCTCAGTCAGACTGTCTCCACAGTTTAGCAACAGCTACTTAGTGTCTTAGTAACCAAGCCAATAAAGTCTTTCCCCCTTTGTACATTTGTTTATGTTGAAATGGTATTTAAAGAACTAATATGTTTAGAAATAATTATGATGCAATAAGGTGGCTGGATCATAGATAATGTTAGAAAAAAATAAAGAGTTCTGTTTTGTTCTATCATGTTTCAGCCCACTTTTTTATTGTTTTAGCTTTAGGAGCAGGAAATATGGTGACGAATTTGCAGCTGCTCTTTCCAAAAGCTTACCGAAGATCACGAGTCTGAAGAAACTAGAGTAAGCATTTAATATTAGGGTCAACCCATCTTACTTTGCTCTAGTGCTGAATAGGAATAGGGAATGGGTTCCCCTTTGGATTTTGTACCACCATCTTATGTCATATGTATTTTAAATCTTTTGCTCTGGGTGATGTTGTCTAAAATATAATCTGTTGCGTTGTTTAGTGCAACACAAAAATACAGAAATACATGAAAAATATGATTGTATATGGTACCTTTTGGGCATTGCTACCAAATGCCAGGAGATAGCTGCAAAAGATTTGCATCACCTTATGCTGCTGTAATGATCCTTTATATCTATTAGAGCGGATTGAAACACTTTTTTTCTTTCACTTTTTGGACAAAAGCTTTTTGGTTTTCAGGTTTTCAAAAATCAAATTTTTTTTTTGAGGAAAACGAAAACACTTTCTGCAAAATATTGAGTTAAGTTGAAAATCCAATTATTTGTCCCCCCTCCCCGAAAAAAAAGCTTCAATGGAAAATTTTTGACCAACCCTAATATCTGTACAGCACAGGAAGGATGGTCTATAGAGGTAGGTGTGGTGATCTGTGGGTTACTTGTCTAGGGTTGTCTGTAGGGTTCCATTGTTGAAGCTGATTGTGGTGTCCAGGAGGTTGATGCTAGTATGGGAGTGTTCCAGAGAGAGTTTAATGGATGGGTAGTTGTTGGAGTTGTGGTGGAAATCTATAAGAGAGTTTAAGCCGTCTGTCCAGAGGATGAAAATATTATCCATATATCTCAGATGTATCACTGATTTCATGGTGCATTTGTCTCCATGGACCTGTAGTAGTCAAATCCTTGTTACCTATTTCTCAGTGAGTTATTTTAGCCCCAAGATCCGCCCAACACTCCTAACTACCTAAAATAAACCCCTACATTTTTGATAGACCAAGTGCAGGACAAGAAGCTTGCACACTTAGGCCTGGTCTATACCTAAAACTTAGGTTGACCTAGCAACATCACTCAGAAGTGTGAAAAATCCACACCCCCGAGAGACGTAGTCAAGCTAACCTTAGCCCCAGTGTAGACTCTGCTAGGTTGACAGAAGAATTCTTCCATCAACCTAGCTACCTCCTCTAGAGGGGGCGGATTTATTATGTGATGGAAAAACCCCTTCCATCGTCATAGCAAGCGTCTATGCTACAGAGGTTAACCCTGGTCTCATTTTATGTCTGTATGCACCTAGAACTTCAAAGGCAGTCTACCATTAACTATGGTAGACATGTGCAGTTCTGCAATCTTCGTTAACAACAGTAACTTGTTCAGTTTTAAAGCTACTTTACAACAATCTTGGTTGGAACCTGTTCCAAAACAAAGACACATGCTGTAATTCTGTGGCAAGCATGTATACTTCCTTACTAATTAGGTACTCCGTTTCAGGAAGCGACCAATTGACTGATTTGGGTTGTCTCGCGTAACAGGCCGGGACTCACCACCATGGTGCCTCCTGCTGGTCATTCTGGGAATTAGCTCTGTCTTTTCGCAGAGCGCCCTCCTCCGGTGGTGTCTCGCCTGCGTGATTTCTGCTCCGGACCTGGGTCGCCTCAAGGACCGGCGGGGTCCTCTTCAGGACACAGGCCTCCAGCCCCACATGCCCCATTCTGTTCTCCTTCCCTTCCGGGGGAACAGCAGTCCTCTGTCCAGCCACTCACCTCTGTGGCCAACTGCAGCCCAAAGTTCTAGCCAATTACCTCAGTGGCAAACTGCAGCCCTTCACTGGCCACTCCCCTCAGTGGCAAGTGGGGGCAAGGGAGACCCAGGCCTGCCCACTACTCCAGGTCCCGACCCAGGGACCCTCTAGGCGGCAGCCACACGCTGTGTCTAGCCCTAGCACCTTCTCTGCCCCTGTATCAGGGCTTCAGTCTTTCAGCCAGTCAGGCTGGAGCTCCCTCTGCTCCCTGACCCGGCTCAGCACTGCTCTGTCCAGGGTGCTGGCAGTTTCCTCAGCCCTTCAGGGACCCAGCCCTTTCTCCCACGGCTCCAAAGAGGGAACTGCCCCACTGCCCTGTCTCTCTCTTTATATATGGGCCTGCTCTGCCCTGATTGGCTGCTCATTGCAGCCCCTCTCTGATTGGCTGTCTGCTGCGCAGCCTCCCCAGGGCTGCTTTTAACCTTTTCTCCACCAGTGTGGGGCAGACGCCCCATCACATCTCCCAAAGAAAGTCTGTGTGTTACTTATCACTAGGTCTTTGCTCAGACATCACCTTTCAGCTCAGTAATTGTCCACAGCAGGACTTGACATGCAAACACAGATTGAGTGAAGGATGGATACAACTATAGTCTTTTCCCGGTGTGCTAACAGGCAACCTGAACTGCTGGAAAATAGAAAGAGACTTTAAAGGTGGTCTGTCTGAGATAGGTATTTGGTGTCACCAGGAGGACTCCGAGATTGCTGGCCCAGGAACTCAGTCTTCTCTCTTCCAGGTGCCTTTGGCTTTTGAGAAGTGATGTGCTGAAGGACACTAGTCATTTTATCCTATTTCTGCTGGCTGGTCCAACTTGGTTCCTCTTTTTGGAGGTTCTGGCATGTCGACTCATACTTCCTGTGAAGATTCAAAATGTCCAACCAAAAGGAGAGTTATCCTCTCTTACCATCCCATCAGGGAACAAGGCATCAGCTTTTGAGTTCTTGCAAATGAGACTAGGAATTTCCTGAATCATTGTGTAATACATCTTGTCACACCAGCTAGTGTAAGACAAGTTAGGCCATAACTGTTGGTACAACCATCTTGGGACACACCTTGAACACTGGTTGGTCCGGTCAGCAGCTTACCTCCGCAAGTCCCTTTCTGTGACCCCTTTGTGGTGCGTCCCTTGGCCAATTTTGCAATTATTGCTTGTTCAATTTGCAGTTTCTCCATCAACATCCTGCTAGCTGCTGAAATGTCCAATTTAAAGTTCATATAATTTATATAAAGTCTCTTCGTAATCTTTGGTGCTCTTTAAACTTGTTTTAACAGTCCATTATACAATGCAAAGTCCCTTCAAGAACTGTTGTTCTCCGGATGGCCAGAACAGCTGTGTAAATAGTCCAGGCCTGTTCTCCTTGTTTCAACAACCACAGTAGGACCTTAGTATGCATGACTGAGCTGAACAATTACATTTGTGATTATTCCACTCTAGCCAAGTGTCCTTATACACACACTATGTGGTTTCAGTGCATCTGGTTTACTGCCTCTTCAGCACTAACTTGATAGCATAAGCATGTTTGATTGTAAACATTAGCCTTACTCCTTCTCTTGATCACGTAAACTAAAAGGAATCAGTATGAATGCAATTTCGTTCTTTCCTGAGAGGGTTGCACAGCAGGCAAACCCTGGCCCTGAAGTTTACAATAAGTAATACAGTTGATTTCCCTTTTACACATTTTAATTATAACATTAGATTCCATCACGTTCCCCACTGGGCTCTCAGCAACATCTCCAGCAGCTTCTTCCCCAGTCACTTTCTTCAGGATCCCTTCTAGTAGCTCTGTCATTCTTTCCCTTACCTCCCTGAGCTGAGGTCTGGGCTACCATCTGAATCTGAGGGGAGAAACTACATGCCAGGCAGATTTATTTCAAGTTTATTTAGACTTAATTAAGTAGAACCCCAGCAAGGGAATTTGGTTTTTATCTTTGGACTGTGTGAAGTTCTTAAGGGGCTCTGTGAGAAGGGAAACCGAGGCAGGGCGCTGCAGAGCCATGCTTTGCCTGCAAGGGGCATTGGCATTGGGGTAGCACCTGGATCAGGACCCCATTGTGCTAGGGTTTTAGCTGAGTGGACGGAGAGGAAGGATGGGATCTTAGAGATGTTATGCAGGAAGAAGTGGTGAGATTTAGGCTATGTCTACACTACCACTTATGTCGGCAAAACTTATGTTGCTCGGGGGTGTGAATATTCCACCCCCCTAAGCGACTTAAGTGACACTGGCATAAGCGTAGTGTGCATAGTGCTGTGTTGGTGGGAGAGCTTCTCCCGCCGATGTAGCTTCTGCCGCTCACGGGGCTGGTTTTTCTAAGTCGACGGAGCTTTCTCCCATCGGCATAGAACGTCTTCACCACACGTGCTGCAGCGGCGCAGTGGTACCGGCATTGGTGGTGCGTGACTCCTCCATGTGGGGAGGCTGTGAGCACCTGGACGGTGGCCCCGCCTTGAGACCCACCCCTGCTCAGCCTCCTCTCCTGGAAGCTCCGCCCACGCTCCATCCCAGGCCCCCCGAGGCCTCTTCCACGAGCCTTCCCCCCCCGTCATTTGTGCCTCGTCGCCTCATCCGCGAGGCCCCCCCCCGCCTGCCGCTCACACCTCTTTTCTCCTGCCCCTGACCCCCCTGCCTGCCGCTTGTGCTGCTTTGCTGCCTCCCTCAGGTCCCCCCACCCGCCTGCCGGTCGGCCGCTCCCATGCATGCGCCTCTTCGCACCCTCCCCCAGCCCCACCTGCCCGTCGGCCAGCCAGCTGCTCGCGCATGACTCTTCACCCCCTGCCATGAGGCTCCCATGCGGGCGGAGTGGGGACAGGAAGAGGTGGAGCCGTGAAGGAAGAGGACGAGCGGGACCAGGGCCTCGGGGCAGAGCGTGGGTGGAGCCACAGCCAGGGTGCCCACCCTCTCGGCAGCAGCACGCTCCGAAGGTGGCAGGCAGGCTGTTTGGGGCGGCTTGGCCTCCCCTGGCCTCTTATACCCGCCGCCTGTGTGTACCCATACAGCTGCGCCGCTGTAAGTGTAGACAGGCCTTTCGGGATGGCTGGGCCAAGTAGAAGACCATGCGTAGGTTATGGGTAAGGCTGCGATTCTCTCACAGATTCCGTGGCTTTCCACAACCTCCGTGACTTCTGAAGTGGCTGGTGTGGCTGACTGCAGCGCTGCCCGAGCAGCCAGCCCTGAGGCCAGCTGCTCGGGTGGCCCCTAGGCCATTGCTCGGGAGGCCCCAGGCAGCTGGTTCTGGGGACCGTGCAAGCAGTGGCCAGTGTGGCTGGCTCCAGGGAGTGCCCAAGCAGCAGTCCTGTGGGCACCCTGGGGACCGCCCGAGCAACAGTGGTCCCGAGGTGGCTGGAGCAGCATCCCCAGAGGCGCCCGGAGGCCGTCTGGAGAACGGTCCCCAGGGAGCAGCAGCCGGGGGCAGTCAACCCCCAGCAGGGCCCCCCAAAGCAGCAGGGCCCCAGAAATCGAGATTTAGTCAGGGGTATTTTTGGTAAAAGTCATGGATAGGTCACGGGCCATGAATTTTTATTTATTGCTGATGACCTGTCCATGACTTTTACCAAAAATACCTGTGACTAAATCTTAGCCCTAGTTATGGGGCTGAGTGACGCTGAGGGTGCTGTCCTTGGTGATGGAGAAACAAGGGAGTGGGCAGGGCTTAGGGTGGGAAAGATGAAGAGCTTCATTTTGGCGGTGTTGAGCTTTTGTTTGGAAGCAGTTTGGGGTGCATTGTCCTCTCTACTTCCTGCGGCTTTCCCCTGCATGTTCAGAGACTGAAAAGAGGGGAAATCGAATGTCAGGAACTCAAATTCCTGCAAGCTGCAATGTATGCAGAACAAAGTGATGGTGCTGGAGCCCAGTTCAGGGACGTAACTTCTATTGACTGAGAGCAGAATCAGGCCACACGCCTCTGCATCTTCCTCCTGGTCACATGCTGGACGTGGAACCCAGAGACGTCCCAGACACTGTTTCTGCCATGGGTCTGGCGGATTTGTACTGATCCGACATTTTCAATTGGCTTTGTGTTTTTCAGGTTAACTGGTGGTAGTATCACTGCCGTGGGGCTAACTGGCCTGGCAGAAGTCTTTCCAAACTGCCTTCAACTTGAAGAAATAAAGTAAGTGACCCGCGTTATTGGGGGCGAGCGATGCTTTTAAAATCAGCTGAGAATTATTTGGGGGGGAATATTAACCAGACAAACTGATTTGCAGCTTGCAGGACAATCGACTGAGGGACCAAGACATGGGGAAGGTCATTGAAATGCTTTCCAGAGTGGAAAAGTTAAAGATGATTGAGTAAGTAAGAGATGTAGTGACTTAAGCCCATTTAAAATGTCCGCTCTGAAGAAGCAAATCATCCCATCAAAGGGTCAAGTAGTTTAGGGTCAACATCAGGTCGGGGAGTAATGCCGGCAGACCCTGGGGTCAGTCAGGCGCACAAAGTTTTCACAGTGAGGTGGACAGTCCAACTTGCAGCCCGTGGACTGGCCTGTGGGATGATTTTGTCCAGCCCCCAAAGGTGTTTGCCCTCACCCCTAGCAGACCTGCTCTACAAAATGGTGTCCTCTGCACAGTGGGACTTTACCATTACAATATGTGCGAGGTCATGCCGCACGGAGGACGCCATTTTGTAGAGCACTTATTCCTGGGTGTGGCCTGCGGAGGTGCCCCAAAACTAGCATCTGGCACGCAGCACTGAAAAGGCTGGACCACAGATCATCAAATTCCACCCAAATACCCCTACATCATGGAGCCTAATGACTTCAGTTAAACCAAAGCATTTTAGTCCTCAGGAGACTACACGGTTGTGTGCCACTGGGGAACAGGAAAGGCCGAGACGCAGTCAATGCCTGAGGCCCCTTCCATTAACCATTAGAACAAACTACCAAAGGAAACAGTGAATTCTTCACCTCTTGAGGTCTCTAGATCAAAACTGGTTACCTTCCTAGAAGATCTGCTTTAGCCAAACACAAACACAAGCTACTGGGCTCAAAATGGAAGTAAGAGGATGAAATTTGATGGGAATAATCTAATAGTCGCTCCTGGTTTTAATATCTAGGAAGTTATGTACAATTAGATTTCATTAAAAAAGAAAATAATCCCCAGCCTCAAGGTTTTACTAAACCTAATATGAATAGAAATGTTTTCTTGGGATGTGCTTGTGTATGCAAATATAGGGGGGAAGAAGAATCGGAGTCAAACATGCCTCTGCCAGGCTGGAAAGTGGAAACCCTGACACAACAGTATTGGCCTCATAATGCACAGGAGCCTTCAGTGAAACAGGTTTTCAACTGAAAAAAGAAGAGAGTGAAATTTACCAACTAAACCAATCTAATTTTAGGGGCTGTTCCTTCAAACTCTTACACGTGGGCATAACTTTACTCGTCAGCAATTCCATTGATGTCAGGCAGAGTCAGTTTATGCCCATGCAAAAGTGTTTGCAGGATCAGGGTGAGTGAAGTCCAAAACTTAAATAAACAGCATAAATAAAAGGAAATTATATTTTTAAAAAATCCTTTGAGTTTTACTAGTAACAGGTTAGATTTTTTTAAGCATAAGATTTTTATCTTGAGTGTATTCCTTTAAAGTGCTGTATTTTACATCTGTTATTTTGCTACAGCAAACTATGAAAAATGTACTGTATGTATTAAATATTTTATCATAAATGCCTATGATATTGCAGTTGTATCACCTACATTATTAGTAAGTGTTCTGTTTAGCAGAAAAAGGTGAAGAACTGTTTTACTATCCTATAGCTCTATCAAGTGTCCCTGATTCGGAACTCAGGGGCAGCAGTTGCATTTGAAAGAGTCCATAAAATAGAATTGAATTGCGAACAGTCAGAAATGTCTGTTGGCTGAAAACAAACAGGTATAGTTTTAAATAGTCAACAAATCCATTAGATGTGTGTGTGTGTGTGTGTGTGTGTGTGTGTGTGTTGAGAAGCAGTGGTTATGTATTAAATAAAAGAGACTTACTATCAAATACAAGCAGCTGATATTGTGATGCTCTGACTATCCCCAGTTTAAGCCATAATGATATTTCGGTGAAGTCTGTTCTTACTTTGGCGAAGGGAGCCACTACTTGTCCAAATCTTACTGAACTACATATAAGGTACTGGTAATATATACTTTATTTCTCTAACTGTTGACTTTAAAAATTGACTTCTCTTTTCAGTAGAATTGCTCCGTAATAAAGATTGGTGCAAATTGAGTTCAATTCTCTCCTCTTATTGACAAGTTGAAACATGGAGTTTGATTCAGTTACATTATAGAATTATTAAGGCATTGATTCTTACGTGTTCATTTCACACATTGATTTTTCAATGTAAAATGTATATGTAACATAATTTAAACTCTGTTTTTAAAACATGCAATATCTACCCGGTGAGATTCCTTGTCAGTGCAAATGAGTTATAAACCAGCGAAAATGACTGGAAAAGCAACACTTTGCATTGCCATGCACTTGCTTTGTCTTTGAACAATGGTTTTGATATTATCATATGTCCAAGCTATTGGGTAAAGTGGAGACTTAAATTACAGCTCTTACAACTTACAGTTGTAAGTTCATTTTACAGTTCATTTCCATGGGTAAACTCCAGGAGCCAGATTAATCCCTAGTATAGCTCTAATGAAGTCCTGTTTGCTTTTTTCCAAGTTTCTCCATGCAATACACATGTGATACTGAAATCACTGCTGACGCTTCTTATAACTTATCTTGCAGAAGAGCATTTGTGTTATTTTGCTCCATGCCACAGCTGGAGCAAAGGGCCAAGTCGCTGCAGTAAATCGTAGCATTTTGGATCAATCAGTGGAATGAGCTCCTGTTTTCATGAGAGTTGTATCTAGAGAAGGGGAACCCCAAGAAGCAATTTGCTCAAGCTTCCGGCCAGCCTTGCTGAGACCAATGATTCTTTTGACTAACATCCACTGCAATATTCCCTTTTGCTTCATAAGCTCAAGAGCTCTGAGAGCAGCACATTTCTAAGGCTTGATTCAGCGCCACTGAATTCAGTGGGAGCTTTGCCGTCCATTTCAAGGAGAGCAGGCAGGGCCCCTAGTGAGCATTTCTGCATGAGAAGTTTAATCCTTTAGCATTTACCCTAATAGTGTGTTGTATTTTGCTTGCAGGAAGGACACCATCATGATATATTTTTCTGGCCAGTCCAGAAAAGTCCTAAGGTGAGAAATTGATCTTGGAGTTGTGAGTATTTAAGGGAATTCTGATTCAAACAATAGTCATTTCTACCATGGACACTGGTGACTGCTGGCTCCAGAAATGGCAGGAGCAGATTTACCATGAAACAAACCGTGCGGTGGCACAGGGCCCCCAGTGACAGGGGGGCCCCCAAAACGCAGGACAAATATTTGACAACCTGCCCCCAAGTCCCGGCCGGCGGCGCAGCAGGGCTCAGGCAGGCAGGCTACCTTCATGCCGTGGTCAGTGGCTCCACACCGCTCCCGGAAGTGGCCGGCTGCTGGCACGTCTCTGCGCGCCCCTGGTTGGGGCGGCGGCTCCGTGCGCTGCCCTCCGGGCAGTGCATGGAGACCTGCTGTCCCCATCCCCCCAAGGGACGCACAGAGACGTGCCAGCAGCAGGGCTAAGGCAGCTCCCTGCCCGCTCTGCCTCCCTCCCTCCCTCCCTCCGCGCTGCTCCCGGAAGTTGCTGGCATGTCCCTGTGGCCCCTGGGGGTGTGTCTCATGCGCTGCCCCCGCCCTGAGCGCCGATTCTGCAGCTCCCATTGGCCGGAAACTGCGCTTTGGGAGCTGCACCGCCCAAGGTAAGCGCCGCCCCCTGCCCCCCTCCCGCACCCCAACCCCCTGCCCCAGCCCAGAGCCCACACCCCGTATCCAAACTCCCTCCCAGAGCCCACACCCCTCACCCAAACTCCCTCCCAGAGCCTGCCCCCCACACCCTCTTCTGCACCCCAACCTCCTGCCCCAATCAAGGTACCTCGCTTTATTGTCATTTAATTCCCATTACTTATAATATAGGAGGAGGATGAAGAAAAAAAGAATGAAAAACCGGGGGGAGGGGGGGAGATAAGAGAGAATGTCCTTTTTCTTGGCTGGGGGGACCCGAACATGAAGCTGTACACAGGGCCCCACAAACCCTAAATCTGCCTCTGAGAAATGGGACATAATTCCCCTGCACCCCGTGCAGTCATTTACACCTGTTACAAGGGAATGCAAAACTGTTAATCCAGAACGGGAGCATTTTGCATGGGAGTAAATGACAGTAGAGGTCGCAAGGCAATTCTGAATCACGGCCATGTCGATGTTTTCTCTAGGGGGTGGGGCATAAATGGGGTACAACACTTCTTGCACCTTGCTTGGTTGCCTCTTTTCATGCCACTGCGTATGTGTGGGGACAGCATGGATTTAGCCCTAGGTAAGTAAATACCAAGCAAAATATGGGTCCTTGTTTTTCTCTTAGAGGATCAGTCTGAAAATGCCCCAGCCGGAAAGCACCTGTCATCACATGCTGTGCTACGTAGTTGAATGTTTTCATTTGCAATGAGCAGTCCTTAGCCTCCTGACTCCGATTCAGCTGCACTACGGCAGTGCTGGGCCAGAGAACTGAATCCTGGAAAGAGACTCAAGCTACATCTGCACTGCAGCTGGGGTAGACATACCTGCACTAGCTTTGATCCTGCTAGCATGCTAAAAATAGCAATGTAGCCATGATGGTGTGGGCGGTGGGAGGCATGGGCTAAGTATAAGCCTATCTGAGACCCTAGGTATGCACTCAGAGCGGCAAGCCCGTCCCACCGCCCATGTCACTGCAGCCATACTGCTGTTCGCGCACTAGCTCGATCAAAGCTAGCACAAGTTCGCCTCCCCAAGCTGGGAATTACAGCCCCTGCTGCTGTGTTAAATGTACCCCCAGTGACTTCTTCCAACAAAGCTTTATTCCTTCCCTGTGCATACTGTATCCCACAATGTAGCTGGAAAATATTCAACAGCGCAAATGTCTCATGATGGAGTTTCAAAGGCCGGTAAATATTTTGTTTCTTTGCAGATCAAATTTGAGGAGAAGGGAACATAAAAAGGAAAATGCTGCTCAAATAAGAAATGTGAAGTTACGGTAAAAGAAATATACTTAAATTTCTATGGGTGAATAGAGATCTTCACATGACAGGTTCCACAGATGGGCAAAGTAACAGCCGCCTTAGACATTAAAGGCAGAGGATATTACGATTTAAGAGCTGTTAGAAATAGGGCTGGATAAATGTTTAGACATTAAAAGTATCCCAGCCTGTCCAAATGAGGGCCCCAAGTTACTGTGAGTTGGGCTCAGCAGCTGAAGTGGTTTGACAATGTTCAATTGTGACATCACATGTTGTCACAGGGAAATTTGCATCACAATGTGATCATGCCATGACACCAGCCCAGCAGAGCCTGCACTTGTGGCAGGAAAGGGCTGTGCGCATTGGGAAGCAACTGACTTTCTTCCCCTCGCCTCCACGTGATGATGGGAGATGGACTCTTAGAGCACTGGGATCATCATGGCTGGCATAAGACGATAAAGAGGATAATGGATGGCACGTGTAGAGAAGGTAGCTTGGGGATTATTATCTGCCCCTTCTCACAATACAAGAACAAGGGGACGTTCCATGAAATTGAATGGCAGCAAATTTTAACCTGATGAAAAGAATGGCTGTTTAACACAGCATACAATTAGCCTGTGGAATTCCCTGCCACTATATATAACTGAGGGGACAAGAGCTTAGCAGGAGTAAAAATGGACTGGATAGTTATAAGGATAATGAGAGCATCCAGATTTCCACCAGTAAGGATTTTTTTAAACAAGCATTGTGGAAGGGAGAAAAACCCTCCTGTATCAGAGCAAAAGCCAGTCTCTAACTGCAGGGGTTATGACGAAAATGTCCCTAGGAGTTGGCTATTGCATAGTGACCGACTTCACAGTTTCTTGCCACTTTCTCTGTAGGAGCTGGTGCTGGCCACTATCAGAGACAGGGTACCACAGTTGGTGGACCATGGGTCTGAGCTGCCATGTTCATTCCTATTAAATCCAGCATGTTTCACCAGCACTAAATTCAGGGGCTAGCGGTGTTACAAAAATACACTGATTGGCCAGCTGATGGCAAGCTCGACTGGATCAGGGAGCCCAAACTGGAGTACATGGCGGTAAGAGACAGCACTTTATTCTAAGCCTCTTTGCTGGTTCCCTAGCACAGTCGTGTCACAGCGCCACCCACTAGCAAGTTAGACGGCTGGAAGTGAGCGTATCTGTGAATCTGGACTCTGGGTTCTATCCCCTGCTCTGCAGTTGACTCCCTGAGTGACTTTGGCAAAACCATTTACCTCCCTGTGCCTCTTTTTCCCCATTTGTAAAATGGGGATGATAATTCTTAGTAACAGCATAGCGGCGGGGGTGAGACTGAACTACATAATAACATTTTGCTCTCCCGTAGCACTTTGCCTTTAAAGATTCCCAAGTACTTTACAGAAGGATTATGACCATTTTATAGGGAGAAAAACAACTGATCTCCTTTCTCCCAGTCCTGTACCCCATCCACCGAGCCCCTCTGCCTGTCTACACTATTCCTAATGTGAATTCCCCATGGATCGAGAGAGGGATAATTCCTAGAAAGGCCCATTGAGAGCTGAAATGAGTTCCCTGTTCTGTTTGTCTTTCTGGTCATTTAATCCAATCTTTCTGTTCTTAGAAATGTATTTAAATGTCCATGGGTTGATTGAGGCCCTCAGCTGACAGATTTCACACAAGGGCAAAGTAATAGTCATATTAATGATGATGAGACTGACCTTGTCTGTAAAACACTTTGAGATCTATGGATGAAAAGTGCTTGGAATTCTAATTGTTATTAAACATGACATGCAGGAGGGTTTATTGTTTTATTATTCTTTAAGGACTGTTGGAGCTAGAGCTGGGTAAATGGTTAAAATACAAAAATCCTGGCCTGCCTAAACCAGTAACCCCAAGTTACTGTGAGCTGGGCTCAGCAGACATGGTTTTACAGTGTTCTGTTGTGATGTCATGTTGTCGTGGGGAAGTTTGTATCATGATGTCATAGGGTGACCAGATGTCCCGTTTTTAAAGGGACAGTCCCGTTTTTTGGGACTTTTTCTTATATAGGTGCCTATTACCCCCCCACCCACTGTCCTGTTTTGTCACAGTTGCCATCTGGTCATTCTATGATATCATTATGCCATGACACTAGCTCAGCAGAGCCTGCACTTGTGGCAGGAGAGGGCTAGGCGCGCATTGGGAAGCAGCCCGCCTGCTTCCCCTCACCTCCATATGGCGACATGAGAGGGACTCATAGAGCACTAGGGTCATTGTGGCTGGTGTTGGATGATAAAGGTACACAGAATAATAGACGGCATAGAGAACGTAGATCAGGCACTTATGTTCACCCTCTCATATTACAAGGACAAGGGGATCTTGAGTGAAGTTGAAAGAGAGACAATTTAAAACTGATGAAGGGAAATACTTTTTCTCACAACTTACACATAGCCTACTGTTCCGTGCCTCGGTTTGCCCATTTGTAAAACGGGACAGGTAATGATTACCCACATCACAGGGGGAATTGTGTGACTTTGTTATATAATAGTAGTTTGAACTCACATTGCGTTTTTCCTGTAAGGATCTCAAAGATTTGTACAAAAGTCTTCTCATTATGTAGAGAAACTGAGGCACAGAGAGGTCAAGTGACTTGCCCATTGTCACATAGCTGTCAGTGGCAGAGCTAAGAATAAAACCCAACTCTCCTGACTCACAAGCCAGTAGCCGATCCTCTGGTCCCCTCTGCCGGTTTATATTAATTCGAAAGGGGAATTCTGGATGGATCTAGAGAGGAATGGATGCTAAAAGTGCCTGTTGACCGTTGATATCAGCACCCTGTCCTGTCTCTACTCAGCTCATTTAATCTCATCTTCCTGTTCCTAGAAATATTTCTACGTTTCCATGGGTTAATTGAGATCCTCAGAGAAAAGGTTCCACACAAAGGCAAAGCAGCCATCATATTAATCATTACATTCAGATAGGGTAACCAGATGTCCCGATTTTATAGGGACAGTCACGATTTTTGGGGCTTTTTCTTACATAGGCACCTATTACCCGGCACCCCCGTCCCGATTTTTCACACTTGCTATCTGGTCACCACCCTACATTCAGAGGGTTTGTTTGTTGTTTTATTATTCTTTAAGACCTATTAGAAATGGAGCTGGGCGAGTAGTTAAAATATAAAAATCCCAGGCTGTCCAAACCAGTGGCCCCCAGTTACTGCGAGCTGGGCTCAGCTGATGTGGTTTTACAACAATTCATTGTGCTGTCTTGTTGTCACGGGGAAGTTTGCATCACAATGTCGTCATGCCATGACACCAGCCCCAGCAGAGCCTGCACTTGTGGCAGGAAAGGGCTATGCGCATTGGGAAGCAACTGACTTTCTTCCCCTCGCCTCCACGTGATGATGGGAGATGGACTCTTAGAGCACTGGGATCATCATGGCTGGCATAAGACGATAAAGAGGATTATGGATGGCACGTGTAGAGAAGGTAGCTTGGGGATTATTATCTGCCCTTTCTCCCAATACAAGAACAAGGGGATGTTCCATGAAATTGAATGGCAGCAAATTTTAACCTGATGAAAAGAATGGCTGTTTAACACAGCATACAATTAGCCTGTGGAATTCCCTGCCACTATATATAACTGAGGGGACAAGAGCTTAGCAGGAGTAAAAATGGACTGGATATTTATAAGGATAATGAGAGCATCCAGATTTCCACCAGTAAGGATTTTTTTAAACAAGCATTGTGGAAGGGAGAAAAACCCTCCTGTATCAGAGCAAAAGCCAGTCTCTAACTGCAGGGGTTATGACGAAAATGTCCCTAGGAGTTGGCTATTGCATAGTGACCGACTTCACAGTTTCTTGCCACTTTCTCTGTAGAAGCTGGTGCTGGCCACTATCAGAGACAGGGTACCACAGTTGGTGGACCATGGGTCTGAGCTGCCTTGTTCATTCCCATTAAATCCAGCACGTTTCACTAGCACTAAATTCAGGGGCTAGCGGTGTTACAAAAATACACTGATTGGCCAGCTGATGGCAAGCTCGACTGGATCAGGGAGCCCAAACTGGAGTACATGGCGGTAAGAGACAGCACTTTATTCCAAGCCTCTTTGCTGGTTCCCTAGCACAGTCATGTCACAGCGCCACCCACTAGCAAGTTAGACGGCTGGAAGTGAGCGTATCTGTGAATCTGGACTCTGGGTTCTATCCCCTGCTCTGCAGTTGACTCCCTGAGTGACTTTGGCAAAACCATTTACCTCCCTGTGCCTCTTTTTCCCCATTTGTAAAATGGGGATGATAATTCTTAGTAACAGCATAGCGGCGGGGGTGAGACTGAACTACATAATAACATTTTGCTCTCCCGTAGCACTTTGCCTTTAAAGATTCCCAAGTACTTTACAGAAGGATTGTGACCATTTTATAGGGAGAAAAACAACTGATCACCTTTCTCCCAGTCCTGTACCCCATCCACCGAGCCCCTCTGCCTGTCTACACTATTCCTAATGTGAATTCCCCATGGATCGAGAGAGGGATAATTCCTAGAAAGGCCCATTGAGAGCTGAAATGAGTTCCCTGTTCTGTTTGTCTTTCTGGTCATTTAATCCAATCTTTCTGTTCTTAGAAATGTATTTAAATGTCCATGGGTTGATTGAGGCCCTCAGCTGACAGATTTCACACAAGGGCAAAGTAATAGTCATATTAATGATGATGAGACTGACCTTGTTTGTAAAACACTTTGAGATCTATGGATGAAAAGTGCTTGGAATTCTAATTGTTTTTAAACATGACATGCAGGAGGGTTTATTGTTTTATTATTCTTTAAGGACTGTTGGAGCTAGAGCTGGGTAAATGGTTAAAATACAAAAATCCCGGCCTGCCTAAACCAGTAACCCCAAGTTACTGTGAGCTGGGCTCAGCAGACATGGTTTTACAGTGTTCTGTTGTGATGTCATGTTGTCGTGGGGAAGTTTGTATCATGATGTCATATGGTGACCAGATGTCCCGTTTTTAAAGGGACAGTCCCGTTTTTTGGGACTTTTTCTTATATAGGTGCCTATTACCCCCCCCCCCCCTCTGTCCTGTTTTGTCACAGTTGCCATCTGGTCATCCTATGATGTCATTATGCCATGACACTAGCTCAGCAGAGCCTGCACTTGTGGCAGGAGAGGGCTAGGCGCGCATTGGGAAGCAGCCCGCCTGCTTCCCCTCACCTCCATGTGGCGACATGAGAGGGACTCATAGAGCACTAGGGTCATTGTGGCTGGTGTTGGATGATAAAGGTACACAGAATAATAGACGGCATAGAGAATGTAGATCAGGCACTTATGTTCACCCTCTCATATTACAAGGACAAGGGGATCTTGAGTGAAGTTGAAAGAGAGAAAATTTAAAACTGATGAAGGGAAATACTTTTTCTCACAACTTACACATAGCCTACTGTTCCGTGCCTCGGTTTGCCCATTTGTAAAACGGGACAGGTAATGATTACCCACATCACAGGGGGAATTGTGTGACTTTGTTATATAATAGTAGTTTGAACTCACATTGCGTTTTTCCTGTAAGGATCTCAAAGATTTGTACAAAAGTCTTCTCATTATGTAGAGAAACTGAGGCACAGAGAGGTCAAGTGACTTGCCCATGGTCACATAGCTGTCAGTGGCAGAGCTAAGAATAAAACCCAACTCTCCTGACTCACAAGCCAGTAGCCGATCCTCTGGTCCCCTCTGCCGGTTTATATTAATTCGAAAGGGGAATTCTGGATGGATCTAGAGAGGAATGGATGCTAAAAGTGCCTGTTGACAGTTGATATCAGCACCCTGTTCTGTCTCTACTCAGCTCATTTAATCTCATCTTCCTGTTCCTAGAAATATTTCTACGTTTCCATGGGTTAATTGAGATCCTCAGAGAACAGGTTCCACACAAAGGCAAAGCAGCCATCATATTAATCATTACATTCAGATAGGGTAACCAGATGTCCCGATTTTATAGGGACAGTCACGATTTTTGGGGCTTTTTCTTACATAGGCACCTATTACTCGGCACCCCCGTCCCGATTTTTCACACTTGCTATCTGGTCACCACCCTACATTCAGAGGGTTTGTTTGTTGTTTTATTATTCTTGAAGACCTATTAGAGATGGAGCTGGGTGAGTAGTTAAAATATAAAAATCCCAGGCTGTCCAAACCAGTGGCCCCCAGTTACTGCGAGCTGGGCTCAGCTGATGTGGTTTTACAACAATTCATTGTGCTGTCTTGTTGTCACGGGGAAGTTTGCATCACAATGTCGTCATGCCATGACACCAGCCCCAGCAGAGCCTGCACTTGTGGCAGGAAAGGGCTGTGCGCATTGGGAAGCAACTGACTTTCTTCCCCTCGCCTCCACGTGATGATGGGAGATGGACTCTTAGAGCACTGGGATCATCATGGCTGGCATAAGACGATAAAGAGGATAATGGATGGCACGTGTAGAGAAGGTAGCTTGGGGATTATTATCTGCCCTTTCTCCCAATACAAGATGTTCCATGAAATTGAATGGCAGCAAATTTTAACCTGATGAAAAGAATGGCTGTTTAACACAGCATACAATTAGCCTGTGGAATTCCCTGCCACTATATATAACTGAGGGGACAAGAGCTTAGCAGGAGTAAAAATGGACTGGATAGTTATAAGGATAATGAGAGCATCCAGATTTCCACCAGTAAGGATTTTTTTAAACAAGCATTGTGGAAGGGAGAAAAACCCTCCTGCATCAGAGCAAAACCAGTCTCTAACTGCAGGGGTTATGATGAAAATGTCCGTAGGAGTTGGCTACTGCATAGTGACCGACTTCACAGTTTCTTGCCACTTTCTCTGTAGAAGCTGGTGCTGGCCACTATCAGAGACAGGGTACCACAGTAGGTGGACCATGGGTCTGAGCTGCCATGTTCATTCCTATTAAATCCAGCATGTTTCACCAGCACTAAATTCAGGGGGCAGCGGTGTTACAAAAATACACTGATTGGCCAGCTGATGGCAAGCTCGACTGGATCAGGGAGCCCAAACTCGAGTACATGGCGGTAAGAGACAGCACTTTATTCCAAGCCTCTTTGCTGGTTCCCTAGCACAGTCGTGTCACAGCGCCACTCAGTAGCAAGTTAGACGGCTGGAAGTGAGCGTATCTGTGAATCTGGACTCTGGGTTCTATCCCCTGCTCTGCAGTTGACTCCCTGAGTGACTTTGGCAAAACCATTTACCTCCCTGTGCCTCTTTTTCCCCATTTGTAAAATGGGGATGATAATTCTTAGTAACAGCATAGCGGCGGGGGTGAGACTGAACTACATAATAACATTTTGCTCTCCCGTAGCACTTTGCCTTTAAAGATTCCCAAGTACTTTACAGAAGGATTGTGACCATTTTATAGGGAGAAAAACAACTGATCTCCTTTCTCCCAGTCCTGTACCCCATCCACCGAGCCCCTCTGCCTGTCTACACTATTCCTAATGTGAATTCCCCATGGATCGAGAGAGGGATAATTCCTAAAAGGGCCCATTGAGAGTTGAAATCAGTTCCCTGTTTTGTTTGTCTTTCTGGTCATTTAATCCAATCTTTCTGTTCTTAGAAATGTATTTAAATGTCCATGGGTTGATTGAGGCCCTCAGCTGACAGATTTCACACAAGGGCAAAGTAATAGTCATATTAATGATGATGAGACTGACCTTGTCTGTAAAACACTTTGAGATCTATGGATGAAAAGTGCTTGGAATTCTAATTGTTATTAAACATGACATGCAGGAGGGTTTATTGTTTTATTATTCTTTAAGGACTGTTGGAGCTAGAGCTGGGTAAATGGTTAAAATACAAAAATCCCGGCCTGCCTAAACCAGTAACCCCAAGTTACTGTGAGCTGGGCTCAGCAGACATGGTTTTACAGTGTTCTGTTGTGATGTCATGTTGTCGTGGGGAAGTTTGTATCATGATGTCATAGGGTGACCAGATGTCCCGTTTTTAAAGGGACAGTCCCGTTTTTTGGGACTTTTTCTTATATAGGTGCCTATTACCCCCCCACCCACTGTCCTGTTTTGTCACAGTTGCCATCTGGTCATCCTATGATGTCATTATGCCATGACACTAGCTCAGCAGAGCCTGCACTTGTGGCAGGAGAGGGCTAGGCGCGCATTGGGAAGCAGCCCGCCTGCTTCCCCTCACCTCCATATGGCGACATGAGAGGGACTCACAGAGCCTAGGGTCATTGTGGCTGGTGTTGGATGATAAAGGTACACAGAATAATAGACGGCATAGAGAACGTAGATCAGGCACTTATGTTCACCCTCTCATATTACAAGGACAAGGGGATCTTGAGTGAAGTTGAAAGAGAGAAAATTTAAAACTGACGAAAGGAAATACTTTTTCCTCACAACTTATACATAGCCTACTGTTCTGTACCTCGGTTTCCCCATTTGTAAAACGGGACGGGTAATGATTACCCACATCACAGGGGGAATTGTGTGACTTCGTTATATAATAGTAGTTTGAACTCACGTAGCATTTTTCCTGTAAGGATCTCAAAGATTTGTACAAAAGTCTTTTCATTATGTAGAGAAACTGAGGCACAGAGAGGTCAAGTGACTTGCCCATGGTCACATAGCTGTCAGTGGCAGAGCTAAGAATAAAACCCAACTCTCCCGACTCACAAGCCAGTAGCCTATTCCCTGGTCCCCTCTGCCTGTTTATATTAATTCAAAAGCGGAATTCTGGATGGATCTAGAGAGGAATGGATGCTTGAAGTGCCTGTTGACAGTTGATATCAGCCCCTTGTTCTGTCTCTACTCAGCTCATTTAATCTCATCGTCCTGTTCCTAGAAATATGTCTACATTTCCGTGGGTTAATTGAGATCCTCAGAGAACAGGTTCCACACAAAGGCAAAGCAGCCATCATATTAATCATTACATTCGAATAGGGTGACCAGATGTCCCGATTTTATAGGGACAGTCACGATTTTTGGGGCTTTTTCTTATATAGGCTCCTATTACTCCCCCACCCTCTGTCCCGATTTTTCACACTTGCTGTCTGGTCACCCTACATTCAGAGGGTTTGCTTGTTGTTTTATTATTCTTGAAGACCTATTAGAGATGGAGCTGGGTGAGTAGTTAAAATATAAAAATCCCAGGCTGTCCAAACCAGTGGCCCCCAGTTACTGCGAGCTGGGCTCAGCTGATGTGGTTTTACAACAATTCATTGTGCTGTCATGTTGTCACGGGGAAGTTTGTATCACAATGTTGTCGTGCCATGACACCAGCCCAGTGGAGCCTGCACTTGTGGCAGGAGAGGGCTATGAGCACTGGGAAGCAGCCAGCCTGCTTCTCCTCACCTCCATGGGATGGTGGGGATTGGAGTCGCAGAACCATGGGGTCATTGGGCTGGTATCAGGTGATAAAGATACACAAGATAATAGTATAGAGAAGACTGAGCGGACACTTTGTCTATTCAGTCCATCACCGTAATATCTGAGTGTTGCTAGCAGTCACTTTTTCTCATCATGAGTATTATTATAATTAAGTATTTATATTCTGGTAGCCCTCAGAACCCCAATTAGGATCAGGGCCCCATGTGCTGGGCACCATAAACCTCCCTAGAAGAGACAATCCCTTCCAAGAAGTAATCACAGTCTAGAGACCTAAACTGGTGCTGTGTCTGCTGAAAACAAAGATTATGTTCCAGAAAACATATTGTTTTGATCAAAGAATCTAATTTGAGCTCTTTTAATGCTCCCTCCCTCTCAACGTGGTTTTTAAAGTAAACAGATACCTACTCTTTCCAAGGCCTCCTCTGGGATTCAGAAAGAAAAGTCACTTTTCTCCGAATACAAGAACACAGGCATTTAGAATGAAGTTGAAATGAAGCAAATTTAAACCTGATAAAAGTGAAGACCTTTTCTCACAACCTACAATTAGTGTCACTCTGTGCCTCAGTTTCCCCGCTCGTAAAATGGGAATGATAATGCTTACCTTCCTTGTAGGGAGGATGGTGAGGCTTTACTATGCAATACAACTTTGCACTCTCATAGCACTTGTCAATGAAGGCTCTCAGAGCTCCTTACAAAGTATTATCCTCATTTTACAAGTAGAGAAACTGAGGCACAAGAGGGGTGAAGTGGCTTGCCCAAGGTCACCCAGACCCATCGCTGGCAGAGGCGGGACCAGAATCCAGATCTGATGACTCCCAGTCTGCTGCCCCACCCAGTGGCCCTCTCTGCATTTATCCCAGATGTGAATTCCCCCTAAATCCCCTTAGAACGATCTGCACTCTGATATCAGCCTCCTGCTCTGTCTGTCTCTTCGCCACTCATTTACTGTAATCTTCCTCTTCGTAGGTTACAGGATTGCAGCCTCAATTCACAACATGCAGGGGAGATCGCTGCTCTTCTCAGGGGCTGCGCCCACTTCTCGGAAGTGGAGTAAGTACATCAGGAAAGATCCTGTTTCCTCTAAGGGTCCCTTCTAATGTTGATCTTGCTGCAGGTGGGACGGAAGAGGGAGAAATCATGTCAGATCACCAATGTAATGTGTGTTCCTCACCCCAGTGGGGGGAGGGGGGCCATGTTGTTCTGAGATTAGGCACGCTGGGATTTGAGAAAAGATTCCGTGCAGTGGGAGTTGGGTGTCTAAACCCCAGTGTCTGGCTCTGCGGGAATGTAACCAGAGACACCTATTTTAAAACAGCATTGTTGGCCACGCTGTGCCCCGGAGGCAAAGGCATGTGCCGGGGCCCCGGGGAACGGCGCTGCTCTGGAGTAGCTCTGGAAGGCATTTACAGAGTCAGAAACCAGAAGGATTCATTGTGATGGTCTGGTCTGACTGCCTGTATAACATAGGCCATCGGATTTCTATGCATTCATTCCTGTTTGAACTAGAGCACATCTGTTAGATCCTTGAGGAGACACGTGTCCTGGGACTCTTGGGCACAGAGGGCAGATATGCCTGTTGCACTGCCCTTATGCCCCTCCAAGGCCATCCACCTCTGCTAGATGGTCTGGAGAGGCAGGGCCATGGCCGCACTCTTTGCCCTTCCCCTTTGGGGGGGACTAGCAGCTACTGCCCCCCCCTTTTTTTCCTGCGCAGGTAGTGCCAGGCAGGGTCTGGCTGTACAGATTTCATTGTAACCTACTTGCAATAGGAAATTCAGGGAAATCTAATGTCTCTGGCAAGGTGATTCTCCAGCCCAGCACCACAGATTTAGAGGGCCAGCTCTCCCATTGACTGGCTGGGATTAGGGTTAGAGGGTCTTTCTTACCCTGTGGTTTACCCCTCCCATCAGGACTGCAGCCACCCGTTGACATGGCTCTTCTGTGGCTCGCATTCCCTCCCCAAGTGCTCGAATGGAGGGTTCTTGTTGGGCCTGGGGCACCCACAGAAGCAATGTGAAGCCGAGTGGACTCACTGAGGGGAGAGCTTCCCTCTGAGGTCGCTTCATGTAGGAAGTAGAGCTGGGCAAAAGTTTTTGTCCGAAACTATTTTGCGGGGTGTAACGGGGCAATGCTCACCTTCACGGCGCCTCCTGCTGGCCTCCCGGGGAATTAGCTCACCAGCCTCCGGAGCGCCCTCTGCTGGCCGATGTCTCGCCTTTCACTGGCCTCCATGTCCCTCCCGGACCCCGGTGTCCCTTCTCTTGGGGGCTGTCCCCTGGCAGTACCCCCACAGTATCTGGGTTTCCCCACCCAAGGGAACCCCCACCCACTATCCCCACCTCACCTCAGTATCAGGCTACTGCCAGTCACCATCTAGCCCCCGCTCACTGGGGCGGACTGCAGTGTACAAGCCACTCATCACAGGCAAGGTTGGGTTTGGACCTGCTGCCTTGGCCTACCCCTGGGCTGCCCTCTGCAACCCCAGTACCCTTCTGGGTCTTCAACAAGGCCTGCAGCCTGGGCGGTTTCCAGGCCGGAGCTCCCCAGCTCCTCTGGCCTTCCCCCAGCCCTGCTCCACTCCAGGTACCCTGTGAGCTCCTAAGCAGCCAGGCCCTTCCCAATCAGCCTGGGAACTGCTTGCTCCCAGCCACAGCCCTCTTCTGGGCTGTTTTAAGCCCTTTACGGCTGGAGCGGGTGACCACCTTGCTGCAGGGGGGGAAATGCAGGTTCGGCAACAGTGAAATATTTTGAGAATTCATGTTGTTTTTGCCAAATTGTTTTGGTTAAAAAAAACCAAACCTACAATTATTTTTTTAAATCAAAACAGTTTGTTTCAAAGTTTTCAAAACAAAACATTTTGAGTTCTTGGTTTGAAATGACTTTTTGTTTCAAAATGTCCTTTAATTTTATTTTAAAAACCCAATCAAAATGGTCAAACTGAGACGTTTCCTTGGACCTAATTTGCTGAAAATTAAAAAAAAAAAAGGTTTTGGTTCGACCCGAAACTACTTTGTTTTAGGGTCGTTTTCCCCAGAATTGCCAGTAAACTGAAAAATCAATTTGCACAGTTCTACTGGGGCCAAGCAGGGGAGTGGAAGAGCGTGGAGTAGGAGGATGAGATTCTGTGTTATTTACACTGTTCAGAATGAACCACTTTAATGGGAAAATCCCTCAGTTTATCAGGTAACCAACTTGGTGATGAAGGCTGCAGAGAGCTGGCAGAGAGTCTCCCTGAAGTACATATTTCCAAGCAGTTGGAGTAAGTATTGCCTTGCACCCCCCGAATTACCCTGGGATGAAGATGGTGGCTGTTGTACATAGACACTGACAGGGTTCCACCAAGAAGGAAGCTGACACCCTTCCTAGCCCTCACATAGGAGTATGGGTGGAATATTGAGTCAGGAGGGAGCCAATCAAGCCTCTCTTGGAGTGAGACATACCCCCGTACAGAGGAGCAGCCGAAGGCCCAGGAACCTCTGAAATCTTAGGTAGCTCACATGCTTCTAACATTGCGTTCAGAAGCGGAGTCTCATCCTTTCAGAATAGAGAAGTTTAGCATCAAATGCCTTGTCCCCAAGAATACTGGCTCCAGCTGTTTTCAGCCCGACCACTTAAAAAAATTAAATGTTAGAATGTTCATGGTGCCACCCCCCCCCCCCCCCCCCCCCCCGCGCGCGCAATGCGAGCCATGTCCATCATGTCCCTCTAATGACTTCCTTCATGGTCTGTTATTGCACACACGCTTTTTAATAGGTAATCATTTGCTTGTCTGGTTGTTTTCTTGCTCAGTGTCAGTAACAACCAGATATCTGTGGACGGTGTTTGCTGTCTGTTGAATGCCGTGAACACCTGCTTGAATGTGGTGGAGTTTGAAGCCAGGTATGCAAAGTCAGATCAGGAAATTGTACTCAACTGATCTATCTCATCTGTCTAATCTGTCATCTAAAGGCACTTGTATGGCCCCCTTTAGCCTATCTAATTTATCTATAGGTACTTATATGGCCCTTGTGAGCACAGTATTTGAGTGCCTCACAATCTGTATTTATCCTTACAAGCACTGAAAATATGTGGCAGGGAATATTCTTGTATTGGCAGGACATGGGCTAAACGACCATCCACTTCTAATTTCTGTAGTGCTGGGTATTCCTTCATAGCTAAAAGTGGTACAGTTTAACAGGAATAACCCTGCAGAATCAACAGCGTTTTTCAGGGTAAACTCCCAAAATCCTTAGCGGAGAATCAGATACAGTAATCAGATTTCAGAGAGTCAAAATGTCTTTTTTCACATTGCATAAAACCCCTTTTTTGCCTCTCTCATGCTATTGGCACCAGGGGGTTTTAGAGAGAAATTTTCACTGGTTCAGTTGAACTGGCAGCAGCACTGATGGGTTCCCTCCCCAAACCCTGACTAAAATTCCCGACTGTAGACAAGACTCCGTGTTGTTAAGTGTAATAACTTCAACAGGACCTTTTCCTTGCTAGTGTTCCTGAACTATTCAGTTGATATTGCATAATTAGACTCAAGTGAGATAGCTGGTTGTCTTGGGTAATATTTTAATTGACCTTGGAACTGCTGTCTAATGGTAATATTTGAATTGACCTTTGAAGTGATGACTAAGTCATTTTGAGAAAACCCCACAATATTATCGAGAGTAAATACAATATAAATTAGTGATAGTCAGTGAACCGAGTGTGACCTTGTTTGTCATCTCTTTCTTCCACAGCCTTCATCATCAGACTGCAATCCTGAAGTTTATAGGAGATAAAGAATTTGCCTCTACCCATTCCAGGTACATCACATGGAAACAGATCCTTTGTTCTGTGTATCAGTCCGTGCTGATCCCAGTCAGAGCATGGCTGAAATGTTAATTCCCTCCCCCCCCCATCTGTTCCTTACATTTTCCTGTTATTTACATGTTGGAAGGAATCCAGACATATGATTTAGTTGATCACTAGGGTACACTGTGTACCCTGACAGTGCTGCCCCTGATTATAACGTCTTACATCTCGACAGCACATTTCATCCCATAGTAGACTATGCTAAGATAAAAGGTCATCAATGTAGCAATTGTTTAACACCACACAGCTGTGCTACACAACAGGGGGGCAGGTCGAATAGTTACAAAACCTGATTCTCAGATATGTTCACATAGAATGGCACCAAGTTCAGCTTACGGTAAATTCTGGGGTCATCATATCCATAAATCACAAGTCAAGCTGGTCAGAAAATGAGGTTTATGGTCTCAGAAAGTTTGGGCAAAAAAAAAAATTCAAAATATTTTGATTCTGAAATGCTGCCATTTGTCTCATGAGAGCTGTAGTTCAGGTGCCTTATGCTCCTGTTCTCTATAAGTTGGGCTCACTGGTTGGACTACATCTCCCATGATGCACCAGGGTCTCCCCTTCTTAGTGAGGAGTTGCATGACCATGTTGCATCATGGGAAATGCAGTCCAACTGGGGAGCCCAGCTCCTAGAGAAAAATGGGAACAAGAGATACCTGAACTGCAACTCCCATGATGCACCACAGTGTGGCATTTTAGAATCAAAATATTTCAGTTTTGGGGTGTCCTGTTTTTGAGCAAAAAATGGAAATTTCTCCACACAAGACAGACATTTTTCACAAAAATCTTTGTTCCGTCAAAACCTATATTTCTGCCCAAAACCAGTTTGGATGGAAAAATTTCAAACAGCCCTTCTCACAAGTATTTCGTTAACCACTGGAAGGAAGAATTGGCTAGTGCTAGACAAGTGCAGGGAAATGAGCTGTTCAGAGACAAGCTCTTTGAGGTAGATCATGGTGGCAAATCCATGGTGGCGTTACAAACAAGGGAAAGCAATGTATATTTCCAATCATTTGTCCTGCTTTTTGCGCTGGCGTCTTGTGGAGGTGGGTGCTCCCTGTGGAGTGGTTACTTACGTACAACTCCTTGAGTTCTTCTCTTCACCTTGTCTTTTCAGAGGACAGTTCATGTTCAGGTCTGATCATGTGTATTGTTACAGGGATACCTCTCGTAGTGGGGACCAGTCAGGTGGAGGTGAGAGCCAGAAGTCTGTGGTCTCAAGGAAAATAAGGTAGCTTGATGCTTTTCATGGGCGTTCAGAGATCTTTGGTGTCTGCAGCTGAGAAAACCATTTCTGGCACAAGTTCAAATGGGGAGTAGCATTGACGAGGCTGTTGAAAGGAAGAGTCACTTCTCATTGTTTATCGTTATTATCTTTGCGTGGGGATAAAGTCTAGGATGTACTGCACCGGTGGCTCTGTGGTTAGTGCTTGTGCAGTCCTGCATTAGCCCACTTTGATATCTAGTTATGAGGTCTCATTCACCAAACCAGTCTGTGGTTAGTATTTCAACCAGCAGGTCAGAGGCGGGAACTGGATTTGCTGAGCTGGTCAGTTACTCTTGTTCTGGGACATGCATTGCAAGAAGATTCTGGACTCAAACCCAAGTCCGGATTTAATTCAGACTATATAAACCTGTATAGGTCAGTGTGTGTTCGTATCTCTTGCAGGCTGTCGAGGAAGGATGGGCATCTGGATATAGCTCTCAAGTAGGACTCATGATAGCTGGGCTCAAATCCCTGCCCTGCCACAGACTCCCTGTGGGACCTTGGACAAGTCACTTAGTTTTTTTGTGCCTTGGTTCCTCATCTGTAAGAGGAGGCTAATCATCCTTCATTTATCCCACCCTCTGTCTGTTTAAGTGTAAAGCTCCTTGGGACAGTGAGGACCTCTTACCATGTGTATGCACGGTTCTGAGAACAATGGGGTTCACAGGGGCAGTTTCAGTGGGGACCTCCATGTGCTATTGTAATACAAATCAATAATGCTAAAGGACAGCCAGCCTCATCTCTTAGCAAATGATAACGCTCAGTGCCCATAGAGCACTTTTACTCATAACTTTCATATACGTATTATCCCCATTTTACAGATGGAGAAACTGAGGCACAAAATAGTGATGTGACTTGATCAAGGTCACACACCTCAGAATAGCACCTCAGTCACCTGGTCCCCTGCCATATCCACTGGTCAGTGCTGGGCTGCTATGCAGGGTTGTATTCAGAGGGCTGAGGTGGAATTCAGTGTAGCTCTTGCTGTTTTACCTTAATATTTTTCCCAAGCAGAGCTCATTTTAAATCTGATTTTGAAAGTCTCTTGTAGAACAACTCGCTCTTTCAGTCAGATGCAGTTTAAACCTCTGGGTTACGGCAGCATTGCCAACTCTCATGATTTTATCATTAGTTTCATGGGTTTCTTAAAACCCCCAGCTCCTGGATGTATGAAAAAGTATGTTTCTAATCCTCGTGTTTGCAGAGAAAAACAGGAAAGTGTGACCTGAGTATAAACAAAAGACAAAAACACCAGAAGGCAATGAAAAGAACTTAAACATTATTATTTTTTAAAATCTCATGATTTTTAAGCCCATCTCATGATTTGGGGTGGGGGGGCTGCTTTGTTTCTTAGGCTGACGGACAGTGGTTTTCCCACCAGAGATCTGGACAAGTTGTGCACTGTATTGAAGAAATGTAGCAGCGTATCAGAGCTCGAGTGAGTCTTCTTATTTTTTAGAGCTAAGTTGTATTTTTGCGATTTGTTGGGATATTGTTTATAATAAATATTTTTAAATGTTGGGCCTTATTTATAGGCCCCAGTTAGTTGTTCAGAGATTCATAATTTTAAGGCCAGAAACCTCCTGCATAACACAGGGCAGAGAACTTTGCCCAGTAAGTTCTGCATCAAGCCCATTCACGTGTATTTGAGCTGGAACGTATCTACTAGAAAGACATCCAGTCTTGATTGAAACACTTGGAGTGACGGAGAATCCACCACATGCCTAGAGCAAATTGTTCCATTGGTTCATTTGCGTGCATGCAAAATGTGCCTCTCTTTTGCACATTCACAATAGGGTGTGATGCTCACGTATAGATCGTCAACACGGCTTACCTAGGATCTTCAGCACGAAAGCACAGATCTCTACTGTGTAAACAAAAGGAGTCGTTCTATTTGCTAGCAGCGGGAGATGGTTCTTGGTTTTGTGGTCATAGACTTGCCCAGATGTAGGATTTCAGAGATTCCTAGATTTTTACAGCCAGAAAGGACCATTATGATAATTTAACATGACTTCCTGTGTAACATAGGCGAGAGATTTCACCCAGTGGTTCTTGCATTAAACCCAACAATGGATGGTCAAACTATCTTTTAGTGTCCACTTTCCGTAAGCATTCAAGCAATCAAGTTGCTTGGTCAAAAGCATGTACAAAGCCAATTTTAATCCTGCGTGCTTCCGTACTGGTCTGGGAAGTGGAGCATTTTCTATGATATGGGGCAGTGCTTGATGGAACTTTCCCCAGGCCTCTTGCCAGAGCCCCGAGGAAGAGACTTCAATGAGTCAAGTGAGCATTTGTATGAAGCCTGCATATTTCTAGGGAAATGGCTGCCTGTACCTCAGAGACTCCTTTAATTATGTTGCCTGAGGGACAGTGCCTGCATCAGAGGCAGTGCACTGTAATTGAGATTTCAACCCCCTCTGCTAGGCCAAATTCAGCATAGCAACACTTTTAAACGGCTTTCCTGGTAGGAGAAGAGATGGGAACTGATGTCTTCCTATTGTGTAATGAAATATATATTTATATGGATGGCCTGGAGACTCTATGTACTCACAGAACAGGTATAACTTTAGTGGCAGCAGTGCAACCTTCCCAGCTAACTGCCCTGCCAATGTGCTCCTGCCTGACCCAGGAAAGGTGCAAGCGGGGAGTTTATTCTCAGTAGTATGGCAAAACTTTTTTTCCATCAAAAAAGTCATTTTGTCAACCCTGAAATGCTTTGTGGAAATGCATCTGTTTGGAGGGAAATTCAGGCCCAGGATGGAGTTGTTTTCTGGTGGCTGAGGGGAAGAGATCAAGAGAGATCTAGACTAGCCTGCTGGTTAGGACACTTGGCTGGGACATGGGAGAGCCAGGTTTGCGAGCCTGTTCCAAACATGGGCCTTCCATACCCTTGGCAAGTGCCTTAACCGCCAAGCTGTTCTGGGATGAGTCTCGGATTCTTTTTTATTTTTGGTCAAAATTTCGAAAGGTCTCATTGTCCTTCAGCATCGGAACGAAAACTGATCTTGAAACCTCAACAAGTTTTGCAAGACAGAAAAGTTGCATTGTCTGGGACTCATTCATGCCTGGGTTCCTCTGCTGAACCTGGTAACACCAGGGCCAATTTGAGATCCTCCTGATGGATGTGGCTGTCTGACCTCTGGGGATGAGAAGCACCAGCTCGTTCCAAAGGCTACTGAACAGGCATCAGACGATGAGGAAGTTCTGAACACGCTTCTCCTCTCGTTCACACTGGCGTGACTCTGTTGACTTCAGTGGACTTACTCCTGTCAGTGGGAGGAAACTCGACTGGATTCGAGTTAGAGTTGCAATGCTCCAGATCCTGTCAGTGGCCTTGCGCCCCCCAGGTTTTAGTCCTGAGGCCTGGGCTATGCTACAAAGTAGGGTTGACATAGGCCACCGTGCGTCAACTTATTTGACCAAAAAGGCAAGGAGGAGACTGGATGAGCTACCTGTGGCTTTAATTTGCATCCGCGGACGCCAGTGCTCTGCCCTTTGGGGACTGACATTAAGGGAGCATACCGTGTATATTATAAAGTCACAGCATCGCAGGACTGGAGGGGACCTCGCGAGGTCCTCTCGCCCAGACCCCTGCACTCACGGCAGGACTAAGTATTATCTAGACCATATTATTTTCTCCTTAATGAAAAATAAATATCTCACTTTAAATCCTAGTTTGTCAAATAACTCTCTGGGTGACCAGGGAGTCGGGAAGCTGGTTGGACTCCTTCCGGAGCTGAAGGCAGTGAGTTCCCTCAAGTAAGTGATCACTCGTCATTATGTAGCTTGTTTGAAATATTTGACCTAATTCCCACCCTTGACTTACCCTGTGGATAGTTGTTTAAACCTGTGCAAAATAGGTGTGAAATGCTACCACACTGGAATTTTCCACTCACACACAAGGGGATGGGCATGTTTGACATCTAATTTGTGTAACACTCGCTTGGACTGAGTTACATTTGCATAGATGGAAATGCGGACAGGCGGTGCAAAGCAGCAGAGCGTCAGGCCCTTAGGGTATGCCTACGCTGCAGCTGCGAGCGTGTTTTTTAGCTCGCCTAAACACACACACGCTAGCTTGGCTGGAGCTAGTGTGCTAAAAATAGCAATGCAAACAGGGGTAGCGTGGGTGATGGCTTGTGGTAGCTGTCCAGGCATATAGCCAGTGGTCCAGGTGGCCTTGTACTCAAGCGGCTAGCCCGAGCTGCCTCCTGTGCTATTCCTGGCTACACCGCGGTTTTTAGTGCACCAGCTTGAGCAGAGCTAGCAAGTGTCTCTCTTCGCAAGCTGGGAAGCACGCTCCCGGCTGCAGTGAGACTGTAAGTTCTGCAGAGCAAGGACCATTTCTATTGTATCTTATGGCACTGTATAAATCATTAATGATAATGAGGATGAGGATTTAATCCTTTGAAAATAATGGTTTTATTCCATCTCTTCCTCTAGGCTGAGTGGCAATCAGATATCCTTGAGTGCTGTGTTTGGCTTAGCTCAGTGCTTATCGGCCCTGGAACACATTAAATCGATAGACATCAGGTATGTTTGGGGCTCTTCTTGCTGTGTTTTCCCATCAGCGCTGAAGCTTGAGACATGTGACCTTGGTTTGCAGTCCATGAAACGTGAGCACCCCTCTCCAGACTGCGTGTTCATGGTGTTCTCTTTTGGTTACAGCCTGGGAAACGCTCAGTCGGTCCATTTAACCTTCCGGGAAAGTGTCAGGTAAAGATCCTGTCCAAGCATTTCCTGTGTGCCATTCCCATAGTATCTAGATGTCCATGTTGCAATAGAGCGGTTTCCATGGGGTGTCAAAATCAGGGGTCCTTTTGGCTCTGAATGCTGGCTGGGAATAGTGGAGGCAGGGAGCAGCTGGGTGGTATGGATGAGGGTGGGCAGCCGGGAGTGTGTGGGATGGGGTGGCAGGGTCAGCAGTGGGTGATAGCGATGGGAGTTCACTTCCTCCTGTGCAGCCACCTGACCAAAGGCGCTGGATGGATGTAAGGCACCCCTGGGGTTGGAGGGGTGGCATGAGTCTTCGCTCCTGTGAACAATGTGTGCTTCATTTTGGGGGGCCCGGGGAGGCTGGTGTGGGAGGCCACTGCACTGAGGCATGGAGAGTCAGCTACCCATAGACAACATAGTGTTTTGCACTCGGTGCAATTGAAATGGTAACAAAAACTCTGTCCCCAGGAACATCAGGACCAGATCTGCAGGAAAGTTCCCGGCTCATCCACAACATTTAGAGAACGACCATTGCTTTCGGTATGGCAACTTTCTGTTCTGGCTCCCATTTTTTCATTTAGAAATGTCAGAAGAGCCAAGCGTGGGTCACGATCGTTTTGGGAGTCCTTCATCTCCTCAGAGGGTCTCTCCATGGACTGCCTAGTTCTCATCCTAAAGAGAGAGAGGGTGCCAGATTCTGCTTCCCATTGAAACAGTTGCCTTCTACCCCTCTGGTTGGCCAGTCACAGCTGTCAGAGCATTGGCAGAGGTGGAGAGAAAGGGTGGGGACCTAGTGGGCCCACAGCTGTTCCAAATCTAAGAGCATTCTTGGGGAGATCTTTCTAAAGGCAGGGCCGGCTCCAGCTTTTTTGCCACCCCAAGCGGCGAAGCCAAAAAAAAAAAAGCCACGATCGGCGTCACTTAGGAGGCAGCTCCACCACGCCGCTTCATTCTTCGGCGGCAATTCGGCGGCGGGTCCTTCCCTCCGAGAGGGACTGAGGGACCCGCCGCCGAATTGCTGCGGAAGACCCGGACGTGACGCCCCTTTCCATTGGCCGCCCCAAGCACCTGCTTCCTTTGCTGGTGCCTGGAGCCGGCCCTGTCTAAATGATTTACTTTTGGGGCATCACCTTCCCAGCCCCTCCACCACTGGAATGAAAAGAGATCTGGGTGCCTGAAATACTTGTCTATAGAGGCACATCCTCAGCTGATGTAAATTGGCACGGCTCCACTGAAGTCAATGACAATTAACACCAACTGAGGATCTGGCCCATAGGGTATTATGCTATTCCTCCCCTGTACACACACAGAGAATCATAATTCAAATGAGCTAGTCTGCTAAGAAAACAGTATAGCGTGCTATATAGAAAGTGTCTTGGTTTGGTTGGAGCTGTTTCCCATATCGCAGTTGACTGAGATATACAGGGCTTGATTTCCCCATTGCTTTGCTCTCACGGAGTAATTGATACCTGCCAAAGTGAGACTCGGAATTCTCTACTCTACTAGTGTTCTACCCACACTTTGCACAAGTGTAAATGACTGCTGAGTGTGAGGCAGTGCGGGATCAGGCCAGCTAAGGAGAAGGCCTTGGAAAGGCCCATCTATAGGGAAAAGCAGATGCCTTCTCACAACACTATTCCCTCGCTATGTAACCCTAACTCTCATTAAGGGAGCCCCATGCAGCGAGAGAGGAATGTTCCCGGCCCTATTTCGAGGGAACCTAGAAGGCGTGTGACACTGGGAAAACAAGTGCTGATTCCTAAAGGAATTTGTATTGCCAAGGAGGCAGCTCCATTCAGTCTCTTCACAAAGTGGGATGATCACACGGGGCCAGATGCTCAGCTGTTGTGAATCAGCAGAGCTGCACCGAAGTCAATCGAGCGACCTGCCTTTACACCACCTGGGGATCTGGCCCAGAAGGTTTAGAACAGCAAAACCGTCCCTCTGAATGCACTTGTGAAGTG